>NW_024412403.1:10423690-10521596 GCF_014898765.1 Herpailurus yagouaroundi | reverse complement strand
ATATATATATATATATATATATATATATATATATATATGAATAAATATGAATGCTAATAGATTAATGAATGTTAATATGAATGTTAATAGATTTATTCCTAAAAGGCAAAAACTGGAAACAGAATCTATCAACAGCTAAACATATAAACAATTTTTAGTGAAACTGCTAAGATTGGATCCACATGGGAACTGGCCAGTAATAATAAGAAATGAACCTACTAGTACTCATCAATCTGAAAAATCTTTTTTTTTTTTTTTCAGAGCAATGTCTTCTGCTTTTATTTATGTATTTATTTATGTATTTATTTAAGTGCCCTCCAAGCCCACCCAATGCGGAGCGCAACACACAGCTTGAACTCACTACCCCGAGATCAAGATCCGAACTTAGATCAAGAGTCGTACACTTAACCGACTGCGACACCCAGGTGCCCCCGTATGCTCGTCGATTCGGCGCAAGGCCATGAGGGAAGCCCCAAGCCCAGAGAGGACCACGCTAATGAGGAAAGGCCCATAAGACCAGTCTTGAGATTTTTAGCCTGTCACGGTGCTACATGAAATGGGGAGGGGGCACCTCAGTGCCATCAGCCAGCTTTGTTTAGCCAACCAATAGCTAATGCTTATTGGTCATATCCTTTCTGGCAAGTATTGAGCTAGGCCCTGGGGGCACAAAGATGATTAATGGATGAGAATCTCCTTCAGGGAGCATATAGTTCCTCCAGGTTAGCCAAGATGGCTGTCCCTCTGAACTAACTGGATATCAGTGAATGACACTGGAGTAGGCATTCCACTCGCAGACATATAGGATCTTCTTAACTGACATCATAGGGTCCCAGAATTTTATAACACTGAGGGACCTTAGAGATTTTTTAGCACGTTGACATAAAATTAAAAGATTATTGTAGTTCCTTATAAACTGTCCAGAGCTGAACAAACATTGTTATCTGTCTAAGGGTCTCGGTTTATGAAGGGGAAATCCGACACAAAGCTAAGTGATCATTCGGGGTCTGATAGCTACATCGTCACACATGTTGGGTAATAGTTACAACTCACATTTTATGTTTGTTTAGGATTCGACACTTACGTCTTGTTTGGTTGACGGAGGGAGGTGGGGGGGGGCCACCCTACCGGGGGGCGGGGTACTAAGTCAGGCACCTGTTGGGATGAGCCCTGGGTGTTGTATGTAAGTGACGAATCACTGGGTTCTGCTCCTGAAACCAATATTGCACTGGATGTTAACTAACTGGAATTTAAATAAAAATTTGAAAAGAAAAAAAAAACCTGTGTTATAAATAACAGATACAGAGGCATGATGGGAAGGAAACTGCACTAAGAAAACACTAAAATGCAGTTTTGTTCTGCATATCTAAAGTATAACTAATGAGAATAACCTAAAAGCAAAAAAAAAAAAAAAAAAAAAAAAGTCAAGCACTCGTAAGTATGAGCTTAGGTAATTACTTATTCGATGGTTTAGTTGCATTTTACAGACTACCTGTGGGGATCCTAAGACACTCCCCTCCTCCCAGGATTTCCCACCCTAATCCCTGCAGGTGTCTGCCTTTGTGCTAACTTCCAGCATGGTGGAGGGGAAGCATGAACATCCTGTAGAATCTTAGAGAATGTAATTAAAAGTTCTGTTTATAAATCCTTTATTGACATTTAGTAAATGATTACAGTACTACATGGTGCTTCATTCTCTAATATGATGTTCCTTAGAGAGGACGTCAGCAATTTGTCAACAGCCTCTGGAAATCAAGTGACAAGTTATTTACATTTTACAGCGTTGCCAAATGCTAGGTACCTCCTCCCAGGTGGGGACTCGTCACCAAATTCGTTCACGGAGGCGGCTCAGAGGCTTTGAAGACAAGCCATAGTCAATTCTACAAGTCAACAAGGAGAATGACAACAATCCCACCAAGAACAGGGACCCCGACACTCAAACACCAGAAGCCGCGTGGAATTTCTTTCGTGTCTTTCTAGTGAACAAAAGAATTCTTATAAAAAAAAAAAGTGTGGAATTGGCCTGTCACCACGCTGGCTGCCCGAGACTACATCTTTGCACCGGTTTGGCACGTCTTGTCCTTAAGTCATAATGTTGGGCATGGACCCGACTCAACGTATGGGATCTGAAGGAATGAATGGATTGTAAGTTTGTAATTGCTTTACGACTACTAAGTGCTCTTATTCGTAATTATCTCCTTTAATCACCTAGTCCTCACCATTCTGGAGGGTTAAAAAAATAACGCCCTCATTTTATAGGAAAAGAAACTGACGTTTGGGAAGTTTGATTTGTCCCAGGGGCCACGTTCTCATTTCTTTTTTTTCCTAATGTTTATTTTTGAGAGATAAAGAGACAGAAAGAGAAGGACAGAGCGTGAGTCGGGGAGGGACAGAGAGAGAGGGAGACACAGAATCGGAAGCCGGCTCCAGGCTCTGGGCTGTCAGCACGGGACCCGACGCGGGGCTTGAACTTACGGACCGCGAGATCACGACCTGAGCCGAAGCCGGACGCTCAACCGACTGAGCCACCCCGGAGCCTCCTCGTTTCTAATCAGACGTTCTGTTTCCTGAACAGCCCCAGGTGTTGCTGCCAGAAGGAACTTTACACAAGTTCTGTCACCTCATTTGTTCCTCATTAATTAGACCCCCACACGATGATCTTTTTGTCTCCAGTTTTCAGATGAAAGGCTCAATGAAGTTACGTAATTCGATCGAGTCACACAGGCCAGAACCACTCACACTCGTCCTCAATCCCAGGTCTCTCCTGCTATCACCCAGCTGCCCTTCCAACTAGAGCACAAGGCTATTGCAATTTTCATTTTTTTAAAGTCAGAAAGGCACAAAGCACTGACTCGAGGCAGGATTAAAGCGATCGTATCTCAGTTGAGGAGTCTCTATTTTTTGGCAGTTTAAAAAAATGTGGGCTTTGGAGCGTTATTATGCAGTCCAATTGAATTGAACTCTGTGCAACAGGCTTTGATGATTGCCTATTTTGTACAAGTTCTGTGTGGTACCTGATGTCCATGCTCCCTTCTTCCCTAGAAACAGAGCCCCAATTTTGTTGAGGACAGCAACGTGTTTAGGTAAAAGATGACATTTCCTTTTTTTTTTTTTTTTTTAATTAGGCAGTCATGTGAGTACATTCTCACGTTCTGGTTGGGCCTTCAGGAAAACTCTTTGAAGGGCTCTTTTGTCCTTACCCTTCCCTCTGGTTGGAAAGTGGGCATACTGTCCGGAGCTCTGGTAGCCATCCTGCATCATGAGACATCTTTGAGGATGAAAGTCAAATTGGAGGATGACAGGGAAGAAACACATAGGGAGCCCAGACCCCTGGTGACAAGGTGAGGCAGCTGGGGCAGGCTTGGACTACTTATATCTGGAATTACCTTGTGAAAGAAATGAATTTTTATCTTGTTTAAGCCACTACTTGCTTCTGGTCTCTGAGTACAGTGTCTAGCTGGTGGGCTAAAGGAGAGCTGAATAAACTACATTTATTGGCTCCTAGAAAAGGCAAATGCAAAATTTGGTAGAGTATGGTCTGAACATGATCTGATCCACTAGAAACAAAAACCCAGTGGGGAAGCACGCCCCGCAAAGAAGAAAATAATTGTGCTAGGAGGAGGGTGTCCAGATAGACTTCTTACCCCTTGGATGAAGGGGGATAAGAAATAGAAGAGAAAATTCAGTGAGCAAAAGCCTGGAGACTGAGAAGCCAAGTTGAAGTAATGGCATTGGTGTTTCAGAAATGATTTGATTGCAGTTCAGCAAAGCGTTGACCATCCGTTGTGATGGACCGAAATCTAAACCACAGAGGAAAGTGGTTTAGCAAAGTTTGTGTCCTTTGAGATATGGTCTACTGGCTCATTCAAGTTCTTTTCTTCAAACATATCACTTGGGCAATGTTTTGAGTTGTAGAAAGGGTAGTTCACCTTTATGCATTTGGCTGTATTTGAGGAGAGATGGTTTTCATAGGATTCACAGTTTTTGGTCTGCATTAAAAAGGTGTCTTTGAGGTGGGAGGAGGAAAGGGGAGGAGAAATCCCGCTTATATGGTTATGGGATGCCGTTACGGACTGCATATTTGTGTTTCCCTGAAATTCATGTGTGGAAGCCCTAACCCCCAGTGTGAAATGTAAGGAGATGGGCCATTTGGGAAGTAATTAGGTGTGGATGGACTCACGAGGGTGGGGTTCCCGTGATGGGATTAGCACCCTTATGAAAAGAGACCAGAAAACTGGTTCTATCTCTCCCCCACGTGAGCACATAGCAAGAAGGTCCCTGTCTTCAAGCCAGGAAGAAAGTTCTCACTAGAACCTGACCGCAGTGGAACTCTGATCTCAAACTTCCAGCCTCCAGAACTGTGAGAAGTAAATGCCTGTTGTTTAACCCATCCCAACCTACCCAGTCTATAGTATGATGACTTTTTTTTTTTTTAAGGCAGCCCAAGCTGACTAAGGCAGATGCATTTTATACTTGCCATGTGTGACAATTGCATTCCAGGGGTCATGCTGGAGGGTGGGAGAGAAAAAGGGCAGGATGCAGAAGAATGGAGAAATGAAGTTTCAATCGCAGTGGCTAATGAAACCTGGGGAATTCCAAGAGCCGATGGCAAGTTCCAGATCTCTCCCTTGGGTGTCCACGAAGTGTCCATGTGATCCTACCCTTCCGCCGCCTCCCTCACAGGTAGGCTGTGGCATCTGGCTGACTTATGGTCAACGTGCTGTAGGTAGAAATAACCTAACCCTTTCAGGTTGGGACCCAACGGTGTTCCATGTGACCATCCAGCCCTCTCTCTCTCCCACTGTGGTAATACTAGATCACGTATTCCACAAGATGTGACTATAGGTAGAAGCAGCCTGGGGCCCCGAGTCACAGCCTGGAAGGAGGTCCTTACAGATGACGTGCCCTCAAAGTGTGTCATTGGGAGAGAAAGAGATAAGCTTTGGTTGTTTGAGGATATTGGAACTTGGGAATTATTTGTATTGTCAGTTTGTATTCAGTATTCTGACTCTGATATTATTGCTTGGCAGGGGAAATCAGTGTTACTCCTTCATCAAATAAGTGAGAGGCAGTGCACCTTTGGTTAGGAACACGGGATTTGGAGTTGGCATAACATAGGCTCAGTTTGATTCCCAGGTAAACTTGGGAAAGTTTCCTGCCCTCATGGGCCCCAGATTTTTACCTACAATATGGGAGTAATACTTGTACCTACTTCTTTTTTTTTTAATTTTTAAAGTTTATTTATTTATTTTTGAGAGAGAGACAGAGAGAATGAGATGGGGAGGGGAAGAGAGGGAGGGAGAGAGAATCTCAAGCAGCTTTGCACTGTCAGCAAGGAGCCCGATGTGGGGCTCAGACTCACAAACCATGAGATCATGACCTGAGCTGAAACCAAGAGTTGGACGCTAAACCAGATCCTGGTATCAGAAATACCTTACACCACTGTTAAATTGCCAATCATCAGGTACCCACCTAGACTCCACTAAACCCAAATATTTGCAGGGTGAGGGAAGGTTTGGAAGCCTGAATTTTAAACAAGCTTCCCAAGTAGTTCCTATACTTACTGAATTTTGACAGTGACTATTCTTAGAGGTTGTGGGGAATATGAACAAATGCACGGCATAGTATCTAGTCCATGGTAAGTGCTCAGTACATGGGAGCAATTATGTTTAGTACTGGAAAATATAATGGTATGAGACTCTAATTTACCTAGAGAAGCTGGGAAAAATACATGAAGGATCAAAAGAGAGAAGGCTTTGTTCCTTGTCACACTCATCACTTTGGCCTCCAAGGAAGCTATAAGAGCAGGCATTCTGAACATAACCCGATTTGACTTAAATGGAGGACCGAAGCAAATTGCTGTGATGTGGTGCAAATTCAGCAACAAAATAACAACCTGAAAACAGATGAAGGAGTAGGTCATTTGCCTAGCAGCAAAATCCCTCAAGACTCCCAGGCTTTAGGAAGGTGAATTTTTAAGCATTCATGGAGATTCGTTAATGAGTATACAAAAAGGTTGTTGCATGGCGGACATCATGCCTGAAGCTCTGTTGAAAAATTATTGACAGCTATATTGCTTATTCCTGTAGTGGTCAGGAAATGAAATGCCTTTGTCTAATCAAGTAATTGCATTAAGGAGCTACTGGGAACCTTTGGTTGCTTTTCTGGAACAGGCAAGAAGTCAACTGTACTCCAACCAGGTTAACTGTCAAGAGGAGTTTGGCTCAAATTTCTTTTAGTTCAAACAACATATTTTTTACCTCATACATATGCAAGGCAAGTATAAAAATAAAGTCAATCCATAGTAAAAAGAAAGCAGTACGTTTGTAACAAGCCCTGTGTTTCCAAAATGGGGCTCAACAAAAGAGGTATTTTTGTTTTTTCCTTTTGGAGGGGTCCGGGGTATGGGTCTGGACACAGTATGAAGGCCTGCAATGAGTAACGACAGAACCAAAATGAGAAGGATCTCCAATGACTTATAATAGGCCACTCTGCACCCAGACTTGACTTCAGGGAGGATCACTCTACATCGTGCTACAACCCAGGCAGAGAGAGACATTTTCTAGTTAAGCCGGTTGCCACTGGCAGCATTTTCCTGAAGACACAAAGTCCAAAGAGTTTGTCATTTGAAAGATCCAGTGCGGGAAAATTATGAGCACGTGAAAAACAGTAACATAAGTAGACAGAGACGTTGTCAGTTTTGTTGAAGTTGTTATTATGTGATCTCAAGCCTTTGGGTTTTCCAAAGGCTTCTTTTTATGTCTACACCTTCATAAAGATACAGCCACTAAGGGGAAACACAGTTACTAGGGCCCCTTTGTCCACATGATGTCAAATTCTTGGCCAGTCCTAGTTGTCACTGAATTGTTGACAGGGGGTATTGCTTGTACATTACACGCTAGACCCAACGGGCTGAGTTTGTGTGTTCTTACGCCACTGCCTCTCTCACTGACTGTGGTTCCAAGGCCCTGGACACAGAGCAAGGCGGGTCTGAGTTGCTAGCACTTGGCCTCACTTTCCCACATTCCTCCTCCTTATTGTCTCCCGTGTACACAGTCACATGCAGGGTATATTTCTACAGGGTATACACCAATCCTCCACGCTTATAAAATTACTTCCACTTGTGAGGTAAACTCGCTCTTTTCCCCTAGCTTTTGGATTTTCCTCTTAGGCTTGCTTTGAGGAATGGGCTCAAAAATAAACGCATGCTTTCCACGTGGCAGGAAGCAGGTTCTAGAGTTTGGCATGTGGCCCATCACAGGCACCCATATTGTTCTTGTTTGAAATAATGGTGTCTACGAAAGGATGCCGGGAAGGTGACACCAGAAAGAAGCCGGCCATCATGCACCTGAGCTTTGTGACATTCTGCTCGCCCTGACCTTTGGCTCAGGGCACCTGCTCAGTGTCTCACAGCATCCAGGTGCCAAACAGGAAGAAAAATGCTGACTTGGCCAACACGGGTGTTACACGTGTTGGCTAATATTTGCTGCTTGCTTTGAAGATGAAAAGTATCACGGGGCACTAAGCGCAATAATTATTAATTGTAAAGCCTCACAAAACTCCCTGGAAAATTAGTGTCAAATGGGAAGGAAATATAAATGTTTGTGACGGGAATCCAGGAGCCAGGGTGGCTGTGAAATGTTAGGAGTGTCCTCACCTTGGGCCAGCCAGGAGCTCACTCGTCTTTGGAAGGTCAATACTTCCTGGAGTCAAAGTAGTAATGTTGAAGGCAGGTGAGAGGGAGGGTCCTCTAGAGATCTGTCTTCGTAAGCACCCATGGGACTCTGGGCTGAGCGTGCCTTTTCTCCTCCTCCATCCTGAGGAGAAGTGTGTCTGCAGCACGGTGCTGCCACATGGGTGCTATGAAAGGGACACCCCATTTGGGCTTTGGGCTGGGCTTCATCCTTTCTCTATTATCTGGAAGTAATAGGGTCATAGACCCTTGGATGGTTCAGATAATCACTTATCAACGGCATGCTTCCTCTGGCCATCTGATCGCATTTACGAACTTGAGCTTTGTCCTCTCAGAATTCTCTAACCTTTTCCAGGTCATCTGGAGCCATCAGGCTGATGGTGTGTCTGGCTAAGGGCACGTGTAGTATGGACAGGTGAGCCTATGGCTTCATCTGGGGGATGCCGGGGCAGGGTGTCTGTGCCCTGTTCAACCCTCTGTCGTGGTGCCATCGGGAATTCATCCTGTCACGGATTATCTACTCGAGTTTCTCATCAAACGCATCTTTGTGAAGGTTAATGGTGAAATAAAAATCCTCCCAATGTATCTTTTTTGAAAAACAGTGCAGAATTGGAGGCGTTCATAGGAATCACAATGTATTTACCTAATATTAGATGAGGTGTTTTCTTTTTGTTGTTTTCTTCCTTTTTTATTTTAGACAGAGAGAGAGGGTGCGTGCTTTGGGGAGAAGGTGGAGAGACAGAGAGAGGGAGAATCTTAAGTGGCTCTATGCTTAGCGTGGAGCCTGACGTGGGCGTTGATACCACAACTCTGGTATCACGACCTGAGCCAAAATCAAGATTTGGGCACTCAACCAACCGAACCACCCAGGCACCCTGATAAGGGATTTTCTAATAAGCTTTTGTGCAGCTGTCACAGACGTGACATTCGCATTGCAGGAATGGACAGCACTGGGCCCCAGGCCTGACATCTGCTGGCAACCAGCTGCGTGGCTGTGGACAAGCTTCTCCATCTTTCAGAGGCTCCGTGTCAATACCTATAAGATGAAGTGTAGCTGGACCAGTGATGTTAAGTTCCTTTCTGGCTTTAATGACTCAGTGTCCTTTGAGCTGGGGCCAGTATGGCACCATCAGGGGAAGGGACAAAAAAAAAAAAAAAAAAACAAAACTATTATGACTTGCACAGGAGAAACTACTAGCTATGTGACCCTGGACAAGTTACTTAACCTTTCTGTGCTTTAGTTTTCTCAACCTCGAAATGGGGACAGCACCATGTGGATATGGATTCTGAGGCTTCCAAAAATTAATATCTGTAAAGCACTGAGAGCACACAGTAAATGCTGTGTGGATGCTTATCAAGAAATATAAAGAAACTGAACTATGAATCCCTTAGGTAGCTAGAGAGGGACAAAGTGAGGTGAAGGCCATAAAGACATTCAAAATAAGACCTGAAGAGAGAAGATAGAGAGGACTTCCTGCATGGACTGAGGAGGACAAGTGTTTAGAAAAACTAAGGAGATGAAGGGTCTGGGTTTGAACGACGGGTGGGGGTGGGGGAGTTAATTTCTTCACAAACCTGACAGTCAGAGAGAGAATAAACTCAGGCCTGGAGGCAGGGAGGAGGAGATATGTCGAGGGCAATGAGTGGCTCGAGGTTTCTATGCAACGCTTCCAGGGGGATGGCCACTCCCAGCCAGGGCCCCATTGGTCATGAGCGGAAGGGCAGTGACCGCAGAGGGCACACTCATGCAGGTGGGCAGACTATTAACAGTGTGAGGGGATTGCTCTGAAGGAGGTTCAACCAAGTGGGCGTAAAGATGGGCCAGCAAGTGAGGTTAGGCCTTGAAGGAGCCTGTGGGTGAGTAAAGGTAATCTAAGATCAACGTTCAAGACACCTAAGACCTACCCAGCCTTGAGCAGCAATGGAATGCCTTTTTGGCCTCAGTCACTACCCTGGAAGGTGGCTGAGTTCTACCAGAGTTTATGTCTCTTGATGGCGTATGATTTTTTAAGAAAATACTTATTTATTTGTTCTGAGAGCGAGCGAGCGGGCGCACGAGTGGGGGAGGGGCAGAGAGGGGGAGAGAGAATCCCAAGCAGACTACACTGTCAGCACAGAGCCCGATGCAGGGTTCTATCCCATGACCCATGAGATCATGAACTGAATTGAAATCAAGAGTCAGACACTTAACCTACTGAGCCACCCAGGTGCCCTGACTGTGTATAATTTTTAAGAGCCCCTGGTTGTCAACCACAACCAGATGAACAGACACGTCTATGGGCACACTGCAGAAGGTGGGCGGAGCAATAATGAGTGACGTATGGATACAGGGGCATCGTAAATGTCTTCAGGTGAGGGATGAAAGGAAGGTGAGGGAAAGGTGGGGAGACGTCCTGCGAAGGTCCTCTATGGTCCAGGAATCACATCATCAGCTAACTCTTTTCTGGATTGACGACAACTGGAAAAACACTCTTATGGCCTAAGAAGCCACGGCAGCCAGGAGAAGCCATTTGTTAATGACAGGATTTTTACCAAGCCTAATACGTTTGAAGAAATAGGATATTCATTTGCTTCCTAAATGTTTTGACCGACCACTTGAAAGAATGATAAATTGTGATGTATAAAGAAAAATCTGTGTAACAACACTTCAGTGATAGACTTCGAAATTGAGTTCTCCTGCTACTCAGAGCCAGGAACTTTCCTTGACGACTGTATTAGCAGGACAGGGGACAATGACTTCAAAGCAAGCCGAGCTGTCTCCTATGTCTTACTAATAACGATATGTAACCCCAGTCAGCCTGCTGTCATAGTTTCTAGAGGCAGCAATGATTTCGTCATGTTGCGCAGACAATATTCTTTCCCAAATAAACCTTTCTTGAGAAAAGGCAGGGAACAGCCATATTGGGTGATTCAGGGATGAGCTCTTTTCTCAGTAAATTATGTTTCTAAACCGGGTACTTCTCCAGGAATGCATTCTTCTGAGCCTCGAAGTTATTTTCCAGTTTAATGGAAGCTCTATTTATGTGTTTTATTAATTTATAGATTCTTGATGTCTGAGAAGTTCATTGCATTTTTTGCTCCCACTAAACATTTAAAAACATTTAGAAAGAGGCCGTGTTTTGCCAAAGGCAAAGGGATGAAGACCCTCTAGTGACTTAAGAGTTTGCTTAGGACTCAAAACAGGACGTTCTGTTGGACCAAAAGAAATGTCTTTCTCTACTTTTAACGTTCCTGTTAACCCTTCCCTTTTGATAGAATTTGAGAGAAATATCAGCAGATAGCCAGTAAAGAAATGACTTACAGAAATTTGCAATAATGAGTTAGTTTCTCCCCTCTCTTCCTTTCTTAATAGTTGAGATTTCTCAACCACTGTTGCTATTGTTGGTGTTTGTATGCTTGTTTCTTTCCTGCTCCACTTGGTGTTTTGAGGCTATGCTTGGGTTCAAACAATTAAACCAAAGGATATTGACCAAACCACCCAAACCTAGATTTAAGAACCAAATAACTCTCTACTTCCTCATCCACAGACACACACATTCTCACTGCTGCCATTTTGCAAAGTGTGTTGAAGACAGAGAACATGGTGCTTCTTCTGTGCAAAAAATGAGTAATTGATTCACGGTTGTCACTTCCTGACGACCTCAGAGGGCTTGGCGGTGGAGAATTTGAATACGGGTTCTTGTGCTTTGCCAGTCAAAACACATTGCTGACCTTATGTCCCCCTAAGGGAGCCCACGCAAACAGAGGAAAGGAATAAAGGCCATGACAACACCAGCACTTGGCTCTCCATATTTTTGAAAAGCTCCCATGGCAATGCCAATGCGCAGTCAAGGTTAAGGGCCTCGGTCACAGAACATTTAGTGTCTAGGTTAGGCTGTGATCCCCTGAGGGCAGCACCATGCTGTGGGGGTATCCATATCGGCACGCTCGGCTTCTAGGCAGCAAGGAAGAAGCACTCACTAAGCACCCACACGGAAGACACACCTTCCTCCAACCCCAGCACTCTGGAGCATCCATGGCTTTCCAGGACAGCAGCAGTTTTTCAAATTCCCATAGAGCAGAAGCATTGGCCTAAGACCGGGGGAGCTGCTAGGTGAGGACAGACAAGCCTAGAATGGAGCTACAGTCTCTCATCCAGCTTGGCCACAGACTGGCTCAGTATCAGTATTTTCCTGGGCCTCAGTGTCCTCAAATGCGTGAGCTGGTTGCAGTAAGATGGTCTCTGAGGCCCTTTGTACCGCTAAAAACCCATCACTCCATTTGCTAAAATGCCAGGCCCGTCAACCAGAAGGAGGGTTGGAAGGAAAGACCTGAAAGAGGGGAATTTTGACAACCAGGGATGGCCCTTGATTTTCTTCCCACCTGATGCGCTGTTCAACGTCCAGACCACCCCCAAGAAATATGACAGTGAGGCAGATCTGAAAGCCAGACAAGACATGGATTTTGACAGTGGATCAATGGGACATTATTTAGCACAGCTGTTTCTGCTCACGGCGATAGAATAGGGAGACTTGGCACACAGTGGATGCAGAGGGCAGTTTCCTCAGTTGGGGGGGGGTGGCTTTTGAGGGACTTGTCTGGGATTCACTCTCAGCCATGAAGAGCACTGAGGCTGGCCCACCTGACAGAGCTCTTAGGCTCAGAATGTTCTAGAAGCCTGCTTTTTTCAACTTCAAGTAAATAGAACTTATGCATGTGGATGGAAGACTGGGACTGGCATCCATTCATTCATGAATTCATTCATGCATTGACTCCAGGTCCTACCCCTGTTCCCACAGAGCAGACCAGAGAGGCTCCAGCATGCTTGGCTTGATGATGACCACAGGGGTAACACAGAGAACAGCCAACTCCCTCAACCAGGTGATCAGAGCTTGTGATTCCAACACGGGCACCATGGAAACTGCCTTCCTCAAGAAGTGAAGACCTACGTAGGAAGGTTGTGTGCTCAGTGGCATGAGGCATTTTAATTCTAACCCAGAATTACAGACACCCTTCTACAGTCTCCTGTTCCTCACGTGCATGTCCCTCACAGCAAGGGGGGAAGAAACCAGCAGGCGAGGTAGAGCAGGGGGGGAGCCAGCCATACGGGTGGTAGTGTCTCAGAGGTCAACCAAGAGTAAGGCAAAGTCGCACGAAAGACAAGAAAGTGGAGGTGGAAATTCGGCTTTCTCATCTGGCATCTGCCACCAACACGCTTTGTGACCGGTGAGTCATGGCCTTCTCCCGGCTTAAGGTTCCTAATCTATGAATTGAATGCAAAATATGTCAAGTCTCGTCTGGCTTCCTCTGAGGGCATGATGGATGGCTAGCATGGCACCAACACCCAGGGGGCTTTTAGCACACACACACACACACACACACACTTGTCACGTGCTTGCACGCACATGCTCCTGCCCATATGCTTGTGCATATGCTGGCCCACACATCCCACTCACACACTTCCATGCTCAGGCAGCACCCACACACATCTACTCATGTGCGCGCGTGCACACACTCACACACACACACACACACACACACCCCTTTACATGCACTCCAACATATGCCCACACGCTCTCTCGTGCGCACAGATCTGAGTATATGCTCCACATTTCATCCATATTCCACGCTTCATCTCCAAATTTTCAGAAATCAGGAACAGACTGGTCAGGAAAAGAGAATAAAAATCATCTGGAGGGTATTTTTTTATGGGCTTCTGATGATCTCGCTGCCTCTGGTTTAGTTCCTTTTTCCGCTGCGTAGGGCCAGATACTTTGGTTTTTATGTAGACACCTCTTTCAGGGGGACATGGCATTAAGAGAAAAGAGCTAAAGCAAAGAAAAGTGTAATGAAAGAAAGAGGAGAAAAGCCCGTCCACCCCCATATAGGGAGGGCAGGGGGGTGGAAGGATGTTTGGAGTGTTCTTGCAGAATATTTGTATAAAGAACTTCATGTCCTTGTTTACTTTCTGTGGAGCCCCATTTCCTCCCTTGAATTCCTGGTGGTCATACTCACCAGCTATGGGGCTCTTCAGATGAAAATCTGAGACACAGAAAGCACACACACACACTCTAGGGCAGGAGGACCCTGAGGGTCAAGTGCTCCTCCTTGAGATCTAGGGCATTTCCGGATCAAGTATCTCCCTTGCTCCTCACCGCTCTCTGACCTGGCCCCAGAGCTGCAAAGAAAAGCCAGGGAGGACATTTCTGGGGGTCACACCGAGAAGCACCTGGGGGTTACAGTTGAGGAGAACCAGGCAGAAGGCGAGCATCCCCACCTGTGCACACCAGCAAAGGGATTGGTCGACTACAACCCAGGGCACCATATTGCAACTGTCTCCTCTACTGCATTTCCAATGTCTTCCGGAGAAAGGGGAGCTCTGAGGTCTTGCCTTCAGTTTCAAAATGCTTTCCCATTGCAGACTCCACTTCACCGGCATACTTATGCGAATTAGGCAGAGCCCTGTTATACCGATAAAGAAACTGAGGCTTAAGGTGGTTAATTTGTCCAAGATCACACAGGAAGGAAGTAGGAGAGCTTACACCGGGCTTTGCATCTCCTGAGCCCCAAAGCTAGTCCTTTTACCACTGTATCATGGACAATAAAAGGATAATAAAAATCAGTGACAATAATAATGAGGATGATGATCTGATATTTGTGAAGGGTTTACCAAGTACCGGCTGCCATTTTAAGCGCATTATAGCGATCAGCTTCTTTAATCCCTACATCCCTGTGAGGCGGGCACCTTCATCATCCTCAGTGAGCAAATGCCGAAACTGGGCCCCAAAGGGTCAAAGTTGCCTGAAGCCACATCCCAGTGAATGGAGAAGTGAACACTTGGGCCTAACCACTCTGCTGACCAGAGGAAGGCCTGGGGTCACCATCCCTTCCCGCCGGGTCCAATGAGTGACATTATACGCATTTTCCCCCTACCCAGACATCCATAGAGGGTTTCACCCCACCAATCAATGGCCGTCCACTTTCTCCCCAAGGATCAGGTCATTGATCTAATGATGAGTTTGCTGCAGAGGGAAATTGATGTCATTTGTCCTTCTATTTATTTTTGCTTTCCCCGCTGAAATTGCTATTATGGTTACATACGCCATGCAAGAATTGTGGTGACGTTGTTTCTAAATTAATTTCCACCTAAGAGTTTTCGATTTTCGCTTTTCACGGTGATGGAGGCTGCGAACACGGCCATTGCGGTAAATTGTTCTCGTCACACAAATGAACCGGATGAGGTGATGCGATGACGGGCCAGGAGCCTGAGCATAAGGGGGCATTTCAGAGAGAGTTATTCAGACAGCCCGTTTCTTCAGGAATGGGGAAAAATCTTAGGGGTAAAGGTAAAACAACTTCACAGGCATATTTTTTTTAAATAGTGCTCTGTCTTTCCACTGAGCATTAGACTTGGACTGAGGCATAATTGGCCAACCTTCTCTCACCAGGCCCCTTAGACCGTGCGCCTTGCAACCCCACAGCCACTGCAACCCCCCCTAGCCACTGTCATGAATATGTCAGCGTGGGCATACCAGCTGGGGGTGGGGGGCTGACCTCCATCCCAGGAGCCCTGAACGCCGGGTCCCAGTGTTGTTGCAAATCAGACCTTTTTGTAGGTGTGCACGAGGTGTGTAAGGGTCATTTCTGGTGTTAGGTCGAGAAGGTCGAATTTAGAGTTTTAGACAAGAGGAGTCTCCAGGGGTGGGCGAGTGACGCACAGTTACATCAAGTAGAATGACAGGGTATGATGTGACCGTGCCAGCTAGGGTGGCTGATGGATGCCAGCACCGGGATCCTCCGAGACCCTCAGCAGAGCCCTAAGTGTTACATGGAAGGGCTGCCACGGGAAGACGGACCGCCATGCAACGTTCTCCTGGGGTTCCGGACATTTGTTTCCAAGCAGCTTCCATCCAAGAGACCCGCGATCCCCTGTGTCACATGACCACCTGTTTCAGAGAAACAGCTTCTTTTCTATTTCAGGTCAAATCCAGCTTTGAAGCCTCCTAAACTGCAGGTGCTAAGGTCGCACGAGCTGGAGAATCAGCGGATGTCGTCCCTCGACACACACCCCCCCTTTCCCCAGTGCCTTCCAGTCTGAAAAAAAGTACTGGTCAGCATTTCTGAGCTGTTGAGTTTCTCTCTCCAGCCCCAGCCCCTGGACTGAGCTCTCTGTAGGCTTCCCTGGGCCCAGAATGTCCTCAGGAGACAGGTTGCAGAGCCACTGAGATCTAAGACTGCGTCCCGACTCGGATGTGTCCAAATAAGCGAGTCGGTTCTAAGCTCTCTGCGGGGCTCTGGTGCCGGCTTGCTGCTTTGGTCTGGTGATTCTTCCAAAGCAGCTCACTCCTCAGCAGAGGCGCTGAGACCTGCCCGGAAGTGTGGGGTGATCCGAAGGGATGCTGGGAAACTTTCGACATCGAGGTCCTAGTTAAAGGGACGCTTTGGTATGGCCCTCCAGAGTTTGAATTTGGGACTCAGAGAGCAGTGGCTTAGGGAACCATTAGTGACAGACCCCCGGGGGAAGGAGGTGGCTTTGCTGCCATTGACAAGACTGACTCTCCACCTCCCTCATAGAAGCCAAGTCCTGCTTTTTTTTAAAGCTTATTTATTTATTTTGAGAGAGAGACACACAAAGAGAGAGAGAGAGAGAGAGCGTTGAAAAGGCAGAGAGAGAGAGAGAGAGCACATTGAAGAGGCAGAGAGAGAGGGAGAGAGAATCACAGGCAGGCTCTGCACCATCAGCACGGAGCCTGATGCGGGGTTTGAACTCATGAACTGTGAGATCATGACCTAGGTTGAAATCGAGAGTCGGATGCTTAATGGAATGAGCCACCCAGGTGCACCCCACTTTTTTTTTTTTTTTTGAGAGAGAGAGAGAGGGAGAGAGGGGATGGGCAGAGAGAATACCAAGCAGGGTCCACGCTCAGCACGGAGCCGGATGTGGGACTCGAACCCAGGACCCTGGGATCATGACTTGAGCTGAAATCAGGATTTGGACACTTCACCGACTGGGCCACCCAGGTGCCCCCAAATCCTTTCTCAATCTCACCTTCTCTTCAGGAGGCCTCCCTGTGACTCCTGTTTCAATTTAAGACTAGAAGTGTCTAGAAGGTTCTTCTATCCCGAGTCCAGCTGACAATATTGGAACGGAACTGCAGAGGAGGGCAGACCAAGTGGGACTTGCTCCCAGGCACTCCCTCTGCAAACCCCAGGGGACCCCCTGGAACATTCCAGCACTGGAGGCCGTCCATGAAGCATCTGGCACAGCGAGCAGCTGGCCTGACCTGTGGCAAACTTGAGGGGCTCGCCTCAAGGCTGACTGCCCTTTTGTGATTTGAAAAGGTGACGCGGACAGAAAGCTTTGTCATTTCTGAAACTGTGACCCCTCCTCGGCGAGTGCTACATGCATTGTCCATCAGAAAACCGTATTTGGGTTTACACCCAGCTCCAACCATTCAGTGACCACGTAGGCAATTGGCCTGGAGGGGTGAAACCAAGCAGGAAAAGTTCTCTCTCCCTGTGTAGCGACTGTTGGGCAGAGAAGCCTAAGTCAGACATTTCATACCACAGTCTCCTGTCTGAGGAGGGGGTCAGTTCTCCTTGATCTCCGGTGCCCTTTGAAGTAGAAACCTCTGTCTGCTTAACGCCCTAAACCAGAGAGACTCCGATGAATTCCTTTTACATTAAACAAATCCAAGTCTGGAAAGGCAGTGATATTTCTAAACAAGTAAACCCAGCCACGATTTAGGCTTTTGCAGAGTTCAAGATGGTTATCCAGGACCGTCGCTAATGGACCAAAAATCAAACATGCATCTAGCAAGGAGCTGACGGAGGTGACGGGAGACCCTCTGACAGGTTTTCCAGCCAGAAACCCACCTCCTCTTTGGATCCATTGTACTCCCAGGGCCGCCTGTCTCCCTCGGGAACTGAGAAACAAAGAGGGAGGGAGACGGGAGTAAAGGGAGGGCAAAAAAGGAAGAAAAGATGAAACGTGGAGAAAGAGCGAAAAGGAAATGAAAAGAACTTTACTGCTCAGTTTCTTCTCTTGCCTGACCCAATTATCAGATTTTGCATTTAAGTTTAAGACAGTAGATCAAACAGTAAGAGGCACTTTGTACTTCTGCCAGGAGACCATATGATATCTCTCAGTGGCTCTCCTGCATGCCAGGAATACGGAGCCCTGCCTCTCAGCCGGGCTTGCATATGGTGCAATGCGCAAAAAAAAAATAGCAGGATTCGTAAGTGCCTGCGCTCGGGGGTGATGTGCAGGATTTACAGCACTTGATCAGTTACAGGGAAACAGGCGAAGCGCAGTCTAATTGTAACTTTCCCCAAATGAGAAGCGAGAGAAGGCCAAAAGTCTCGTGGCAAGCTTACTGTGCAAGGCTGATCATCTTCGGGGCTGTTTTGATGCGATCCGGAACTTTCTACGAGGTACGGATCAGATCCGTTCTGGGGACTTGGACATGGCTTGCGGTGGCGGTGTGTGTTCCCCGCAGACGGGAGGGCCTGGGGAGCAGACGTCAACTTCTTGGAGCCGCTCTGGCTCGCCTCCTGAGAGCGCACGCTTTATCATGCAGGGAGATGGTTCGTGTGGGCCATGCGGGTATTTAAGCGGTTTTCGCGCCCTTGGACAGGGCTCTGGCTTTGTGCAGCCACATGAAATAGAGGCTTTGGAAAGGTTACTTCTCACTTCCGAGAACTGCAATAAGCACTGAGAAACCATGACTTCCACTCCAGGGCTTGGAGTTTGCAAGGACACGACCCAGAAGGATGTTCCGCTCTTTGCGGTAACAAGTTTTTGGAAGCCCCGTGGGTGACCTCTACCCCACTGATGACAGTGGAATTAGGTTGGGCACAGCGGCAACTCACTTTGCCAAATTAAATTAGCTAATATCTTTCAGAGGCTTTTCAAATCCAGCCCTTTCTCCGGGAGAAGGCAAGGTGGAAGGCAGAAGAGAGAAATCGGTATTTTGCTCCGATCCTGGATGCCTCAGAGGTCACTTCCTCTGTAGGCCTTTTCATCTCCCACTTCCCTTCAACCTCGGGGATGGGATCACTTCCTCCTTGGTGCCCACACTAGGCTTCCAAGTTGGCAGAGGTCCTCTTAGCCTTTGCTACAGCTACTCGTTTACGTGTCTTAGTTTTTGTATCTGGGAGCTCGTTAATCTTCACAGGGACCCTGCGAGGTAGACACCAGTATTGTGCCCATTTTACAGAGTGTTATAAACCCGAAAGCACACTAATGAGAACCAGGGGCTCACGTAGCAAGAAGTGAGCAACTGGAATCTGGGTGCAGCGTATATAGAGGTTCTTTGTGTCTAGTCTTACAACTTTCCTGTATGTTCAACTCATTTCAAAATAACAAATTAAAAAAAAAAAAGTTTTCAGGAGTTAGGTAATTACGGATATCAGTACTGGCTTGGCTACTTACTAGTTGTTTGTAAACTAAGGGCTTTACGTGTTTTAGCCCTTTTGATCTTCGTAATCCTATAAAGTGAGGTAGGTATTACATATTTATCTCAACTGTACTCAAGGGTAAACTGAGGCTCAGAGAGGTTGAAGAATATGTCGGAAAAAACCTGTGCTCGTTCACAAAGCTTGAACTGACTTATTAACATAGTGTTAACCTCCCTAGAGCTCTGAAGGGATACAATGTTGGGTCAGTTCCTTTCACCAAAGAAAACTTTATGGAACATACAGCAGGTTCCAGTCAAGGCTCTGACCTTAAAAGGTGCGGCACGCAACTTGAAATTCCTTAGCTACAGGGGCGCCTGGGTGGCGCGGTAGGTTAAGCATCCGACTTCTGCCAGGTCACGATCTCGCGGTCCGTGAGTTCGAGCCCCACGTCAGGCTCTGGGCTGATGGCTCAGAGCCTGGAGCCTGTTTCTGATTCTGTGCCTCCCTCTCTCTCTGCCCCTCCCCCGTTCATGCTCTGTCTCTCTCTGTCCCAAAAATAAATAAAAAACGTTGAAAAAAAAAAAGAAATTCCTTAGCTTCTCTTAATTCGTTTCTAGATGATATATCAATAAGAGGAATCCAGGAAGGGCTAAAATTTTGGAACTTTGTTGATTTTATCCTTTCCTTATAATCGTTACAGATTACAGAATAATTCTTTTTACCTTATCATAAGAAAATACCTTAGTATTTTGATCACTTTAACATCTTCCAGGCACATTGAAAATTTTTGTTATATTTCCTTTCTTCTACTCATCACCCACCCATCCAGGCATCCATTTATCATCCATCTACCCAACCATCCACCTATCCATCCATCCATCCATCCATCCATCCACTTATCCTTCGGTCCATCCAACCATGCACGCATCATCTATCCATCCACCCATCCATCCATCCATCCATCCATCCATCCATTCTCCATTATGTATGGTATCTGTACATTAACAAAGTCTTTGTGAGAAGGGAAGGTGCATATCTCCTGTTTGCTGAGTTGAAGAAAGAGATTCATGTGTACCCATGCCAGAAGGTAGGAAGCAGTGGGGTCAAGTGAAAGGACGATAGAGAAGGTAAATTCCAGCAGTTCAGAGGAGGGAGAAATGATTCTTCTCTGAGACCCATGAATTGTAACAATCAAACCTCAAGCACCACATGTTTCACAGAACAAAGCAAACGACATGTTGTGTGGTTTGCCAGCTCCTTATAAAAGATTTCTGTGGCCTCTCTGGATGGAGCAGTGCTCTGATGTCTCTACTGGAAGAACACCCTCTGGGACAATTTTAATAACCCTTGTAGGCTTATAACTGATCACTTAGAGACCATAATTTTCTAAATACGGTTTAGAAG
This sequence comes from Herpailurus yagouaroundi, assembly GCF_014898765.1. NCBI lineage: Eukaryota > Metazoa > Chordata > Mammalia > Carnivora > Felidae > Herpailurus > Herpailurus yagouaroundi. Next base: position 10,501,123 of record NW_024412403.1, on the reverse strand, counting down.
AACTTCTCCTAAACACAAGAGCAGACCAACATTTAAGTTTATGTGGCATTTTTATATCCAGTACCCAGACCTTTATATAGGTCGGTCCATTCGTATGGCACCTGAGTTTTCTCTAGAAAAACTGGAGATTTCACTGCTCACTGCTCCAACTACGAGGCGATTATAAAATATTGAACTAGAGGGCCCCACAGTGACCTCCGGGGCCTGGAATTAATACTTTTCATAAAGGGAAATGCCCATTTGGGTTTCTGCCTCTACATCAATATTCTATAGCACGACATCTTCCAATTTCATAGTAATTAAATAAATAGAAGTTTTTACTAGGCTCTGTGCCAAAGAACCTTTGGAAGTAAAAATGGATTATAATTGTCGATCCCATTTAACCACTTGCTTATGATCTACCGAAAGAAATGTATAGTATGCATTGCCCTAAAAAACAATCAAAAAGAATCAAAAGTGAACCCATGTTCCAAAAAACGTGTGAGCAAATGCAATTTTTGTTTTGGGATTGGTGAAATGAGCCATGTGTTACCATCACTAAGGACATTTGCTCTTTGATAGCACTCCATTGTGAATCTCATCATGAAAGAAACAATCCCCCTTGATTGCTCTTTTGTGTAAATGAGGCGCTGCCTGCGCGTAGGGTTTGTTTATCATAGACTATCCTGTAGTGGAAAAGTGAGATGTGACTTTCTACTTTAAAAAGTGGTTTGGGATTTTGCAACGATCAGCTCGGCGGGGTGACGAGGATCTCCTTTTCAGTTCGGCGGTGTGCCGCCTTCCCTACGGTCATCATTTGCTAAGCCTGCTCTCTTATGCTGCCCCACATTATCCAGTTGCATAGACAGAACGTGGGAGTCAAAAACCCCGATGCTCCCTTTGACCTTCTTCCTCGCCATCTTGCCTCCTCGACATCATTTACATTAGTCACCCCCTGACCCATGCCTTCAGCATGGAGTTCCTTGAACTTCGAGACCAAATTCTGGAGAACCTGGAGAGTTCTACGTGTATATTTTATGGGACCCTCAAAACCCATATACTTCGAACTGAGCCCGTCGCTTGGATGGATTCCCTAGCTCGCGGGAAGGCACCACATTTTAAGTCTTTTTTCCCCTTCTAAGATCTGTCTCCTAGAGAGCCTCTTTAGTTTTCAGTCCTGCCCCTTAACTCCTTAGAAGATACTCCCTCCACCTTGGCTCCTGACATTAGATTGCCCTGGTTGGTCCCTTTATCTCCCTTGTTGCTCAGTAAGCATGCCTAGATACGTTTGTGTCTGTAGAAGGAGACGAATGAGGGAAGGTCAGATTCCTGTAGTTTCCTGGCTTCTGGGCCTGGATTGGACAAGTCACATCATTTCGACAAGACCTAGAGAATTGCCTCACCAGGAGGTGCGGGGGCTTTGTGGGGATTCAGTGTGGTCATGTGTGAGAAATTTTGTGTGTGTGTGCATCTTACAGTATTCCATAGATAGAAGCTATTTTTAAGAAACTATTTATTTTCAGGGCTCCCGGGTGGCTCTTTTCCTTAAGCGTCCGACTTCGGCTCAGGTCATGATATCTCGGTTCACCGCGTGGCTCATTGGTTTGAGCCCCACATCTGGCTCTGTGCTAGCAGCTCAAAGCCTGGAGCCTGCTTTGGATTCTGTGTCTCCCTCTCTCTCTCTGCCTCTCCCCCGCTCACTCTCTGTCTCTCTCTGTCTGCTAAAAATAAATAAGATGCTTAAAAAACTTTGAAAAAAAAAAAAGAAAGAATCCACTTAGGTTGAAAAAAAGAAACTATTTTCTCTTATTGCCAATCTGTAAAATTTTGCATTTATTGATGTCGTAAATGTTTTACTATAGATCTGATCCATTTTTCATGTGTTCATTATGATGATCCTCTTAGAAATCTCAAGAACCTGTTTAATTTAATTTGTCAAGGTAACTGCCTTCCTATGAAGGTGGCTTCCTTTGATGTCATGGAAAACTCAGCTTGGAGTTCCTTCAAATCAGACCCTCTTTCCAAATGTTGTCACCACCCAGGACAAATGGTTTATCTGACACTGATAGCTTCTAAGGAGGCTTTTAGTCTCTTTCTAAGGAGGGGGAGATTGACCTCATCCTTCTATATATGAATATAACCTAGTTTGCCTTTATTATCTAAGTATTTCCAATAAGCGTGAAATTTTGGCCTGGATTATTCTAAGAATTGCTTCAACCCTTCTCTCCTTCCATGCGTAGATAGAGCATTAGGCCATGTCTACTATCCCACCTCTTTTTTGACCCACTGCTTTTCAGAAATGTTCTGTTTTCGTAAAAGCCAAGTGCAAAGAGATGAACGAATTGACCGTATTTCTGATGGGTACGCCGGATGGTTTTCAGTCCTCTTCATGATCACATGAGCAAGATTTTTCAAACCCTGGGCCTCCCGAGGGCAGCCCAAGGAGTAAGTTCCCCCAGGCCGGCTGGCTGGAGGCACTGATGAGGCAGAGTCCACGCCAGCTAAAGACTTGCTCATGCTCTGCCAAGAAACCCTCGTGAAAGTAGGACAAGTTTTGCATGAAACCCCATTTTCAAACTGAAACCATGACAAAAAATGGTGGTTCGGTGTGGTTTTTACACAAAACCAGGTGAAGCTTTGTGGTTCAGCCAAGGTTTGACTTGGAGCCAGAGCGAACTCACTGCGCTTGACTGGATCTTGTTTTCATGTTTCGTGCTCCTTTTGGTTCCGTTTCCCGGACCCGAAATCTGGTTCAGATGAGGGGTGTAGAAGGAAAGTGGCATGAAATCTGGGGCAGATGAAGACAGCAGTCACTTTATAAGGGCCATACCCCTCTCCCGGGTTGCTGTCTGTTCCTGTTTTCTTTCAATATTCCTTCTGGAAAGGATCGTCTGCACACTAAAGAGTTCCCTGAGATTTTCTTTAAAGAAGCAGAATTATTAACGCCGTAAAATTTAGCGAAGCCGATTGGGCTCTTGTTTTCTCTTCTTTTTTTTTCCTAATAGATCCATTGCCAAATCTGTTTCTTCGGGTCAGCCATCGAAAACTCTTGGAGAAAACATTTTAAGCACCAAGTGATGATGTTACGGAGGCATGGATTTATTCAGCAAGCTTGAAGCACCTGCTCTGCGTTGGATACTTGAAGTTCTTAAATTCTCACAGCACATCACACTAGTTTACAGACGAAGAAACTAGCCTCAGAGTGATTGGGTAACCCGTCCGGATCCTAAAGGGAAGCTGAGCGAGGGCAATACTAGGTAGACGCAGCCAGAAGTGGTAGATGAAAAGGTTGCTCCCAGGTCTTTCTCTGGCTCCTTCTGTTATACCACGTGGTCTAGAAATCGTACCAAAGTTCTGCCCTTCAAGAGCTTTTAACTTGGAGAAAGGAACCAAATCATATAGTCTGTAGGGAAAACCATAGTATGTAGTAGAAGGAGCAAAGTGCCATAAGGCTTGTCCAGGTGGCTAGTTGTAGGAATTCAAAAAAGAGGGGAGATCACTCCAAGCCGAAGCTTACACATGTGATGTGTCAATAATATCTCAGTAAAGTTCAAAACCAATCTTTGTGAAAACTAACATTTGGGCTGCTTAAGAGCAGCTGGGGCGGGGTTGGTAGGGAGGAAGGGAAAATACTCATGTGGTGAAACAGGGCAGCTAAAAGCCCAGAAATGAGAGTCTTGTTTTTGGAGTGAAGTTTAGGAAGGAGAGCTGAGGAAAATAACTTTGAAAAGAGAGCTTGGGACTCAATCTTGGAGGGTCTTGGTTTTACGACTATTGAGTTGTATTCTACCTGCAGAGGGAAAACCACTGAATATTTTTGAGTTGGGAATTGCCCAAATCAGGGCAAAACGCAGGCAAAAGCCCGGGATTTAACTCTGAAAGTCGTGTCTCATTGGAAATTCAGATAAGAATAAGAAAAAGTGGGGCGCCTGGGTGGCTCGGTCGGTTAAGTGTCGACTTCGGCTCGGGTCATGATCTCGCGGCCCGTGAGTTTGAGCCCCGCGTCGGTCTCTGTGCTGAGAGCTCAGAGCCTGGAGCCTGTTTCAGATTCTGTGTCTCCCTCTCTCTCTGCCCCTCCCCTGTTCATGCTCTGTCTCTCTCTGTCTCAAAAATAAATAAACGTTAAAAAAAAAATTAAAAAAAAAAAAAGAATAAGAAAAAGTGTAGTAATTGGCCTTCAAAAAAAATCACTGAAGAAAAACTAATCTGTATACCATTTGAGCTCAACAATGAGATACACTTGGAATTACAGAATAATATTCACGCTCTTGCTTGAATTTCGAAGTTAGAATTTATTAGCACATATCTTCCACGAATGTACTGTCTACTGCCTACTTCCCCAAACTGAAAAATGTCCCCAAATGTATGGCTTTTTTTTTTTTTCATTATCATTCTCTACTTCCTCCAAACTCAGTAGCAAAACCAAATTAAATTTAAATTCTCCTTCATGACAGAAAGGAAATACTAAGGGATAAGATTTTGTCAAGTACAATTGAGTTTGGGAGGGTCACAAGCCATTGTGATATCAGAGATTTTTTTCACCCCCTGAGAACCAATTTTTGTCCCCTTAGGCGTGAGATTCCCCCTCTTGGGAATGCATGAGACAGGCCCAAGCTTGCTTTGGCATTCTATTTTGATAGACACAGTGGAAGCTCGAATGTCTGGTGAAGTCTGTGCCACAGAAAAGGAGGAGAGATAACAACCTCCAAGCCCAATACGCTGACAATTGACAGAAATGCCACCTGGGAGGTTAGATGCAGAGATCACACAGGACACGCAGGAACTATCAAGAAAGGCAATCTCATTGGAGCATCACGGTCAGTAACATGTTGGTGGATCGTATTTCCCTCTAGCTACCAGTGCTTCCTGCGCAATAATTTATACTATCATTTTTTACTACGCATTCGGCCAGGCGATGGCCACAGAAAGGCAAGAGAATGCTCCATGAACGCCCCACAAAACCAAACATGCGTAATATTCTTCTGAAGCCTCGAGATGACAGTGTTTCCAACCTACCTCACTCATAAAGGCGATGTTTCTTTATGTGACAGCTGCAAAAATATTCATTTTAACCAACTAGATAGATGTCATTTGGAGAAACCTCAGTTATAATGATTTGAAAAAAAAAACAACAACAAACGGTGATAATTTAGAAGATCAGAGTGGTTGAGCGTATAGTTTTTAACAATTTTTTGTTGTTGGGAGTGTCTGTTGTTTGAAGAATATCCGGGGTCTTCACTGGATAAAGAGTGCTCTATGCCCAAGGAACATTCTTCCAGAAATTCTACCACAGAGCCTTCCTTTCCGTTAATGAGCACGAGGGTGTTGCTTCTAGGTTAGCTTTCGACGGAGCTCAAAACGCAAAGGTTTTGAAATGAACGGGGATGCTGATTTCCAAAGAAAAGAGAAATGAACACCTTTCTTCCCCTTTCACCAAACATATATGACAAATATATGACAAAAAGCCTGGTTTTATTGTGTTGTTGTTTGTAGTTCCCTAGGAGCAAGAGATATTGTCTACCTTGAGGATTCTATTTTTTACTGGAATAATAAGATGTCACCAGGAGAACGTTACTTTATTGGGGAAAAAAAATTTTTTTTGACTTGTCTACCACAGTGTCACATATTTCGTAGCTGTGTGTTTCCTGGTTAAAAGGCACTAACTTTTTCAACGTTTGCTGCTCATTTTGTGAACCAGATCAGGGTAAGGAAATTGCAATATTTAAGAACAGCTGTAGACGGTAATTAAGGGATTGTCTGATTTTCTGCCAGTTCTGCTCATAACCTGTGGGCTGCCTTATTATTTAAATCTCTGTATGCATGAAGACTCTGCTTTCTGATACTGAGGCACGTCTTCCTAAGCCACCTGAATACAAAAAGGGCTTTTTAAAGTTTTTTAATGTTTTTTTTTTTTTTTTAATTTTTGAGACAGAGAGAGACAGAGCCTAAGCAGGGGAGGAGCGGAGAGAGAGGGAGACACAGAATCCAAAGCAGGCTCCAGGCTCTGAGCCGTCAGCACAGAGCCTGACGCGGGGCTCGAACTCACGGACCGTGAGATCGTGACCTGAGCCCAAGTCGGACGCTCAACCGACTGTGCTGCCCAGGTGCCCCCCAAAAAAGGGATTGTTTTAGGTGACTGTGGGGTCTCCCCTGCCAGAGTTCTTATGCAAAAACAGTATTTATTTCTGGCCCAGTATTTATTCATCCTGGGCCAGATAGGCTGGTCCTGTCTTTCAGGAGACGGACTGTTATCTCTTGTATTGGAGAGAGTAAAGCTCCATGGCGAATGCCACTCTCTCCAGTATGTTCTGAGCACTAAAGGCTCCAGCCTTGCTTGGCCTGACTGGGGACTCTGAAATCTCAAGGATCCTGCATGTATTCCCATGCCCACGTTCTGGAATAGCACCTGTGACTCATGGCCCATGGAGCGAGAGAAAGATTCTGGGCTTGGCTCTAAACTTTATATGCTATAAAGTGTCTTCAACTTTTTCTATAAGTCACAGTCATTTTTTTTTTTCTTTTCTTTGCATAGGTTTGCAGCTCCGAGGTCATTGTAAGCACCCTCTATAATCGCCACAAACAATATTTGTTAAGAAAACTCTTCCCATGGGTGCTTTGCCAGGTGGTCTACAAAAAGAATTATGTAGGCACACCCATAATTTGGAGGGGTCCATGGTCTCATTCAGGCAGGCCTTGAAAAACAAATGTTAATATAAAAGCAACCAGACTGATACTTAGCCGGTCTGTCTGGGGGTGGCTATATTGGTCATTTTATTGCTGCTTTCCTTCCTGAGTGGCTGTTACCTGCAGTGTATCTGTTGCTCGATAGTTTGATTATCTTCCCCGAAACATATGCATTATCTGGTAAGTCTCTGTCGTATCCGTTTTTAAGCCTCATCTGTTTTTAGGTGCATTTGGCAATAGTTGGATGATGTTCATAGTGATAGAAAAATACCAGCTTTGAAAAGCTGAATTTTCAGTAACACACTTTTCTCTCCTTGGTCCAAAAGCAACATAATCTAGAACAAAGGGTAGGACCAAGAGTCAGAAGCGCTGGCTCTGCGCAGCAGAGTGGCCTGTTGAACTCGCCAGACCCTATAACCAGGTTGCTGGCTCCAAGCACAGTTCTGTGTTTTGCTAGTACACGGCCCGGGGCAAAGCTCCACGCTGGAAGATGGGATAAATATAACGTGTACCCCCGCAGGGCGAGGATCATCGCAAGGATTAAATGAGTCAATCTACATAAAGAACCTAGAAGAGTGTCTGGCTTGACAGTAAGTGCTTTATAAAGATCTGTTACGTGGCTTTGATCCTGACTTTGTCACCGAGGAGCAGGTGGGGGGCAGACTCTCCAGGTGTCAATCTCGTATGAACAATGGCTGAAACCATTTAGCTTCCTAAATGGTTTTCTTTTCTTTCCAAATAAGGCACCTTGCAAACACCTAAGAGAAGTCACTCAGAGTAGGGGGAAAATGAATCATCAAAACAGGACACCCTGCCGCTCGAATGGAGATGCCGTTCATAATTAAGATCTCCGCTGGGACACAGGGCATTGGCCAGACCAGTATGGGAGATCCACATGGAGCAGGTAATGTCGTGAGCGTCCGTAGACAGGAGATGGGAGATTTTGGCTTTGGGGACATGAGGGGGTGGGGATATTGTTTCAAGTCATAAGAGTGGCATTCGAATGGCACACAGTTGAAACAACAATTGCCGAAAGGCGCCACACGCCTTCGCAACATTGCTCTCCAATTATTCCCAGGGCCACAGCTAGAAGGGGGATCAATATCACTAAAGAAACAGACTTGGATAAACATAAGTTATGTGGATTTTTTTTTTTTATCTCTGCTGAGTTTTCTGTTATAAAGCTTCCTTCACTATCCTGAGAGAAGCAGTTTTCCCCATTACTGATGGAAAGTTAAGTCTCCTCATAAGTAGGATTTCCCTTCCAGAAATTCAAAACGAGAAAAAGTAGCAGACCATGCAGTTTTGTGCCAGCGAACAGCTTTTTCCAAAGATTTGAACGGAATAATTTGTTTTTCATGGTTTATAAGTAGCAGATAAAACCTACATGGAAAATCAGACAAGAAGAAATGGAAAATAAGACGCAGAATCTGGAATCGTAACCTTAAAAAGCAATTTGTTTTATTTCAGCCGTGCCCAGAAAGCACTTGAGGTTAACAAGTGAGTATTTCTACTGGAAGAATCAGTTACAATCAGGTCACCAGCTTAGAGAAGACGTAGGCGGAAGTTTAGACACCAAGTCTATCATTTTAAACGTGCTTTTTCAGCAAAACTGTCAGTGACAGACTGTTGACTTAAAGTGATTATGAGAGGGTAAAATATCAAAGAGGAAGACGAAGCGTTTGTGGATAAGGCCCCTCTTAAGATCGGGAGCAGCCGAGGGTCTCCATATGACACAGTTGCGCATTCCTTGGGGAGCAGGTTTTGAGCTCCTTGACTCCTTCCTACATCAGTCTCATGTGGAAAAAAAAAAAAACCCCAAAAACAAAACAGAAACTAGCTTCCTCTTGAAGTCCTTGCTCTTGGCTACAGAGACCCGGGCCACACATTTAATCTGGTGCAAAGTGTTGTTTAGGATGACAGAGACATGGTAATTAATACTCTTCTGCTTTCCCACTGCAAGCTGGATATGAAAATCTGTAACAGTACTATTCGAACTTCTCATTGAACAATCAACAACAAATAAAAACCTAGAGCCCTCGACCCTGGCACCAATGGACAGATTCTGCGTGGGTCATCTTAGCTCACCTGGGAATGGATTATTTTTTTCCTAGAAGTTTATTTGAGTCCAAAAGATTTAATTGTTAATTCAGTGTCTATCATCGTCTTACATAGGTGCTTAATAACGACTAGAGCTGACAAACCTTTGGATCCATATGAGCTGTGGAATTCAGAAGGATATTATTTCCTGCTATATTAGTAACTGAGTTTTTGCAGTGGGTTTTACTTGGTAGCTCATTTGATCCATTTGGTTTGATCATTTAGATGTTTCAAGCCACCAAATATGGCCTTAAGTTTCACAAATGTTGTGTCTATTTCCTTAGCAACCAAATGGTTCTGAGACCTGTTTTTTTTTTTTTTATCTGTAGGTCATTGCCATCACTACAGGGGGAACTCCCCCCTCAAACTTTTCTTCTTAAATTGGAACTGTTGCTTGTACAAAAGCCTGAAAGGATGGGTCTTAGAAAAGCTGCTGAACACGCAGCTGTAACATAAGGCTGAAGCGATCCATGTCAACAGTTAGCTGGGTGCATTCATTGGTTTGTGTCTGTGTTGAAGACAGCCTGTAGACAGAAGGCACTTGGTTTTAGCCCTAGACCATTCAGTGCCTTGTTCCATTTCCTTTACCACATGCATGTTAGTGTTTATCTCTTTGAATCATTAGAACTATAAAATGCTGTCCCTTTTCCTATCAAAGATTTGAAAAATATCTTTTGCCACATGTTAGGTATAGAGAATTCTTTTGGACACAAACTTTTAAATCCAGTCTTCTCATGGAACTACCATTGATATCAGATATTAAGATGAAGACAGTTTACTGTTCATGGAAGTGTAGCTCTTAGGAGGGCCCAAGGTCATCCCAAGGCTCAGTTGTAAAATCAGAAGATACTAGTGTGTGTGTGTGTGTGTGTGTGTGCGTGCACGCGTGCCTGTGTGTGTGCACATGTGAGACAGAGAGAGAGGGAGAGAAGGAGAGAGAGATTGGGTTGGGAAAGGTACCATCCAGTGGATGTTTAGCCTCATTGTCAAGTTTTTCTTCTTTATGACGAAAAGAACCAAGCTCATGGAAAAAAATTTGATAATGTCTCCATTTTTCAAAATATGGCGTGAATTCAGAGAAGCTAAGTCATCTGCCAAGAAATTTACAGCCAAGAGGTGGTAGAACCAAGATGCGAAGTCAGGTTGGCTTGTTGCCAAAGTCTAGTACACTATATGCTGTTTCCCAAGGAACATTCTAAGAACCTAGTTCTTTTCCCACTTGCAGATGTCAGGTAGGCTGCACAGGTAGAAGGTGGTAAATGCAGATATTGTCAACGGCAAGTGAGTGAGGTAGAATTTTGGGGAGATTAAAGCTTTACTGGACACCCGAATTACATCCTAGGCATAGGTCTTGTCTCTCAATATGGCTTCTAGAAATATTAAGCATCAGAAGCTCTAGTGATGGTGTGAATCATAGGAAGTACTAAGCTAAAATACTGAATGAGTCATTCTTTCCGGAAACAATGGCATTTATGTCTCTAAAACTCTTGGTGGGCTTCTGCAGATGGGGTAGAATAAGAACTACTTAAATTTCACCACTACTACCTACTGCTAAACACTAAAATAAACGTACTGCTATTAATACAAAATAGCTTTCCCTTTTTGAAAAGTTGTTATCAACATGTTGAATTATTTGCTTCTCAAAACACTGAATAGCATGCCACACGCCTTCTGGGTGTAAAATAAATGTTAATGACAATAAATATAGTGGTACCCGATCTTTTTACTGTCTGATCTCACTCACACCATCTCTCTCGTGTCCTGGGTCTACAACAAACCTGGTGCTTGGATAGCTAGCAGGTTCTAGAAACTTGGGGGTGGGATAAATAGAACCTAACCAGCAGCTGGATGTGCCACGAAGGGTGGGGGCATCAAAGTCAATTCTGAAGGTTTAGCCCTGGTGATAAGGGAGCCGGTGGTGCCATGACCAGAAATAGGAAAGCTGGAAAGTCTGATAAAAGATGATGGATTCAATATGGGACACATTTTCCTTGAGGTTTCTGGGGGTGATGTCCTGATGGATGTGTTTGTGAACCAGTTGAAAACATGGCCAGACCTATGAGATGGGCTTGCCTGGAGGTCCAGTACTGCCTGTCATGGGCCTATGGCATTCAAGGCAAAAGTGGGGAGATTCCCAAAGGGGAAGAGTTGGACCAGAGGGGGAAGAGTCTAGAACAGAGTCTAGGATACATCTGGGGTAAGGGTGAGGGAAGAGGAGTAGAATTGTGGGAAATTGTGGAAGGAATTGTGGGAAAAGGACTAATAATACAAGATCTGAAATCACCATAGGGTGAAAAGTAGGGCCAAGGGGTGGGATAATTTTCTTTTCTTTTCTTTTCTTTTCTTTTCTTTTCTTTTCTTTTCTTTTCTTTTCTTCTTTTTTTCTTTTCTTTCCTTTCCTTTCCTTTTCTTTCTTTTCTTTTCTTTTTTTTGAAGTTTCATTATTTATTTTAAGAATGAGGGAGAGAGAGAGTGCGGGAGTGCATGTATATGCACAAGCAGGAGAGGGGCAAGGAGAGTGGGAGACAGAGAATCCCAGACAGGCTCCGCACTGTCAGCACTGAGCCTGCTGTGGGGCTCCAACTCATGAACGATGAGATCATGACCTGAGCTGAAATCGAGAGTCGGACACTTAACCATCTGAGCCACTAGGAGCCCCAGGGGTGGGATACTTTTCTTTCAAAGGATGAGATGGTCTCATCCTTGTTGGCTCTAGAGTAGCAAATAAGTGAGCTCAATCTCAGTATGTCGTTGTGGACCAGAGTGTCCCACGCGAGGTCAGAAAAGAAGGGAGAGCATTGTTAAGAACCCCAGAATCACACTTCGTTTGCCACATAACTCATCTGTGGAGGAGAACGTCTCACTGGCCCCGACTCTTTTGGAGGAGACACTGTAACCCACTGTTCAGAAGGAAGTGGGGGCAAGGGGAAGAGGAAAAAGAAGATGGCAGCTCTCAGGGATGGCTGAGTGAGCAAGAAAGGCATTTTAAGACAAAAGACAGAGCAGGTGGAGTGGGACCAAGGGTGGAGGAGAGCAGAGAAGGAAGAGGGGTGGACAAAGAGCTGACATAGCAGTTCTAGAGGAAGCAGGGGTGTTTGAGCAGGGAGCACATTACTTGCTACATCTCTGGAAACTGATGGGGCCAATGCGATATTCCTTAGAAAGACGGCATGTAAGGGTGCAGCGAGACCACGTCTCAGGAAGGAAGAAGTGAACAGGTGCTTTCTTCAGTACTCACTACTCTTCTCAGGAGTACAGGAGGGAGAAGATTTTCCGAGAGGAGAGGCTGGCTGGAACCTAGGGTCGGGCTGAGAACAGCTCGCAAAGAAGGAGGAGCACGGTAGGGTGTTTCGCGTGGATAAACTGGATATGGGATGCAGGGGTTAGAATAAGGTAACGCGTGCCAAAGTGGTTTTGGGGTTCCAACAATGCTTAGGATGCTGAGGGTAAAAAGCAGAGAAAGTAAGTTGGAGGGATTGTACGAGGAAGGCGACTTGCGGCCATCGTTACGTGTAACCGAGTAGTGACAGCGAGGGACTTGGAACTCAGCTGAAAGGCAGGGGGGATTGCATGTGAAAACCTTTTATTTCCCCGTGGCCCCATCACAGTGTCGTGCAACGGGGTTGATGGGGAGTTACAGGCTGTTGGTGTGATGGAACCTAGGGTCTGGCTCATTATGGCCGGCCAATTATCAAGGGTGCTGGCTTGAGTGCCGGGGTGGCCAGAGGCATCTGGGGTCACCGCGGAGGCGGCAAGTGCAGTCAGTAGGAGTGAGGATGGTAGGCTGAAAGGAGTAGAAGCTGTGAATGGAGGAACATTCCAGAATGTGAGATCGCGGAGATGGTACCATTTTCACTTGGAGAGCCGGTAGCCCCTGGTGAGGATGAAAACACTTCTAGGCCAACTGTGCTTCACCCCCACCTTGATTCCCTATTGCAAAATTTACATTTCTCTAAATGCATTTAGAGAAAGGTGTCTGGTGGTCCATCTGAGATACAACTGTTTGACCAGACTCTTTAGGCTGATCATTTACAACCTTGCACGCTGCCCACTGTTTCACCTTCTACCCTGCCCCACATTAACTTTCAGTGCTCTTTCCATCAAATCACGCCTAGCCGTGTGTCACAGATGGGCACCGTTTGTTTTCTCAACCCTGGAAGTTGGAAGGTCAAGATTCAACATTGTGCACGAAGATTTCGGCGTGGAGGAGGTTCCAAAATCAAGACCAGGAATGACTAATTCCACAAGAGGGGGGCAGGAGGTGATGTGGAGGAAACAGCAAATGGGCCATGGTCCCTGTAGTGTCCCCCAAACGTTCATGTCTACCGGGCATCTCAGAATATAATCCTACCTAGAAATAAGGTCTTTGCAGATGTGATCAGTTTGAGTCACACAAGATCAGGGTGGGCTCTAAATCTAACGACCGTATCTTCGGAAGAAGAGGAGAAGACACACAGAGACACAGGGAGGGGGTCGTGGGAAGACAAGGACAGAGCCTGGGTATTGCACCCACAATCCAAGGGGCGTCCACGATTGCCAGGAGCCACGAGAAGCAAGGAAAGGTTCTTTCCTAGAGCCTTGGATGGGGGCGTGGCCCCGCAAACACTTCGATTTTGGACTTCGAGCCTCTAGAATTGTGAGACAATACATTTCTGTTGGTTTAAACCACCCTGTTTTCGAGAACTCGTTCCAGCAGCCCTAGGAAACCAACAGAGTCCTCAGACCCTGATGACTAAGGTTTTCACTGTCCAGCTGGGAAACTTCTCCCAGGAGGCCACATTGCCCCTGGAGCCTGTCCCGATGTAACCAGCATGATTTAAAGCCTCGGGAAGCCTTGCCCCAGAAGGCTTCATGCCCAGGTAAGTGTACTTCTTTGGCAGGCCCTTGTCATTACAAGCTTCTGGCTTACATCTTTGTTCCTTTGAACTTCAAGCAATGGCCGCCCCAGGGCCGTTGTTTTGACTACACTGCTGATTTCTAAACTCCCCACTGTGTGGTTTCCAGGTCAGACAGTCAGGCTTTGTTCTGTGAATCACTGCCCGGAGAGAGTCAATTAAATGTCGCTAGGCTGCCTTGCGGCCTGGCTTCAGTGGCTTAGCGAGAACAGGGGCATTTAGCGAGTTCCTGAGGAAAGCCAGACGTGGGGGGGGGGGCCCGGCGGGGGGAGACGGGGCGCTGACATGGGGCAGGGAACACAGATTAGGGAGCTCAAGACGGCGGTGACGGATGAAGGCACCGGGAGCTCAGCTTCCTGGCTTGGGAAGCAGCTGTTGATTCCCGCCACGCTATTTCAGGACCCGAAAGGGAAAGTGAGGGGCTTTGGGAAACCTCTTGGAAGAGGCCTCGCGTCAAAGGGAGAGGAGGCATGTGTGAGCCTTGCCATCCTTCTGCTTCAGGGCTGGGAAAGAGTCACAGTGTGCGTCTGGTCGGTGATCTTTCTGGTGGGAGGTTTCCTTTGAAGTCTGACATCACTGAAAAACTTCTCATAAAACCAAAAAGGAAAAAAAAAAAAAAAAAAAAAAGAGGATCTCCTGCTGGCTAGGAGGGTACCAAAGAAAATGGAAATGAGAAACAGTTACAGCTCTCTGCAGAAACAGGAACGGGCACAACCTGAAGTCAGTCGGGGAGAGAAAGGGAAAAGACAAGACAAGATCCCTCCACGGGCCTGTTGAGTGCTGCCTTCGTGGCAGGCTTGCTCCCCGGGGTGGGGGCAAGAGTCCTGTGTGAGACCAGGCATCCCAGACGGAGGAACGGGTCAGCTCCCACCCTGCGCGCACCGGGGTCCCGGGCAAGTCACAGAGACGCTCGGAACCTCGGTCTCTTCTTCCTAGGACGGGGGATTCCTGCCGGCCCTGCCTTCCCTCGCAGGATTGTGTAGGGCTCAGGGGAGACAGTGTGCGAAACCACTCTGTCACTTTCTAAGGATCCTGTAAGTGTAGACGAAGAAGGATGGGCCCCCGCTGCAGCTGGTTCCAGGACGCCTTCGATACCCTGTTTGCCCGAACCATGTCAGGCGCCGGCTAAGGATCTCCATAGAAGCCCCGCTCCAGGAGCCCCGGGGGGTTAGAACTGTCTCTTCTTTCCCTGCGAGACATTCATGACACAGCCAGTAGGGAACAGGGATGGAGAGAGAGAGAGAGAGAGAGAGAGAGAGAGGGAGAGAGAGACTGGCGATGCTCCTTTTCCAGAGCATCGTGAGGGCAGTCCCCTGCCCCACCATCTACCCAGGGGCCTCTCCTTTGGAGCATGAGCAGAGCCCAGATGGGCCAGCGTGGTGCAGACCGCAGGGAAGGGGATGCCCGAGGCCTGGCCACCCAGGCTTCAGCCCTGGCCCATGCTTCTCTCTGAGCCACAGCATCACGGAGGTACCTTCGAAGACTGTGCTCTGAGCCCCCACTTTTCTTCCTTCGGCTGCAAGGGCCTGTCCTTTCATCTTCTCTCCACCAACATCTCCTAGATGCTACCTTCTGCCACGAAGCCTGTCCCCAGCCTGCTGCAGCACCTTGCGGGTCCTCCGGGTGCCACCTCCTGTTGCTTCTGTCCACTGCTTGGATCAGCCCTCCCTAACTGTAAGGACCAGTAGCGGATGATTCAGCTTATTATGATTATTATTTGGGTGGCCTCCTCCTATGCCCTAATCTTATCCAAGATGCAATATCCTGCAATTGATGGTTAATAGTTGGCGGGTTCTGATACACTAGCTCATAGCGGGCAGGGCAGCTTTGAGCCCCTGGGAAGGAGACTAGAGGTGTGTTTATCCAGGCTCTGGGGCTCCCAGGTCCTCAAAAGGGAGCGGTACCAACGGGCGTGGGGTCAAGTAAGTGGGGAGGTCTAGAACACTTGCCTTTGGCGCCTCCAGCTCTCCTTATACTGACCTTCATCACTCTACCTTCTTTGGGGCAGCCTCTTGGTTCATACTAAAGTGTAAATGGCTAACAGTTTACCCTTCCCTGGGGGAGTCGCCTTCTCAGAGCTTACCTAAAGTTAAAGTGAAGTCCTGGGGCTGTCCTAAAGGTCACTGGGGGCGGGGGGAGAGTAAAGTACTTGTCTAGGATGAGGAATTTTCCAGGCTTCTGAAATCACCCCCTTGGGAAGCTGCCTGGTGTGGTGTGCCCCTCAGTTAAGGTAGTTTCTCTCATTCCAGGCCTGCTTAGGACACTGATCCCTTTCTCTCTGGACCCTCCCTACTCAGCCTAACTTGAAAGATACTAGACTCCCCCAAAACAGCTTCAGGGAAAAGTATGGAAGTCTGTGGGTGGCAGGCATGCCTGTTGCAGCAGAATTTAAATGTCTTCGTGCTGTAAAACTTGGAGTGTCTACTATGGGTTCTTACTGTGCTCTTTGGCTTGCGATAGGCAGCGGGCGAAGGGAACGTCCAGGTTCACGTTCTAACGATGCTGCCTTCCCTTCTGCAGGCCGCTGGCGACTCCCCGGGGCCCTGCCTTGCCACATCTATAGAATGGGGAGACGTGACCCACTGGATAGGCTTCCGGGCATCAAATTACTTACCCTCTCTCTGCTTCAGTTTCCTCATCTGCCAGGGGTTCCTGCTCAGAGGGTGGCAGGAGGAGGAAAGGAAATGACATGCACAGAACACCCAGCTCAGGGGTGAAAGCACAGTAGATGAGTTCTTTCTTTTTTTTTTTAATTACAGTTGCTAGGGTCATTTCCTGTTCTGAGCTGCTGTGACTCTAGATTTATTTTTCTGTCTATGGACTAACTCGCGCTTCTGAGGTTCTATCCCTTTGCTGTTTTGCTGACCAACTCCCTTCCTGAGAGGTTGCTCTTAATATCACTTTCATTCCGAGATCCCTGACCATCTGGAGGGACCAGATGGGACAACATATCAAGGTGGAACATCAGTGGCGCAGGGGACATAGGAAGGTCCTTTTCCTTCAACCAGAAACTCTACGATGAGTTTGCTTACGATGCAAGTAAGATCTAGACTCTACCAACTATGGAGGGCTTGCAGACAAGGCGACTCCTTCTAGAAGCTTCCCCGGGGAGGAGCAGGAATCTTCAGAATGGGAGAGCTGCGTGGGGGTGACAGTGGGTCACCTGCATGTCTAGGCTTCTTATCAAAGAGAATCAGGAGTGGGTGTTTGTTACGGTTGGGAGAAATCAGCAAATATGATACGTCTAGTCATCAGGATACATCAGAAGGATGGGTTTTAGTCAAAAGCTTTCAAGATGGTGAGCCTCATTTTCTAGTGGCTATTGTATCATGACCAGGGTCACATGTGCACACAGACACATGTCCGGGATGCCTCAATTAATGGACACGCCACTGGGACACAGGGAATGGATTTCTGTCGACATTTTCCCGAGAAAAGGACAGGAACTCAGCAACTTTGTCATGGGACGTATTGGCACGGTGTTGGATTTGGGATCAGAATGCCTCACGCAGCTCATGTGTTTGCTCCGAGGGCCGGACAATGCAAGAGAACGCTGGAGCATTCTGACCCACCAGGAGTTTAGGGAACTGTCGATGCCGCAGACTGAAAGAATGTTGTGCCCCTTGGCCCCGAAGTCATGCTATTTCCTAAAGCCCAATGGCATGGTATTTGGAGGTGGGGCCTTTGGGAGGTGATTAGGTCCTGAAGGAGGAGCCCTCCGCAATGGTATTTGTGCCCCTATAAAAGAGACCCTAGAGAGCTCCCTTGCCTCTTCCACCATGTGGGGCTACAATGACAAGACAGCCAGCCATGAGCCAGGAAGAGGGTTCTCCCTAGACATTGACTCTGTCAGCATCTTGATCTTGGACTTCTCAGCTTCCAGAACTATGAGAAATAAATGTCTGGTGTTCATATGCTGTCCAGTCTATGATATTTCTGTTATAGCAGCCTGAATGGACTAAGACAGCTGAGGGCTAGACGTGACCTTGGAAGCCTCCGTGGGCTACAGGGCTGGGGAAGTCCAGCGTCCTGCCTCCTGTGATTCCACCTCACCTGCTTCTCTCCTTATATCCCAGCTGCACTCTTGTCTTGGGCTTTACCATCCCGACCAAGGGGGGCATTTTCTGAATATGCCAGCTCCCTTCCAGCCCCCAGGCCCTTGAACACGCCCTTGCCTCCACCGGCAGCTCCTTTTCCCTTCTCTTCCTTTGGCTACATTCTAGACAAAGGATAATCGTACCTGCCATCATCCCCTCAGACAGGTTGGGTGTCCCATCCTATGCTTCCTGGCTGGCATTCTGGGTCAGTTCTCTTGTCTGTCCCCCCCCCCCCCCCCCGCAGGGTCCTCGATGACAGGGCTGTCCACTGACATCTGTGAAGCATCTATGAGTGCTTACTTGGCTGAGTTTATCTCCCTGGACTACGTAGCTCACCAATACCAGTGCCTTTAGTCCAACCGGGCAGTGCTACTACGGTTCTTCGTTTGCAGATGGGGAAGCAGAGGCACAAAGAGGTTATATGACTTGCCTGAGGTCACACAAGTAATAAGTGGTGTGAATGGGGGGGAGCACCTCTGGTGTCCCGATGGCCTGAACTGGGTTGGGTAGCGTCTCCCAAAATTCATGCCCACGCAGAACCTCGGAGCATGACCTTCTCTACATAGAGGGTCTTTGCAGGAGTAACGAGATACGACAGGGTCACGCTAGGTCTGTATCCAACGGCTGGTCTCCTCGTGAGAAAACAGAGATGACGCAGAGGGGAGAAAGACAGCCATGCTCACGGGCAGAGAGACTGTGGTGATGGAGTCAGAAGCCAGGGAATGCCATTGTTGGCAACCAGCAGAAGCGAGGAAGAGGCAAGGAAGGATCCTCCCGTAAACCCTTCAGACGTGGAGTGGCCCTACTTGATTTCCGACTGCTGGCCCCCGGAACTGTGAGAGAAAACAACTTCTGTTGCGTTCAGCTGCCCGGTTGGCGGTCATTTGGTACGGCGGGGCCACAGGAAAGTAATAAACTACCTCGCAGGGAGCGAAGGGAGTGGTTTCTCCAGAGGCTGTGGCATCCACTCCCTCTCCCAGGAGCGGGGAGAGGGCCAGGGGGCCTGCTTCCCCTGGAAGTTCTGCCCAAGGCTGGGCGCGGTGGGAGATTCCCGCACTGCTCGCATGCTGCACAGGCTTGCCGGTCCCCTCCAAGAGATGGGAGGGACATTTTGGGAGGGACACTGTGCTGGGCTTAGGATGGGAGCCTGGGGCACATTCCAGGCGGCTGGACCTCGGGGAGGCCCAAAGCAGCCCCCCAGCGCCTGTATTTTCCTTCTTAGCAGATGGGACCTAGACGCGAACAGGAGCCGGGCACTGTTCTGGGCACTGGGGGTGCTCTAGGCGACGAGGTTGACCGCGGTCTCTGTCTCCAGGAGATGAGACTCTGGGGGACCAGGAGTCACCCAGAAAAGAAACAAGTGATTTCAGAGAGCGGTTAGGGATCTGAAGAAAAACCTCCTTCTCCAAAGATAAGGAGGTTTCACAAAACGCAACAGTATACATGAAAACAAAACACCAAACCGAGTGGCGATGCCCTTGGCCCGTGTCAAGGATCACACACAAATGTTGGCGTGTCGGGCCGGGCAGAGCTGAGACTCAGACGATCCGTGGCCGGGCCGGGCTGGGCTTCAGAGGACGGCCTACCTTGTGGCCAGGCTGGCCGTCCAAGTCACTTTCTGCATGGTGGGGCCGGCAATGAAAAGGATGACTGGGCAGGCAGCCTGCCCGGACCTCAGCGGGAGGGAGAGCCGAGACTCCCCTGGGCCGGTTCCCCAGGCCGAGCTGGCAACAGGGCCCACAGTTCCCCGAAAGGGCCGCTCTCCTGCCCCGCCAGGAAGAGAGGGTGTGGGGGGGGGGCTTTGGGGAGCACCCGTGAGAGATGCCAAGCACTGGACACGCCTCTTGCCTGGCAGATGTCATCCCCCCCCCCGAGGGTGCTTCTTAGGTGGCTGCTTTGAGAAAGACCCACCATGGAGCACTTCAGGAGCTTTCAAAACTTCCAGGAAGAGCAAGACGCACACTTTCCAAACCTAACACACAAGCCTTAGAAATATCACCCATAAGCATGGATGCTTAAAATTTTTTTTAAATGTTTATTTATTTTTGAGAGAGAGGGAGAGAGAGTGTGAGCAGGGCAGGGGCAGAGAGAGAGGGAGACACAGAATCCGAAGCAGGCTCCGGGCTCCGAGCTGTCAGCACAGAGCCCGACGTGGGGCTCGAACTCGCGAACGGCGAGATCATGACCTGAGCCGAAGTCAGACACTTAGGCACCCAGGCGCCCCAAACATGGGTACTTTTAAATGCACGCAAAGTGACTTAGCTAGAGAATAAGATAATTTAAAATACAAAGCACTCTCTTTTTTTATTTTTTGAAAAATTAAAAAATGTTTTACTGTTTATTTTTGAGAGAGAGGGAGACAGAGCATGAGCAGGGGAGGGGCAGAGAGAGAGAGAGAGAGCGGGGGGGGGGGGGGGGAGACACAGACTCAGAAATCAGGTTCCAGGCTCCGAGCTGTTAGCACAGAGCCCGATGCAGGGCTCAAACCCACAAACTGAGATCATGACCTGAGCCAAAGTCGGATGCTTAACCGACTAAGCCACCCAGGTGCCCCTAAACGACAAGGCACAATTAATGATGGGTAATAGAAACCATTATTTTAGAATAGAACCATTTTGGAAAGAGAAGCAATTCTGGGATCAGACAAAACTGTGCATCAGTAACTTTCCACCTGATGTGCCTTCTCTGGTCAAACACCCCCCACTCCGATCCAGGGCAGAGTAGAAGGAGAAGATCTGTCCGCTTGCTCGTTGCTAAACACAGACAGTGACTGAGGAGTGTGGGGGGGGAAAGACCCGGAATAAATGCAGTGCTCTACCTTTTCCCACACCAATCACTGAGATTCCTCACTTAGTAACCTCCCCCAAAGCTGATTTTTCTCATCTCCTTTGAGTATCTCATGGCTTTGGTGGAAGTCATGTTCCCTCTGAAATGGCTGGTGACACGTGGACACTCTCAAGAGCCCCTTCAGCACCGGGAGACGCTCCTGTCCCCTTCATGAGTGGAGAAGGACAAAATGAAGGCTGTGATTGTAGGACACATGGGAAGTTGTCATTTCGACAATCATCCAATCATTTAACGGTTCCAGAGCAACCAGGAGGAGCTAGCCTTCTTCACCATTGCGGTTTAATTTTTTTTTTTTTTTTTGAAAAAAAAATTAGAGGGGCGCCTGGGTGGCGCAGTCGGTTGAGCCTCCGACTTCAGCCAGGTCACGATCTCGCGGTCCGTGAGTTCGAGCCCCGCGTCAGGCTCTGGGCTGATGGCTCGGAGCCTGGAGCCTGTTTCCGATTCTGTGTCTCTCTCTCTCTCTCTGTCCCTCCCCCATTCATGCTCTGTCTCTCTCTGTCCCAAAAATAAATAAACGTTGAAAAAAAATTTTTAATAAAAAAAAAAATTAGAAATGATGTTTGAAGGGACACCTGGGTGGCTTAGGCGGTAGAACATCTGACTCTTGATCTCGGGGTGGTGAATTCGAGCCCCACAGTGGGTGTAGAGATTGCTTAAGTAATTAAAACTTAAACAAATAATAACACCAACTAAACTCCGGTTAAAAACAATAACCGAAGGATGTCTGGGTGCTCAGTTGGTTGAGCATCTGACTCTTGATTTCAGCTCAGGTCATGATCCCAGGATCATGGGATTGAGCCCCATGTTGGGTTCCTTGCTGAGCGTGAGATTCTCTCTCTCTCTTTCTCTCCCTCTGCCCCTCCCCCTCCTCTCTCTCTCTCTCTGTCACTCCTCCTCCTCCTCTCTCTAAAATAATAAAAAAAAAAGATAATAATCTTTGAAGAAATGTCATCAACTTGGAGGAAGGATAAGACATTTACTCGAGCTGTAAACTATTTAAATGAAATGATGAATCGTCTTTTTCCATCGGTGAGGACACAACGCAGGGTTTTGTATTCTAAGCTTTAGTATACGTATATTGACATTTTTATGCTTGTAGATAAATTAGCCAATGGATGTAGGTTGACCTAAAAACAAAACCAGTCCTGGCGTTTTTTTGTCTTGTTTTGTTTTGTTTTTGGTATTGATAGGAGATCCCGGGCGTTCATTAATTTATTGCCGCAGACATTTCATGGCATATGTAAGTCATGTCACATGCTGGCCACCTCAAACCAAAACAGCCCTGTACGTCAGCTATATCTCAATAAAACGAGAAAAAAAAAAAAAAAGGATGGAAGAAAAAACAACCAGAGCAAAAAAAAAAAAAAATGGCATGAACTTCCAGCCTCCATACTGACCGGGGAGTCTCTGTCCTCTCACCCTCAGACACCTCAGCCACATTCTGGGGCGGTTAATTTGGTTTCCTGACTGGAATTGCGACACCCTTGCCACAGAGTGTCTTCGAGCTCCAGACAAGCCCGTGAACAGGGTGTCAGGAAGTCCGGGAAAGCATGAGTCAGCTCAGCACTGGCACCCGTGGCCCCCTGGGCCTCAAAAGGAAACTTGACCAGTAGCCGAAGTCAACAAGGGGCACAGAGCAAGCCGTCCCATGCTCGGAAGGCGGCCTGGGGGAGGCGGGGGGCCAGGGGCTGGCTGGTGGGCACGGTCAGGGAGCCCTGGCCGGCCTGTCCCCACGGGCCCTGCACACCAAGCTCCACCCTTCCCAGCAACAGACTTTCCAGCCTTTTCAGCTCTGACCACAAAGGGTGGAATTTAATGGCCCGAGAACTCATTTCGCGTTGGTTTTGGTAAACTCAGAATGACAGAATGAGTAATGCGTTAAAATCATCTTTTTCCCAATCGAAAAATATGTATTACAATTCTGTCTGCGACTTAACTTCTTAGCAATGGAGATTGTAACTTTCTGGGAGAGAATTCGAGATCTGAACGTACCAGTGCTAGACTCTGGGCGTTGTCCTGTGTGGCTACGGGACACGGTTCATAGCAAAGGCCGTTTAGGAAGTAATGTTCTCTTAGCTTCCTTCTCATCTCTTCCTGCCTCTCGGGATACACATATGTGTAGGTACGTCTTTCCGTACTTGGTTTCCTCTCTCCCTCATTCCCACCTTTCAGAATCCCCTGCTGCACCCTCAATGCAGACGTGCTTTTCAGAATTTTGAACACTGAGAACTCCTGGAAGCTGCAGGTCTGTTTTCCCACACCTGGACCTTGAACTTGATAGGTCCGCAGCCCGCTCCTAAGCGTGTAGGGCAGCGGAACCCCAGACGAGGTAGGGCCGTGTGGCTGTGGACTTGGGCTCCCCACCCAGGAGAGGGAAATTCTCCCCAAAGCACTACTCGGAGCACCCCCGGGGGCCCGCCTGACTTAGCCGGGCTCCACATTCACTCCCACTTCTCAGCACAGTTGGGGGGGGAAGGGCCCAGATGTGACCCTCTGCCTAGGAGGAAGGGGGGGGGGTTCAGAATTCATCTGTGGGGAAGTGAGAAAGGCCCACGATCCGATGCAGGAGAGGAAAAAGAAGAAGCGAGACGGGGAGAGGTCTCCCTGTGAGTGGGGCTGCAGCCAGAGGCTGGGGGGGACCCGCTGAAGAAGGGAAGGTTAGAGAGATGCTTTCCTCTCGTTCCTGTCTCTGGTCCGTGACCCCTCTTCCTCCAACCTGGAGACCAGTTCTATAGGGTCAGCCCAACACACACACTGGAGGTTTTGTATAAATTAGTATTTGTATAAAACGCGGCCGGGAAGCGGAAGACGAAAACTCTAGCCTAAAAGCAGAGTTTCTGAAATAGCGTCGATACCTCTTAAATAGCAGCTAGCTTGAAAGAAAACGCCACGCTCTTCCTCTCTGTGCCTTCTCCCCGCTTTACTTCATAACCCATCTCCTCGCTACTAAAATCTGTAAGCAGAAAAACTTAGTAGAGTCAAGATCTTCCTTATAGAAAGCATGCTGTAAATTATCTAGAAACGTGGGCATTTCTGCAGGGCTACTCTCCCCTGAGCTTGGCGCTTTTCTTTGCACTGTGAGGCCAGGAGGCTAAAAACAAAGCAAACCAAAGCAAAGAAAAACCACCCCCAAACCAAAACCAAAACCAAACCAAACCAAAACAAAAAACAAACAACAAACCCCCTCCAAACTGAAACAACAACAAAAAATAAGATTTTAGATCTTGAACAGTAGGACGAAGATACTATCAAAACATTTTGCGAAATTTAGAGATTTTTTTCCATATTTTCCACAGGGTTAACCTTTGAGATGAGAATCGACTTTGGAACTTTTGATGGTTTTTTTTGTTTTGTTTTGTTTTGTTTTGTTTTCCAAATAAGAATTTCCTTAACCAAACTGAAGAAATTTACTTCGGAGAAGAAAATGACTAACTTGTAGTTTCCACAATGAGAAACACATTCCCATGGCTGTTGGCCACTTTCTGTCACTGTGTGATAGGCTTAAATCGCCTTCATTTATAAAGAGTTAAAAAGATGAATGAAATGTTTAAATTCGTTCAAAGAACATCACGGTTTCAACATCCTCCCCCAGAAAGAGAGCAAAGATATTAGATGGCAATTGACATAAGGATCACTTCTGAGTAGCGACCTGAAGCTTGACTGCTTATATTTAATTTCAAACCAAGAGCCGCAATTTCGAAAGAAAGAAAGAAGGAAAGAAAGAAGGAAAGAAGGAAATAGCCAGCCTCTATTGCTGCAGCCAGATAGGGCCGCGTGATGGCCGTGAGCCTGTCTCTTCCTGCAGGGTTTCTGGCCTTGAGTCCACAGAGCCCCCGCCAACATCAAAGGAAGCTGTAGGAGATGGTGTGCGGAACGCCAGATAGCCCGAGGAAGGGGGGACCCTTCCTTTGCCAAAAAGGAGTTGCTAAAATTAGACGGTGAGGTTGCCTCAGCACTGGAGGGGATCTTGCTGACCGCCTGCCTCCATCGATGATGGAGCCTTCACTGCTTTTGAGACCTTCAAGAGGCAGGGCTTGTGCAATCGGCAGGGGTGTCTTTCTGCTTCGAGATCCTTCCCTCCCCTCTCTCCTTGAGCGCCTGCTGCCGATATTTAAATCAATTTCCTCTTGCTTTGGGGCTCAGTGCAGATGGGGAGCAGCCGGGCGCTGCTCTGTTCCTCCGGGCTTTCTAAGGTGGTTTTTATAATCCGAGACCAGCATTTGCCCTCCCTGTTCATCCGGGATGCTGTCATACGGGCTTCGTTTTGTCCTTCTCTGTGCATTTGGGATGCGTGGGGGAGGTGGGTTCTTGGAGGAGGGGTGGAAGGTCAGGGCCGGCCTCACCCTTGGGCTGAGCGTGTGGTCACCTGCGAGGCTCCCCCCCTTTACCTCCCTCTCCACCTGCCTTGCCCCGGTGAGCGGCATTTGAACACCTGCGGCTCGAGATTTACGCTTTGGGGTGAGCATTGTCCTTCCATGTTTCTCTTTCAAACCCGGAGTCCCTCAGGAAGGGGTTAAGTCCCTTAAAATTAATATCTTTGCTGCCCTGATTTCCTCTCCAGAAATATGTAGGGAAGCGAGACGGGCTGGAAGAGGGGACGGAGAGGAGAAGCAAGGGGTTTAGGAAAGGAGACCTGAGCGAGGCCATGGGGATCAGCCCCCTTTCCCGGAGACCGTCCCCTGCGGCTTCCTCAGGAGGACCACGCGATGTCCAGAGACGACTGCGTGACTTTCAGAGATAACAGGGACAGTTCCTGTGACATCCGCTCCCCTCCCCCGGCAACATCTGTCCCTCTCCTCAGAGGATCTCTCTATGGCTCTGGGCGCTGGGAGCCGCGGCTTTGCAGGGCGAGGAAGGAGCCAGAACCCCAGGAGCCTGGTCCTCATCTTGTCTGCTTCTTTTTTCTCCAGACCAAAACAAACCACAAAGCCCCTTGCCCCACTGAATATCCACCCACGGAGTACAGTCGAGAAATCTGTGTTCCAAAGCAAAACCCTTCTCTTTGAAGGATCCAGCCTTTCAACGGCCCCACCAACGGGAGGGTTAATAGACCTGACCTGAGGCAGGCATATGGCAGGAAGTAGGTCTCTTATGAGGTGGAGTGGGTGACTTGTGGTGACTGTCAGGCACTGGGGGCCTTGAATTCAGGCCTGTGGGTGAGCAGGGCACAAACAGCTGGGCAGAGTGGCCCTTAATCTCCTGCCAGCTGGACCCAGAGACGGGGCTCGGAGGCTCGAGTGCCCGGGCTGTTCTTGGCAGACGTTCCAGAAATGACTCTGGTGGCGAGAGCCTGTGGCTTCAGGCCTGCCCCAGAATAACACACTGTCAGCATATGTTAACAGGCTGCCTTTTCCCCAGAGATCACAAAATGCATTCCATTTAGTGTCTGTTTTGCAAGCGTTACTATCTGTGTTTTATGGGCAACGAGACCAAAAGACAGCAAGGCCTTTGAGCTCCGCCGGGTGAGTGTGAGTGGTTACGGGCCGTCCTGGGAGGCCCGTGCTTCCTGACTCTCAGGCTAGAGCACCACAGCATTCCCCCCCCGACCTCTCCAAACTCCTTCCAGAATGATCTTTCTGGCTTGCAGCTCTCAGGGTCTGGTGAGCGTTAAAAGGAACGCGTGTGTTCTGAACTCCCTGGAAGAGAGAGCTGTATTAAACGCACACACACACAATCTAGGGTTCAACATGTGAGGACATAGATGAAAGGGGACGGCCGCTTCAGTGTTGGGTTCTGTGACCACACATGGTGAGGCCTTCCCCCTTACGTTAAGCGTGAGACCGTGCAGATCCTCCTTTCTTCTTTTCACAACGTGGCCGTCCCCATTAGACCGAACAGAACGAGGTACCTGCTGGTCTGATGCTAAGTGAAGTTTTCCGAGTTGGTTCAGCTCTCTCTCCCCGGGAGGAACTTCATCTCCACCGGACAGAGCGAGAACATTTTCTCCCCGAAGGTGTCGGAGCCACCCTTGCAATATCTGACGCTAAAACAAATGATCCTTGTTTTTAACCAGTATTTTTTTAGGCTGTTTATTTTTGAGAGAGAGGAGAGAGAGGGAGGGGCGGAGAGAGAGATGGCGCGAGAGAGATCCCAGGCAGGCTCCGAGCTCAGCAGAGCCTGACTCGGGGCTCCATCCACAACCAAGAGAGCATGATCGGAACCGAAGTCAAGAATTGGATGCTTAACCAACTGAGCCACCCAAGGGCCCCCCCCCAAATGAGTCTTTAATTGTAATCCCAGCGAGGGCAAATGATTTTCACGGCTAGAATTAGCAACGTAAGACCTGGAAACAACACCACGTGCGAGACTGAAAGATATCTAAGGGAACCTTTTCTAGGATAGACACTCAAGCAGTTCCCAGAAAAGGAAACTCAAGTCTATACCGATTTTTTTTTTTTTTCTCAAATCTCAGGGAGACGGTTCCACGGTTTGTCACTGGGAACTAGTGTTTAACAGACAATCAGCAAACATTTATCACACACCTACTATGTGTAAGGTTCTGTGAGGGCACGAGGACGGTTATTTAACGCCCGGCCCCCAAGTTGACCGTGTTGACGGCCTGCCCCGAGTTGGTTCTCAATCTTTGCACTCGTATACACACGGCAACAACTACTCTCAATATTTGGAAATCCTACGTTATCTCTCTCAACTGTCTCTCATGTCTTTGCTTCCTAACTTGAGGGGAGCTGCTGTTGGATTCTCTCTCTCGATGGCAGTCTCGCGCATACACACAGGGGACAGTTAGTTGCCAGGTCGCTGCTGAGCCGCTTCTTCCAAGTGCTGGGATGAGCCGAGGATAAGCAAAAAGTAGCCCCTAAATGCACCCAAGTCCAAACTCGTGGTCTTCCCCCGCCCCAGATACGTCCCCGCTCACCATACTCTTCCCTGCCTCTATGGAGACTTCAGTTTTCAGATGGCTTGTGCTACAGAACACTCGATTCTTCCACACTTTTTTTATTTTGCACCATCCAGACCGTCATCCAATAATGCTGGTTTCAGCCACTTTTATTGTCCCTGCCAGGCACCCTTACTTCTTACTTCCATTTGCAATGCTTTCTTATTTGTTTTTTTTTTTTTTTGAAGCCTTAAAAAAATTTTTTTTAATGTTTATTTTTATTTTTGAAAGAGACAGAGACAGAATGTGAGTGGGTTAGGGGCAGAGAGAGAGAGAGATACAGAATCCGAAACAGGCTCCAGGCTCCAAGCTGTCGGCACAGAGCCCAACACGGGGCTCGAACCCACGAACTGTGAGATCGTGACCTGAGCCGAAGTCGGATGCTCAACCGACTGAGCCACCCAGGCTCCCCAATTGGTTTTAAGTTTTTAAAAAGAGCTTTATTAAGATATAATGCACGTACTACATTTCACCTATTTACAGTGTAAAAATCAGGGCGCCTGGGTGGCTCAGTTGGTTAAGCATCTGACTCGGTTTCAGCTCAGGTCATGATCTCAGAGTTTGTGAGTTTGCGCCCCTCATTGGGCTCTGCACTGATCGTGTGGAGCCTGTTTGGGATTCTCTCTCCCTGTGTCTCTCTCTGCCCCTCCCCTGCTCACACACACTCTCAAAACAAATAAATAAACTTCAAAAACTAAAGTGTAAAAATCAGTGTATTTGAAAACTACATTATTAATTTTTTGAGTTGTAAAATTTCTATATAATGTAAAATTTCTCATTTTTCACATTTTTCAGCATACAATTCAGTGGGACTAATTGTATTCACAATTGTTGTGAATTTATTACTGCCACCTACTACTAAAACTGTTTTACTACTCCAAACAAACAGTAAACTAGTGATAGGAGGGAACTTCTTCAACATAATACAGGCCGTCTATGAAAAACCCACAACTAATATACTCAATGCTGAAAACCTGAAAGCTTTTCTCCTAAGGTTAAGACCAAGAAAGACAAGCCCACTTTTGCCACTGCTCCGTAACATAGCATGGAAGCTCTGGCCAGAGTGGTCAGTCATGGGAAAGAAATAAAGGGCAGCCAAACTAGTGAGGAAGATGTACAATTCTGTTCACAGATGACATGCTCTTCTGTGTAGACACCCTGAAGTCCACAGAAACCCCGCGAAATCTAATAAACGGATTCAGCCAAGTTGCAGGATAAAGACCGACACACACAAATCAGTTGTATCTCTACACCCTTGCAATGACCCATCCAAAAAGGAAATTAAAAATCAATCCATTTACAATGGTATCGAAAAGCACGAAATACTTGGGGCACCTGGGTGGCTCAGTCGGTTACGCATCCGACTCTGGCTCAGGTCGTGATCTCACAGCTCATGAGTTCGAGCCCCGCGTCGGGCTCTGTGCCGACAGCTCGGAACCTGGAGCCTGCTTCGAATTCTGGGCCTCCCTCTCTTTCTCCACCCTTCCTCCACTCATGCTTTGTCTCTCTCTGTCTCAAAAATAAATAGACATTAAAAAAATTTTTTTTAAAAGAACAAAATACTTAGGGATAGATTTAACCAAGGAGGCAAAAGACTTGTACACTGAAAACTACAAAATATCACTCAAGGAAATTAAAGAGGCCTAGAATGAATGGAAAGACAGGTCACGTGCACGGATTGGAAGGCTTATTATCACAAAGATGACGGTGCCACCCAGAGCAATCCATAGACTCAATGTAAGTGCTACCAAAATCCCAATGCTGTTTCTTACAGAGATTGAAAAACCCATCTTAAGTTCCTGGTTGGCTTTTGCACGTCCTGGTCCCCCTGCCTGGTGCCCTGGTGCCCTGGTACCCCAGAGCCGCACGACCCTGTGTCACTTCCTTCAGGTGAGTCTGTCACCACCTCAGTCACATGCTACCTATCACTTTCTCATTGTGGCCCTCCCTCGCCGCCCTTGTGCTTCTGGAACACTTTCATTTGTCTTCTTTTTGTCCCCGGCTGTTCATGTCATCTGCCCACAGAGTCTATTTTGCTTATTTATTTTTTGACCTTCCCTCTTCGAACACAAAGTTCATGAGTTGAGGAATTTTTCACTGCTCCCTGCTACATGCCCAGCACTGAGAACATAGCAGGCACAGAGTAGGCATTCGAGACAGATATTTACCGAGTCCAAGGACGACTGTAAGACATATAAGCAAAATGAATACATTTGGTCTATTGGTTTGGTAAGGAAGCAAGGCCAACAGGGATCAACTCCTGGGACCGTTGCCTCTTGCTTTCCTTAACAAAACTCCTTCTTACGGTGAAAAACAGTGGTGCGGGAGCAGTGCAGCTCCCTCGCACACTCAGAGAAGTGGCCGGTTCACATGTTTCTTCCTAGTTGAAAATCATGTTCGCTTGGGCTGGTTTCAAATCATCAACTGTCTTTCCAACATACCACTCCCCGAATTCCAGTATCTTCGAAATCTCTTCCCGGCCTGAGAAAGCCATCAGGATGTCTTAATCCGTCCTGATCTTCAATGGCGGGGGACCCGAGTTCGGGGAGACGCAGTTATGGCTACCAGCAGGATGCCGAGCACTTGGCTTTGGCTGGGCGAGAGCAAATCTCGACACCCAGGGAGCAAGCGGCACAGCTGGCAGGGAAATAACGGGTATGTATGCAAGTGAGCGAAGGGGACGGACCGTAACGGGAGACTCCCACAAGTGGGAAACTTAGTACGTGCAGACATAACTACATGCCAAACAAATTTACAATTTCACATGCTTAACTTGTGATTTTCACCCTGATGATGATGAGTGAACAAGAAGGAGAAAAGCTGTCTGTTCACAGATGACTCATCTATGTCTTATTTTAAATGGATCTTGGGAGTGTTTCCCCAAATTACATCACTGAGCTCCTGAATCCATAAAATCTCCGGATGAACAGCACAAAGCCACACTTCATCTGGAGGGTCCAACGTCGTGATAGCCCCTCACCCAGCCTTGATTCCTGCATTTCTACCCTCAGGGGACAGCTACTGCCCTTAGGAAGAGGGGCCCACTGCCTCCCTGAGATCAGAAAGGCGCACTTCCTGCCCAGAGACTGACTGGGCTGATGCCCCCGAGTGAGTCCCGTCATCCCATTCATTGGAACAGTACCTTTAAAATATCCGTGGGGTAAAATCAATGAAAACCAAACACATATGTTTCAGCATTTTTCTTTCAAATACATCATTTTGGTAGAGTATAGGTATATACTTTCCAACTTCCTATTTATCTATCTATTCATCGTATTTTCACGATAAGCCATACGTAGATACTCATTAATCCCACCCATATAAGATGGCTTTAAAGTGGAAAACCTTTTTCACTACCAATTGCGGTTGAGAAAATGAAGGGAGGAGTAAACTCTGGTAACTGCCTTTGGGAAATGGGACAGTCTAGAATCTGGCCATACAGAGCTAACACAGAGGCTGTTCATCCTGGCTGAGTCAGCCATGAACCCTTGGATAAACTTGGGCCCAGGGACTGACTGGATGCCAGTCACCCTCATGAAGGCGGCACGCCACAGGATGGCAGAGGGGCTTTGGCTGCATCAGAATTTTGTTGCATCAAATAATTCCAGAAAACAAGAGGCCCAGAAGCTCCAACTGGGACACGATTTTTGTATGGAATAACAGAAAGCTCAATTTCTCTGCTGTAGCAACTCCTGTCAGCATTTGAATTGCACGTCTCAGCTTCCTGGCAAATCTCAAAGGGCCATGACTGAAGTCTGCTCCCCGCTCATGCTCCATAGAGAACAACATGGCGGTTTCCGGGCAAGGACGAGCGTGCATCGTGAATGAAGTCAGTAACGCGCAGACTAGATCTCAGGAACGTTGGCCCTGTTTTTATCACCCCATCTATTGTAGAATTAATCATTTATTTTTCCCAAATGGACCTGGGATCATTTGCAATGGGGCCTTATCTGATCCCGCCTCACTTCTGGTTCATCCCATTGTTTCTGGGTCTGCAGATTGCATCACGTGATGGGATCATATTCGGGGGAAACAGAAGCATTACGTTTTTCATCTTACAAAGGAGGCTGCTCACAGGTCAGGCCCTCGTTTGTTACCTGCTTCCTGGAGAGGTGACTGTCTCGTGATCCCAGGCCCGGCTCCCACTTGGGCTTCGACCAAAAACCAGGCCCCCCCTGCCCCCTCAAGAGCACACCTTGGACATGACACCCGTGTTTTAAATTCATATCACTTTCCCATCACTGGGGGACTTTGATTTGGTCCTTTCTGAGACTGGATTGGGAAATTTATTTTCTGATTTGAACTTCCATGCCTCAGTGTCTTAAGACCATCTCATTCCTGCCTTTCCCCACCGGTAGCATTGACCTCTAAACATGCCGGCACTGCTCAGTTAGTTAAAGAGAAATCACAGGTAGATTTTTTTGACCTCTACACAGAGGTAGAAATCATATTGTCTGTTAGGGTAGGATTTCTTCCTTATGCCAACATGCTCTGTGCATGTGATAGAATGATGGGGAAATAGAGATGCGAGAGACAGGGAGAGAGAGAGTGAAGGAGGGACAGAGGGACAGGGAAGAAGAGAAGGAGAGACAGGGAAAGAGAGACACAGAGAGAGATGGAGAGAGAGACACACACAGAGAAACAAAAAGAGAGAAAGACAGACACACAATTCCCGCACCCCCACCCCCTGCCATGCACACATGGGGGGAAGGGAGACAGGGACAGAGACAGAGAGGCTGTATATTACTTTTTAAAGGAAGCCCCCTCCCCCACCTGAGCCTGTCTACAGTCCTACAAACACCATTAGGATCCTGTGTGACTCATTTTATATCCCAGGAAATAGTCTCTTCTGTCTTCCAAAGTACCACATTTTCACTTCCAGACTTGAGTCAAATTGGAGTAGACGCCCACCCCCACCAATTATGTAATTAATTTATACTGAGAGACTCTATGTTATACATTCTCTATTTTTAGGCTTAGGAACTGACAGTTTTCCAAACACACATCCTACTTAAAACACAGTCTTCACAATCCCAGCCGGGTCCTTGGCACCTGTTATCCCCTTAAAGGACACTTCCTGTTCTAGCTGCCCCTTCGCTTCCTTCTGGAAGCTCAGCCTCCAGAGGGTGGGACCCTAAAGTATACCATGAGCACTTTCCAGAGGGGCACCTTTCCTCACTGCTGTGGATGCTGCACACAGAAGAGCCGGGCATTGGCTGGAGCCGGGACCTCCTGCCCACCTCATATCTCTTAAGCTTCCTTTGAATTTCATGCTCATAGCTGGAGTGGAGGGGTGGTGCTCTGATGTGATTTTCCTGCTGTGCCGGCAGGATTGCTCCGTGGCCTTGACATGTTTAGTTACTCCCTGTTCAACTGGAATGCGTGGCAGCCAGCACCCCCGCCCCCAGCCGGAATGCCTGGGATTGTATTTTACTGGCTCGGCCTCTTCACAGCTGGGAAGAGTCTCCCCAGGGGTCTCTGACGCTGAGTAAGTTTTTCACATCATCTTTGGCAGACTGACCCCGATCTGAAGTCATCCTCCAGGACAAGATCGACAAGAAGTCTCATCAATTATAGCCACGAGTTCTTTAAATGTTGAGGAGCTAAACCATCACCTAGCGGACAGGTGCTATATTTCATAGTTGGGTGCGTTGTGTGCGAGAGAGGGGAGACATAGAGGAGATGGACACACACACACACACACACACACACTGAAGACTGGAGATTTAAAACTTAAATGTTCTTGGGGCGCTTGGGCGGCTCAGTCGGTTAAGCGTTCGACTTGGGCTCAGGTCACCATCTCTCGGTTTGTGGGTTCGAGCCCTGCATCGGGCTCTGTGCTGATGGCTCAGAGCCTGGGGCCTGCTTTGGATTCCGTGTCTCCCTCTCTCTCTGCCCCTCCCTGATTCACACTCTATTTCTCTCTCAAAGACAAATAAACACTAAAAAAATTATAAAAATAAAATAAAAAGAATTAAATGTCCTCAATGTTTTTATGGAAAAATCTGCTTTGCCTCCACAAAAGCCTCAAGTAGGCTAACTGAACTCAATAACCTTTCCAGGAAACACAACCAGAAAGATCTGCCCTCTGGTAAGCCACATCACTCTCTCTTGCAAGCCTTCCAAAGCATTCCATGCAACCACCCTTCCTCCAGCAAACATGGAACAAAATTATCCGTATGGCTCAACTCAGTTAAGACCTGGTAACTGCAGACAACCAGACCTGGGTTTGAGTCCCTGTTCTGTGGGGCGACTTTGGCCAAGTTAGATACCCTTTCTGAGCCTCAGGAGGACAACAGTAATATCAGTGTCATGGGTGTCATATACTAAGGGCTCAGCCCTGCCCTGGGCAAATTCGTATTCAGGACATGTTAGTGACATTGTATTATTAACCTTTCCATGGAGCATGGAGATGGAACAGCGTCAGCAAGTCCTTTGATCCCAGGTCCCAGCCTGGCGCTTTACAAAGGCTGCGGGCAGGGCTTGTACGTGACCCATGGCCTTTCTCCACCAGACCGGAGGCACCGGCATGACAGAAGAGAGAAACAAGAGGCCTTCCAAAGGAACCTCGTGTCGGGGAGCACCGTCTGCCGGGACACTCTGGCTATGTCTTCATCCCTCCCACTCTAGGGAGTGCCCCAGGCAGGAGGACAAATTATATGTTCACTCTATGAGTTTCCCTCAGTAGCGTCCAGAGCTGCACCGGCCAATAGTGTAGCCACCAACAAAATGTGCCTACCGCGCCCTTGAAATGTGGCTGGCCTGAACTGAGATGTGCTCTAAGTGTAAAATATACACCAGACCCCAAAGAGTTATGAAAAAATAGAAATGATCACATCAATAACTTTTGCACGGAATACATGCTGAAAGGATAACATTTGGCTACCGTGGCTTAATAAAAATATAAGTAAGCTTCGCATTACTTGTTTCTTTTCACTTATTTGATTGTAACGCATCAGAAATTAAACGTGGGGGCTGGCGCCGTATTCTGTTAGACGGCCCCGTTGTTGACTTTGAGTCCTGCGGATGGTGCACACGTAACTGTGCATTGGGCAACTGTGCATTGGGCAGAAGCTGTGGCCTACCAGTGGATTGTCTCTCGGGCTTTAGAGGAAAATGCCTTCCCCACAGAACTGCACTGTCATACCATTGGCTGATTGGGTCTCTACTCCTCAATCCTAGCCTTTGATCCCGAATTCCCTCCAGGCTGCAAACTTTCCTTTGTGCCGTGGTGGCTTGCCATCACATGGACGTCGAAAGGGACCCAGACTCAATGAGTCCAAACACCACCCCTCATTCTCAAAGCAATATCACTGAGTTCTTAATACAACCCCGAACTGTGTTACGTCCCAGCTTAGAAAATGTTCTTGACCCTCTACATTTCCAAAATCTTTATCCTGGCATTCAAAACCCTGGAGAATCCAGCCCTCCTGTATGGATCCAGCTTTATCCCCTGTGAATTTTTCACTGCCTCTCTCACCTCCCCTCTCCCCACCACCACCAGACCATGCTATTTAGCACGAACATGCCCAGTGCCTTGTTACCTCTGAGTCTTTAATTGGTATTGCCTCTTCCCCCACGCTATTTTCACTTTTTTTATCTGCTTTGGGGGTTCTATGTAGCTCAGGAGTGCAGCTAAAAATCCACATTCTCTGGAAGTTTTTCCAGCCCTCTCCTAGCTGGCAGTGTCCCATCATCCCATATCCAAGAACATTTTGATCACGATACCGTGATAGCACGTTCCAGTTGGTTCCGTGTTAGCATCGTGCAGGTGAGCATTTCCCTTGCCACCTCGAAGGTGGACCTACTTCTTTAGCATTTGGTGGTTCCTTATTCATCTTCTGACCCTCCCTCCTTATAGCAACTAGCCCTAATTTCCAACAATCGTTTGGAAGGTGCTAATCCATGAGGGCAAGTTAAGTCGATGACAAATGCACTCTGGAAGGGTGGCTGTCTGGGCTTGTCGCGGCTCTGCACTGGGAGAATTCTTTGGGGATTGATGAGGAGGAGTGAGACCAAGGTCGCATTTGGAAAGAAAAAGGAAACAATTAGGTTGTGTGCATCTTTGTAAGGAGACTCTCTAATCACGCCACGTCAAAATATTTGTTGAATGCGCATTTCGAGAAAAATTTAATCTGAAGATCAAATTCAGTGGTGGTGAGCCCAGGATGTGCTTCAGACCTGGCTTGTTCTACCATTTATCCCCTCTTTCCCTTCATTATAGATGTGACAGATGCCTAGAGCTGGACTCCGCTCGTCTAACCACGCTGATTACGGAACGATCATTACAGCCATGAATAAGGAAAGCTTCTGGAGAAAGATAAAATTACACTTTTATTAGGACATCAAACAGGACCTTGCATGAAAAGAGCTACTGATCCAAAGGGAAGGAAAATAAAGGGGGAAAGGACCTTGAGGCCCCTAACTGTAATGGAGAGGCTGACGCTGGGCTTTCAGGAGAGCTGGTCGTGTGTGTGTTGAATTACAGGCAATTATCGGTGGTCTCCCTGTTGGCCCTGAAGAATTTAGAACCACGTCAAAAGAGAAACATGATCTATCAGAAGGGAAGTTCTGTTGCATCTTTTAACCCTGTGTCAACTCTGAAGCTCTCCGTGATGCGTTTTACCGTTGAGATCTTACAAATAGTTGTTGGTAAGGGTCCTGTGAGGATAACTTTCTCTCTCAGGTCACATGCTTTGATGGGGCCAAACGGGGGCTGTGAAAATACTGAGGGATGTTTAAGACTGAAATAAATTGCGTCAACGTCTTCTCTGCCACCGAGCGGTCTATCCGTAAGGAAGGAAGCAACATTTGTGCACAAACCACTGTGCGTCGTTCACCAAGACGATCTGGAGGTGCAAGACCATGAAGCGTGGTCTGATTCTTCAAAGACAAAAGTGACACTATGGTCAACACGATTTTAGTGTTCATGATACTTCATTATATTTCTGGGATGTGGCGCATTTCCACAGGAGCATACTGGACACCGGAACACTCACCACAGAAAAAGAAGGGAGGCGGAGACAGTTCAAATGCTCCATTGGGCCAGGCCAGCTGGAGAGCCGTGGACATTCCTGCATTTAATGCAGCGTGCCCTGGGCTGATGAGAGCTGGCTCTGCTCATGCTGGTCCCCAGCCCGCATCCATAGGAGGGACGCACGATGCTTGTGGCTCAAAAGAAATAAAGGTTACTGAGTGTAAAAAAAAAAAAAAAATGGAAGTCCAAACACTTCAAGGATGAATCTTCTTGGGTTCTTATATTCCAGGTTGGATTAAAAGAGCTGACGCTAACTAAATGTGGAACGGAGCCAAATAGCTTAACATGTCCGTGGTTCGTCTC
The DNA here is from genome assembly GCF_014898765.1 of Herpailurus yagouaroundi. NCBI lineage: Eukaryota > Metazoa > Chordata > Mammalia > Carnivora > Felidae > Herpailurus > Herpailurus yagouaroundi. The sequence goes on along the minus strand of NW_024412403.1, from coordinate 10,464,286 downwards.
CTCACGTGCAAAACGTGAACAAAGTTTAAAGTTCTATCAGTTTATGTTGCAGCGATGTTAGACAACCCACATCTCTGCATCAATACTCTAGACGAGCATCTCTTCTGAGTGTTCGCAACGAATTGCATAAAAGGGATGATGTCAAGAATGAGGTCCTACGTGAGAATTCTTCAGGGAAAGCATTTCAGTCTGTGATATACTTTTTGGTGGTATTAAGTTGGATTGTGTTTCATCTCTGGTTTCCAAGCATACGAGAACCATATCGCACGTTTGGAGATTTCAAACTTTCTTCCCCTGATTATTTCAATAGCAAGGCATTATCACCCCATACACGTCAGGAAAAGTTACAAGAAATACCCAATACCCTAGATTTGGGGGTACTGGTAACCGCTGTTAGAAATTTAATCTGTTCATTCATCTCCTTCTCATTATCCTTTCCATCTTTATGTTTACATAAGCAGAGTCCCAAAGCACCAACAACTCACGTACTTAGTACGTTCGTACCATACAGATCACATAAACAGCCTGTGTTTATGAGAATGTCTTTATTTGGTGGTGTCCTGGATTTCTTTCTATTCCCAGCTTCTGGAACACTTCTCGGTAGAGAATGATGGCCGATGAGTTTGTTAAATGAATCAACGGGTGGAGGAATGGTGGAGATACTTCACCTTCTCAGACCTCCTCCCGTCCCCGGCAACTTTTCTGCTGAGAATCCTTCTCCGCCCCCAGGTCCGAGTCACTGAGACAGCCACCAGTGACTCATGAGTCATCACTTGTGATAAAATCGATGTCTGGACTAGACATCGCTTCTCACGGGCGAAGAATATGTTCATGTATTGGGATAAGCAGATGTCTCGATGGGTAGAAGTGGAAAAGAAGAGCGTCAAACAACTTGGCATTGGTCAAAGGAAGCAGGGGAATATAGGTGATGTAGCTACACTAACCAAAAATGCTAGATGGTGTTTTAGTGCCCTTGATAGTCACCGCCTGGGGGAAAATCCTCTGCTGCTTATCGAAGGGAAGTCTCTCACGTACAAGTGTCATCATTTCCATACTGAATGGAATGGAGGCAGAGGAGCATTTATTATCGTGAAACAGAAAAGAATTCTCGCCGATACCCTTGCCATTTGGTTGTAAGGTACGGTGAAATTTTGGGCACCCTCTCGACCCCAACTAGTTTCTTTCCTTGGCTTTTATGTGGGCAAGGTTGTTGTAATTTCTCTGTTCAAATAAAGTCTGTCGAAAGCCACAAAAGGAGATCTGGACCCTAAAGCTTAACGGATTCTGGAAAGCAGCTGGCTTGTAACATGAGTCATTCCAGCCAAGCTTTCTCTTTTGTATGTTTTCATCTGGCCTAAAGAGTGGGTTATTGGATGTCTTCCGGCAGGTGCTATGGGATTAAGGAGGTAGCTGGTCAGAAACAAACTTTGCATTAGGGTTTTTAAAAAATAGTTTACTAAAGTAAATATGATCGTTAGCTTAATCCCCATATCCAACAGAAGGTTCACATTTAATAGCGAGGTTAAAAAAAATTGGTGGGCATGTGCATGCACAGGTCTCTGTGCTTTTGCTCTGAGATTTATATTTTAGCGTTAATGATGAAATTTCCAGTACACTCCCATTTATCAGGATATAAGCATTCCAAAAGCTCAAACATCTACATTAGTTTTCCTTTTTTTGCAATTATGAGAGAACACCGAGTGGAATATTCATAAACTTACAATGGGAAATTAATTTCCTCTAAAGTTACCTTTACAAGGTATTACAAGGTCTGTGGAGATTCAGAACAGACTCCAATACCTGTAATTTTGGGTCATGATAAAATCAATTTTCGTATGATAATTCTCAGGTATTTATTTTTTTAGTTAGAGAGAGATCGCACGCGAGCAGTGGAGAGGGGCAGAGAGAGAGAGAGAGAGAGAGAGAGAGAGAGACAGACAAACAGACACACACACACACACACACACACACACACAGAATCCCAAGTGGCTCCACACTCAGCACAGAGCCCGATGCGGGGCTCAATCCCCTGACCCTGGTGTCATGACCTGAGCTGAAATCACGAGTCGAATGCTCTACCGACTGAGCCACCCAGGCGCACCAACTTTCACGTATTTCTGAGGATGCTTCAGGTTTCCGAATCATTCAAGAAAGAGGAACTTAAATGGCAGATACTTTCAATGATGTCAACTCTCTCTCTTCATACACCTAGTACTCAAATTAAGAAGAGTGGGTAACCCATGTTGCATATATATGACATATACTACTTGAACATGTTATTACCACCATCACAGCACCTAAGTTATCAAAGGGAAAGGGCCCATAAGGAGAATTTGGGAAGGAAATGACACGCACTTGCTGTTAAGGGCAGACTAAAGAAGGGGCAAAAGAAAATAACTTTTTGTATCCAGGAATTATAAGACCCCAGATTTCAGGTCTAAAGGTCTAAACTCAAGCATCAGCTTCCCCTCACTTAAAGTAAGCATGACCTTGGACCCTAGTAATAATGCCTGCTCTCTCTCACAGGATGGTAAGGAATAAAGGAGGTAGTTTTTGTGAAAACCCTTTGCAAACTCCAAAGTCGAATATAAATCAGAGGTCAGTAGACTTTTTCTGTAAAAAGCAGGCAATGAACGTTTTAGGTTTTGTGGATAGATCTCTAGCAAAACTGCTCAACTCTGCTGTTGCAGCAAGAAGGAAGTTATAGACAGCGTATAAATAAATGGGCATGACTGTTTCAATAGAATTTTATTTACAAAATCAGGTGGCAGGCCAGAATTGGTCCACGGGCTGTAATTTGCCGACCCCTAACGTAAAGAATAGTTTTTGTCATGACGGCACGATAGAAACGTCCACGGTAGAGCATGTTGACAAATACGTCATCCCGGCGCATGTTAATGCATACATCTACATCATTAATCTGCATTAAAAACAATCTGCCTTTTTTCAAGCCACTGGGGCTTGTCAGTAAATGGAATTGTGTTGGAACTCTACAGGTAGAGCTGAATTTTCACACCTGCATTGCAGATGAGAGAGCCGGGCTAAGGCAACACATTTGAGAGTTGGCACTCGCTTGTCACAAAGTCTTACCTAGATAAGACTAATACATTGGCACCTTTAAATATACATGTGAACCTAGTTTCTAATTGGATACCAACTGCTTTGTTCATTCTCTACTTTTTCATAGATCCACAAACGGTACAGAATGGGAACCACACTAAAAGGCCAACTCTGAGAGGCCAAAATGAGAGGAGAAGGCTATCAGATGTGAGTGTGTTAAAGACATTCTCCCTCAACTTGGAGATAGGTTCTAATCAAAAAAGATAAAACAGAGCGAAGCTAGTGTCCAGGGATGGTGAGGATTGGGGGGAAACAGCCCCTTTTGGGCACAGGGGGTTGACGTGTAAATTGGTGTAGCTGTTCTGGAGGACAGAGTGCCAGTGTCAAAACTCTTAAAAATGTAGCCTCTGAACCAACATTTCCATTTCCAGGAATTTATCCCAAGGAAATAGTCAGAAATGCACCCTGAGATTATGTTCATAGATGTTCAATGCAGCAGTGATCAGGACAGTGGAACAGTGGAAACAATCTAAATTGCCAAAGATTTGGGGCGCCTGGGTGGCTCAGTTGGTTGAGCATCCGACTCTTGATTTGGGCTCAGGTCATGATCTCAGGATCATGGGATCGAGCCCCACGTTGGACTCCAAGCCGAGCATGGAGCCTGCTTGGGATTCTCTCTTTTTCCCCTGCTTGGTCTCTCTCTTTCAAGATAAATAAGATAAACTTGAAAAAACTGCCAAAGATCTGAGACTGTTAAATAAGTAGCTGTGTTATATGAAAATCTATGCAAAATGAAAACAACATTTTATTTTTTATTTTATTTTATTTTTTCAACGTTTATTTATTTTTGGGACAGAGAGAGACAGAGCATGAACGGGGGAGGGGCAGAGAGAGAGGGAGACACAGAATCCGAAACAGGCTCCAGGCTCCGAGCCATCAGCCCAGAGCCTGACGCGGGGCTCGAACTCCCGGACCGCGAGATCGTGACCTGGCTGAAGTCGGACACTTAACCGACTGCGCCACCCAGGCGCCCCGAAAACAACATTTTAAAAGAATTTTTAATAGCATGGAAATGCCCACAGTATTTTTTAAGGGATAAAAGGTAGTTTATAAAGCAATACTTGAAATATGGCGTTGGGGCACCTGGGTGGCTCAGTTGGTTAAGCATCCAGCTGTTGACTTTGGCCTAGGTCATGATCTCACCGTTTGTGGGTTTGAGCCCCACATCGGGCTCTGACAGTGCCTGCTCGGGATTCTCTCTCCCTCCCTCCCTCCCTCCCTTCCTCCTTCTCTCTCTCTCTCTTCCTCTCAAAATAAATAAACTTAAAATAAGTAAGTAAATAAGTGAATAAATAAATGTCAACTACAAATATATTTTAAAAATAGGGAAAAAAAGATACCAAAATGTTAACACAGGACGGAGATAATTCTTAAGATTATGAATGAGGCAAACTTCTTTATACTTTCTTGATTTTTTTTTTAAAAAAAGTCTCCAATAAGCCTTTGAAATAAGAAAGAAAAAAGTAAACGTTATTTAAAAATCAATACCTTAATTAACCAGAGTCAGCTGAACTTCAATGAACCGGGTTATTTTTTAAGGGAAAGGGACAGTTTCCTCAGGTATCTGAGAGTCCAGTTTTCACACCAAAGTCTACTATTTCAACCTCCTGCAGGTGCTGAATGATGTGGGGTTAAATCCTGATCAGGGGCTGAACTTGCTCAGGTGAAGCGTGTGGGACATACAGAGTTGAGTGGGAAGCAGGGAACCTTCTTTCCGGTCCAGGATCTGTACTTACCAGCCCTGTAACCTTGGGCACATTTCATAAGTTACTGAGTCTCAGTTTCGATACCTATAAAAGGAGTTAATCATCTCTGCTCAGTATACTTTCAAAGATTTGCCGGGAAGGTCAGGCATGATACGTAGGTAAACATGAAAAAAGGTACAGAATTAAAAAAAAAAAAAATCACTTCCCTCAACCGTAATAGTATTTTCTAATTATTTAGGAAATTGAGCTCAGAGAGTTTTGAGATGTGGTGGATAACAAGGTAGAATCAAAAGGAGTTTTCTGGCCAAGTTCAAGTCAACCATAGGATCCAATTTGCTAGCTACTTCTTTTCCTGAGACTTCCACTTAATGGAGGTTTTAGTACGCTGAGGAAAACCAGAAACCAAGACTCCTTTGAAACCCTAGTTGCATTATCTTCAAACTCATCTGCAAAGGTAGATCTGGAGGGAGTCATGTCTGTCCTGTGCCTCTTCCTGTTTGCACCTCAAGATTCTTGACTGACTTCTAGCCCCTTCCCTGGGGATACTGAAGACTAGTCAGGCTAGTTTCTTCCTCGCCGGTGGTATGGAAAACCCAGCCCCACCACATGTTAAGGCTGGAGAGCTGGGGGAAACCACGGGCCCAGGAGTTTTTAAGATACACGCTTTTGCTAACAGCAGCCCATTGTGGCCCATCAGAGCCTCCCCTGCAACCACGGGTTGAGCCCCAGCTCTCCCTGCAGAGGTGAGGAGACGTGCTAGTTGGCTCCTCTGTGTGCTGAGGGCCTCTCACAGCCCTTGGGATGCTGCATTGTCATGACGTGTGTGTGTGTGTGTGTGTGTGTGTGTGTGTGTGTGTGTGTCTCAGCTACACAGGGAAGCGTCCGGTCAGAGCTGGGCCTACCCACCCTGGATTTCCGGGGAGCTTCCTTCAGGGTCTGGGCGACAGACTCGTCCTTTGGAAGCTGAGGAAGAGAGGAGGAAGGTATATCCAGCTCGTCACAAGGTTGAGGAAGAAGGAGAGACAACAGCTTATAGAGGAGAGGAAGAGAAGGACTTTGGACCCAAACTGCCCGAGACTGTCACCAGCCCTGCCTTCTCCCACAGAGCAGAACCCCTTGGCATTTCGGTTTCTCACCCAGAAGATGGGGTTGCTGCGGGGACCAAACAAGTTGACGTATGCAAAGTGCTCGGTTCGGGCACCACATTGAAGTGGGTGCTATTGTCTCTGTTCTTGCTAGAGAGAAGCCGAGGGCGGAGAGTCAGGTGTGATGCCTGTTTGGTTGTTTTTTTTCTGTTACCGCATTTCTGAGCCGAGACGGGGAATGACTGATGGACAGTGGACAGTTCCCACACGCAGGCGGGAGGGCTTGGGGCCAGCCAGGAGGTCCGGTGAGCCGGGTGTGGAGGCAGCAGGTCTGCGGGCGAGGAAGACAGGTCTAGCTGCCCAATGAGGGGAGCAGGTGGCCCAGGGGGGGACCAGGAACAGCTGGAAGAACTGTGGTGGGAATGGATGGGCCACATCCAGGTCAAGTACAAAGAACCTGCAAGCCGCGCCTGGAACCCCAGCGCACCGCAGGCCTCTGAGCTGAAAGTGGCTGAGGGTGGCGGTGGGGTGGCCCCTGGCCGGAAGCGTAGATGCTCGTGGAGTGGAGGGAAGCTGTGGGAGGACAAGTGCATGAAGTGACCCACAGAGAGGGCCGGGCAGAAGGGACGGACTCCTGGACTGGAGCCAAAGAGCGGCCTCCGGGAAGCGGGTGCCCGGGGAAGGCTGCTGGGAGGCGGGGGCCTGGAAAGGACGGGCAGGTGGAACGCGGGGCGGCCAAGGTCTGCAGTTTGCAGACCCAGCACGCAAAGGTCCGGATTGGCGAAATCGGAAAACACAACAAACAGGTCTCCAAATCTTCCAACATCCGTCTCTTCCCTGCCTTCCAGGGAAGGTAGAACACAGACCTCAAAAGCCAAACCTTAGTCAAGAACGCTCCGTCTGACCTGTCCCTCCTGAGTAACCTTGACCTCAGTTGTCTCATTCCAAGCTGTTGCCACGTTAGGCCAGGGTCTCATGGCCCCCAAGTCCTTCCTGTTTTCCTTCCGTATCAGATCCCGCACCCAGCTGACTGATGGACTCACGCGGGCTCAGACACGCGGACACCCGAGGGGCTTTCCCCTCAGGGGAGTCCGAGGGGAGACTCCACGGCGCAGCCAGCCTCATCACTGCTGCTCAAGCCACTGAGGGACTTCTCTCCTGTTCCTCAAGAGGCAGCCTGAGTGACACATGGGACACCAATGGTGTGAACAGTATTTCTTGTTTTGTTTAACTCATTTGAGTATCCATTTTCAGATTCAAATGAATTGTGATGCCTTTTTTTTTTTTTTTAATTTTTTTTCAACGTTTTTATTTATTTTTGGGACAGAGAGAGACAGAGCATGAATGGGCGAGGGGCAGAGAGAGAGGGAGACACAGAATCGGAAACAGGCTCCAGGCTCTGAGCCATCAGCCCAGAGCCTGACGCGGGGCTCGAACTCACAGACCGCGAGATCGTGACCTGGCTGAAGTCGGACGCTTAACCGACTGCGCCACCCAGGCGCCCCTGTGATGCCTTTTAAAAGCCAATCGGGGCGCCTGGGTGGCTCAGTCGGTTAAGCGCCCGATTTTGGCTCAGGTCATAATCTCACAGCTCATGAGTTCAAGCCCCGCGTCGGGCTCTGTGCTGACAGCTGAGCCGGGAGCCTGCTTCGGATTCTGTCTCCCTCTCTCTCTGCCCCTTCCCCCGCTTACTCTCTGTCTCTCTCTCCTTCAAAAATAAGTAAACATTAACTTTTTTTTTTAAAGCCAATCACCTTTGGAAAGAAGGTTTTCTTCCCCACCTCTCTGAGGGTGTTCACTAGAGGTTTATTTCCAAACGAGAAGATCACAAAACAGATCCCCTTCTGTATTATCTGTTCAGCAAATCCCAGTGTGTATGTGCCATGAGGTGGTAATAGGGGGTCATAGGGGTTACTAAAAAAGAATAATGGAGGGTTTGTTGTTAAATAGGTTTGTGGAACAGACTCAAACATAAGTAGAAAGTTACCGTTGCGGCAGACCTTCTCAGAGCCTTTAAGGTGCTAATGAACCTTGTTACACTTCCAGGAGAGGCTAGCTTCACGGGCAGCAGAAACGTGTCTGCCATAAGCATCTCGAGAACCAATGTTCTGGGACTGTTCTTTGGAAAAAGTCTCTTTAGTGAGGGCTCCTCACATCAGAGATGAGGCACGATCCCAAGAAGATAAGGTGACTTAGCCAAGACGTGCAAAGCTGCCTAGCTGCAGAGCTGAGATTAAACGCAGCACCGCTCTGAGGTGTGCTTCCCTGTGCCGTAAAGAGTTCCTCACTGGAAGCAATGCACACCTTTTCAGAGGGACTGCTTCGTTGTGTCTTTTTTAATGTTTATTTATTTATTTTGAGACAGAGCATGTGAGCACACGTGCGAGAGAAAGAGGGGTAGAGAAGGAGAGAGAGAGAGAGAGAGAGAGAGAGAGAGAGAGAGAGGATCCCGAGCAGGCTCCACATAGTCAGCACAGAGCCCGATGCCGGGCTCAATCCCATGAACCGTGAGGTCAGGGCCTGAGCTGAGATCAAGAGTCAGAGGCTTAACCGACTGAGCCACCGGGCTGCCCCTCAAAGGGAGCACCTTTGAATGAGAAACACTGCTGTGTCTGTGCAGGCTGGTCCCAACCTGCCCATTGATTTAGGCTACAAGCGACCTCCTGAGTGGACGGGGTGAAGGCATAGGACGTTCTGGGCTGCGGCTTCCTTTGGGCGGCCAGCGTGGCCATCAGGACACCCAGTAGGTGCACAGCCAACGAGAGAGGCACAGAAGAAGGACGAGGAGGCTTTGCCATTTTACGACTTGCCCGTGTTCGAGAAAGGGCTCCTTACCTCAGGATGCAGATCTTCAAGGACTTCTGCAGTTGGCATTGGGTGGGGGCTGTCCCATAAACCTAATTCCCACATGTAACCTTATTTTAATAGAAAACTTTATTCATGCTCCAAACAACTGACTCATCAGTGCTCTTGAGGAGAGAAGCTGTTTACAAGGAGCCACAGACGTCCTGCAACGTTGGCTCGGATGGGCCACTCCGGGCAGTAGAAATAAGTGAGGAGGCCGTGGAAGACGAGGCCATACTACGCTGCAGGTTGGGGAGCGATGGGAGCGTCGTTAACCCCATCCAAGGCCTGTCCTAGGCGAAGTCACAGAACAGAAGCCACTCCCGGGGCGCCCAGCATCCCGGCCCTGTCTCCTGCCCACTGAAGGGCTCTCTGCAAGTTTCCAGAGCCGTGATGAGGTGACCAGGCTACTCGAGCAGTTCTGAAGCCCGCACCGCCATGCATGGACTGCAGCGTTGGAATCAAATGGAACTCACAACAGAGTTAACCTAACCCACACGTGATGATTTCTGTAATTGCTCTTGGGCTGTAGAGTGTGGGTAAAATCAGCCGGTGCCCTGGAGTCAGAAAGCGCGAGGTTTAAGTCTGTGCTGTGTTACTACACGGCTCTTGACCTCGGGTGAGCTGTTCACACCCCCCCGAACTCGGTTTTGTCATCTCTAAAACGGGAACCACACCTACCCCACAGAGTTCTCGTGAGGTTAATGGCACACGCACGCTTCTCGCTCTAGGACTTGAGATCGCCCTCACTAAGGTTGGAAGGCGCAAGTGTTTGTACCAAGAGGACACGGGTCGTCTCAGAAAGCAGCCCTAATCCTTCCAGTGTGGTCATCTCAGAACCCCGTTGCTGGGGCCAGGAGGGTCCAGGCATAAAGGGGCCACGGGGCACTTGGGTGGCTCAGTTGGTTAAGCATCCAACTCTTGGTTTTGGCTCAGGTCATGATCTCAGGGTTTGTGGGTTCGAGCCCCGGGTTGGGCTCTGTGCTGCCGGTGCGGGCCCTGCTGGGAATTCTCTCTCTCCCTCCCTCTCTGCCTCTCCCCCACACTCTCTCTCTCTCTTGCTCTCTCTCAAAATAAATTAATAAACATTAAAAAAGTAAATAAAGGGGCCAAGACAGGAGCCCTTGGTGACCTCCCAGTGTTTGCCCAAGGGGCCCACACACCTAGGCCTCTTTTGTGGCTTCCCACAGAGGGGATCTAAGTTAGCAGCCTCGTGAGCCTGCTGCGTCCGAATCTCTGAGCCTCAAAGCCCGTGCACCTGTTTCCCGCGTGTGTGTATCTCTGTGGCCTTGGGATGGAGAGGGAGGCCGTGAAGCTCGGAGAGTGCTGAGTGATGGTCAAGAAGGCAGGGGGTGGGAGGGGACAGAGGTTCAAGTGGAAAGAGGGGAGGGGTGTGAAAGAATGATGGAGGTGGTCTCCCAAGAACTAAGCTGGGTTCACTGTGGTTTAGGAGCCCGAAGAAGTGGGGCACCAAGCCTTCCTTTCCCTGCATCCAGACCTTCCCCACTTGCTTAGGACGAGAAATGTCTTTGGTTAGGGGTGAAGGGTTTCATTCCTCAGTGAAATCAGAGCGCTCGATATGCAAACGCTCAGGTGTGCTGACGCATTAGCACAGGATTGAGGGACATGATGCCCAGCGTCGTAGCGGAGCCCTGAGCGAGCGAAGGGACCTGCACGATAGGCAGTAAGACCTAGAAAGCATCCATTTGTGGGTGGTTAGAAGGCTGCACCTTGCTGAGGGATCAGGCTCACCTCCATCCAGGCCTGAAGCAGAAGGCTGAGCTAGAAAATCTAAGAAGGTACAAGCCAGCAGGCAAAGGTGTAAGAGTATTCGATTGGAAATGAAGACGCCCACGTCTAGTTTTCATGCTGTCCTGTGTGGCTTCGGGCAAGTTACTTCACCCCTCTGGGCCAGAAGGTGCTCATATTTAAAAGAGGCAGGGAAGTATGTCCTGCTATGACTCGTTCTGGGTCTATATTGGGGGGATTCTCAAGCATGGGGGGGGGGGTTCTGTGTTCTCAATCTTTCTCATAGTTTTGTGTTCTCCAATTTACTTTTATCATAACCGGCTTCCGGGAAAGCACCTTTGGCCCCTTTACACTAAGTATCAATGACCAATAACCCTTCCAGAGGGAGAATCAAAGAGTTTGGCTAAAGAATGGAGGGTTAACGGTGGAACTGTCCACTTGATCTGGACAGGGCCAGTAGCTTCGGGGGCAGCAAGGACCCGCAAGGACTCTGAGATCACACCTAGTGTGATAACCAGCTTCACATGCACACGAAGATTAAGACGCAGACCCTGTCCTTACAAAATTAAACAGGGAAGCAGCCCAGATCCTGAATCTTTGCTCACCTAGGACGCTGCTTCCCTTCTAAAGGAGGCTGCAGGATCAGAACGAGGGCTGGGGAGGACCCCCAAGGCTCAGACCTGGAAGCGCTATATTAAGTCAAATGAATAATACGGACGGTAGAGTATATTGTTATGGGCTGAATTGTGTCCCCTCTTAAATTCATATGTTGGCGTGTCAAGTCCCAGGTCCCCAGAATGTGACCTCATTTGGAGACAGGGTCTTTGCAGAGGTGATCAAGTTAAAGTGAAGTCATTAAGGTGGGCCCTAATGTGCTGTGACCAGTGTCGTCATAAAAAGCGGAAATTTGGATGCAGGCACGTGCAGAGGGAAGGCGGTGTGCAGGCACAGGGAGAAGACAGCCATCTATAAGCCAAGGGCAGAAATCTGGAACAGATGCTTCCCTCAAAGCCCGGGGAAGGAAGCGACTAGGCTGACATCTTGATTTTGAACTTGTGGCTTCTAGAACTGTGAGAGAATACGTTTCCATCGTTTGAGTCTCCCAGGCTGTGGCAATTTGCTATGACCGCCCTGGCAAACTAATACTTCTATCATGAAAAATGTTTTCCCTTGCAGCTTGATGAGTAACTTGATTATTAGGGTGATCTGACATTTTCCTAATTACGACTCCCTGTGGGGACCAGATAAAGGCACTCTAGACATATGTAGGTCTGTGGGCATACAGTGTGGGGAATGAGTGGTCCCTTTCTTTGCAGAAGGCACCTCATCTTCTAGGCAGGCATACCCTATGCTGTGACTCTAGATTTGGCAAGTGGAGCCTCCGTTGGACTTCAGCCTACATTGCCCCCTTAACAGGTTGTCTTTGTGCAGTGCCCAAACTGCTCAACTGTGCTCAGTGAACCTACACGAGACCAAGTGCCCCTAAGGGACAGGGGCTTATCCTAGTGCTTTGGGGGCTCTAGGACTTAGCCCAGGGCTAGCTTTCCAAGGACTCTTAGCCAACTTTTGCTGTCTGAATAAAGGCAGCCTGATTTGCTCTAGGATTTGAAGGGAAGCAGGACACCTCCGGCTCCCAGTCTCTGTAAGTCTCCACTGCCTTGGGGAAGAAGTCCCTCTACTTGGCTCAGACTGGCCTAGACTAATTAGGACTGGCCCAACCAACCCATCATTATCTTCCAACACCGTATTCCCCTTTTAGTCAAAGTGATCAGCTCATCATACTCGACCATGCCCTTGGCACTTCCTGCCTTGCAGATGCTGTTCTCTTTCCTGGATTATTTTCCACTGCTCTCCTCTCCACGCTTAAACCCTCACTTCGCCTGAGGCCTCTGAAATGGCTCCAGCCACACTGTGACCTGCCAGTCTTTTGAAATGCCACGGCATCTCAGTGTGTACCATTCAGTCACAAGCCGTTTTAGGATGCGACCTAGCCATTCCGTAGGAGTACGTCTTTTGTCTCCAATGAGACTGTAACTAAGGGGGGCAAACCCTACCCAGTCCTCTTCTGTGTCTATAAGAGGCCCAGTATAAGATCGTCAATCTACGGAGCAAGCTAGCAACAAACTCATGTGGAACGCTGACATTCACGAAGTCAGGATGATGCAGTGGGTGGTTTTCAAAGGCCTTGAACGTTTTGGAAAAGTATGTACAGTTGGGAAAAGCGTTCTGGAATTGTAGTAAGTCAAGACGGCAAAGTTCCTTGAGGCCCCAGGCCTTGGCGGCTCAGATGGGGCCATACGGCACACCCCCATACTCTGGAAAAAGGAGGACGATCCTATTCTCAGCAGCCCTCCAGGGAGGGGAATTGACGACCTGCCAGACAGCCTCTTGCCTGGTTAATCATAAACCCATAACCTGTGGAAGCCAAGGGCATCACCAGAACAAATTCTTTGGATCCACGATTCACCGGCTCACTGGGAGGCTCACTGGCTGCTTTCCTGGTCCCCAGCACCAGCTTCCTCTTGCGTCCAGAATTCTAGCGGAGAATGCTAGCGGACTGCTATTCGGGAAGATGTCATTTTCATGACAAGCAGAGAAGCGCCAGCAGGTGCTGGGCTGTTTGCACAGTGTCAGGCTTACCAGGGCCTGTCCAGGGCCCTGGGGTTTCCTAATGGCAGATTTTAATTGCTTTAAAGAAAACTTCAATGGAAGTCATGTCCTCCCCACAAATGATTCAATCCTACATAGAGAGCAAATAAAGAACTGAAAAAGGATCGTTCTCTAAAGCCTGAAGAGTGGTGAGTGGTGTCTAAAGAGACCTAGCAGAAATTTGTCTTTCTCTATGAAAAGCTTTTGTCATTACCTCCTAGACCCGCCTTCCGGAGAGCCTGGAAATACGCAGGACAGTGATATCTTGTGCGTGCGTCACCCCAGATCTTACATTTAACGGCGCAGGGACGGATCCGGGGCTGATAACGGCACCGGGTAGAAAACACGGGGGCTTGGTGTGTGGGTTTGGTTTGCCCTCGTTTAGAAAGACGGAATGAGCCCTAATTTGCTCCATCAAGAGAGCAAAGCACGCATGGACCGTGGCGCTCGAGGCCGAGGCCGAGAAAGGAAAGGGGGAAGGGAAACTGCGGATGTCACCTGCCAAAGCACCGACTTCTTCCTCTCACCCCACAATCCGTCTCTGTCTCAGGGTGCAGCCGGGACCGTGGGCTAGGCTGACGTGTGGGTGCAAATCACGATTTAAAAAAAAAAAAAAGTAACCACATACCTTGAGCTTCTGGGTCCCTTAAATCACGCCCTTAAAGTTGTGACTTTTTTTTTTTCTTGAAATACATTTTTTTTTTTTTTACAACTTTTGAAAGAGTACTTTGCTTCCAAGGAACCTCACAGAAAGTTGTGACCCGAGTCTCTGTTGGTGGCCTTTGAGAAGGGTGGCGGGCGCCACTCATTTCTCCTTCGGCTGCTCCCCTCCACAAAACGGGGGTTCGTCCCTGACTCATCAGAAAGCTTCCCTAGATCTGGCTGAGTGAGGGGTCCCCAGGGGAGTCTGATACCTCCCCTTTTTCCCTCCAGGATGGCGGTGGTAGCTCCTGGGAAGTGACTGCAGGGGAGTTGGGGGCGCATGCAGCCACAGTCTTTGCTCAAGAGAAAGTTCCATGCATGGCAGAGTCCACTGGGCACTTTGTTCTGTATCAGGGGCTAAGCGGACTTGAATCCTGGAGCCAGATGGTCGGAGTTGGAACCCAAGACCCGGGGCACCAGGCTGTGCGTCAGTTTCCTCATCTGTAAGATGGTGCTAATGACGGTACGTCCCATGGAAGGATTGCTTTGAGGATCGCAGGAGTTCTTATGTGCAAAGTCCTTAGAACAACGTCTGGCACGTAGCAAGCACAGCCAGCGGTGTAGGAGTGTTTGTGAACTGAGTAACTATAAATAAACGAGATGGTCTTAACTTTCCAGGAACTGATACACCCTTTTCTCTCTTGGGCAAGTTTGGTTTGCTATTTGTGGAATACGGGACAATCACAGAAACTCCGTAGCAACTCGAACAGAGCACTGTGGGTGTTTCGTGTGTTTGTGCGTGTGAACAAGATAGAAACATACCCACCCAAACAGTCCCGCCCTCTCCACTTCAAACTCCAAAGCAACTGACAAATATACCCTAGAATCGAACGGACACGTAAGGGATGGGCCTTTGGCTTGTAGAGGTGGGTTAGAGAATACTCCGAGGACAGAAGACTACAACGAAATTGTCTCTAGGCTCCACCTGAGTGTGGACCGTGGAAAGGACCCTAGGAACCTTATAGCCAGCCGCAGAGGTTTGCACTGCCTCACCCCTGCCTGAGCCCCGAGATGGGGCTTAGCTGGGGAAGGAACAGGACCTCCGGAAGGCAGGCCCTGACTGGGGCATCATCCAAAGAGAGGGGAGCAGAGGAAAAGGGACTCCTCCCAGGCCCTCCCATTGTAGGTACTTCTCCCCTCACAGGGCAGAGGGGGACGGATAAGAGGAAGCCCGGTGCCATTTTCTCTATGCTTCCAGCAATGGAGAGTTCCCACGTAAGAGGCTGGCGAGGGCTCCAGGATCAGGCAAAAACGGCCCCCAGAACACATGTCCCAGAGAGAGATACTTGTTTTTATCCTGCGGCACCATCAAAGTACGTATCACAAGCAGCTTGCTGAGGGGTCATTGTCTATAATCAGACTGGGCACAGGTTAGGGGGTAGCTGCGAGGCAACGTAGGTCAGAGTAACTGTCCTCGAGGGAGCTGCTTGGGGACTCTGTGGTTTACTAGTGGCATTAAGGAGAGAGATGTGGCTTGCCTTTGAACAGGATAAGCAGAGTTGAAGAGTCTGTGTTGGGTGCGTGTAATCAGGAGATGGCGAGGGATAGAGCGGGGGCTCAGGAGGGGCTCCTTCTTGGCCTTGCCCTTGATGGAGCCTGGTGGTCCTCCAGCTGGCTCCACCCAGGATGGCCTGAAATGTTGCCAGAGGACAGGAATTGGCTCTTAACCTACCCTTAAACCAGCAGGGCCCTGGGGAAGTTCAGAAGCCAGCTGCCCTGCACAAAAAGCCTGGAGTTACCTATCACATTTGCAGATTTCAGCGCTCACTACTGACCGGTAGAGTTGTGATACGGTGTTTCCGCTATTTGGAGACAACAGGCTTAGTAAATAACCCCCAGAGCATAGGTCATGTAAATCACAGTAGAATAATTCGGCAGTGACGGGTTTTGAGTATTTTTTGCCTTTATTGTAAAATCATCCGTTGAGCCGTAAGTTTATGTAGTTTCGTACTTTTAAATATATTTTTAAAATATTTCCTTATTTTTGAGACAGAGAGAGAGAGAGAGAGAGAGAGAGAGATTGCAAGTGGGGGAGAGGCAGAGAGAGGAGACACAGAATCTGAAGCAGACTCCAGGCTCCGGGCTGTCAGCACAGAACCCGACGCGGGGCTCGAACCCACAAACCGCAAGGTCATGACCTGAGCTGAAGTCGGATGCTCAACCAACCGAGCCACCCAGGCGTCCCTGTACAGTCTCATTTTGAATGATGGCTGTGTTTAAAGACCGGCTTACAAAAGCCCTGAAAGTTAACTATAGACTCTTTTGAGAGGATGCGAGCACGAAACCCCTGCAACCCGTGTGTCTTTGTTGTAGGAAGACGAGGCCAACCTTCACCCACGAAGGGTCTACCTTCTGTAATTCTCATGTGCAAACGCATCTGAGTACAGATGGGACGGGAGCCTGAGTGTGAGGAAAAGGTGGGGACCATTGCTCAGGAATCGGGTCGTCACTGCTTGGTCCACAGGGGAGGGCTGAGTGCATATGACCGAGGATGGATGGACACAGTGTGAACGAGGTGAATATCTGCAGGAACCTGAGTGTCCTATAAGTCAGACGGTTTCTTTTGTGCATATACACAACACATATATATATCACGTGGAAACGCTAATCGTGTATTTATATTATGTGCCATGTATTATGTACTAAATAAAATGTTTTATTATAGATTATATTAAATATATCAAATAGATTTATATAAAATATATTTTATATATTATATACTTATATTTATCTTAAGTATATATTAATATAGTAAATGTAAATGGATATAAATAAATAAACAAATAAATAACAAATAAATAAACAAATAAATCCTTAATTTGGCATACGGCTGCCCAGCAAAAGAGCATATTTCCCAGCTTCCTTTACAGCCAGGCGTCCCCTCGTGTTTGTTTAGGCTCTGGCCAGTGGCCTTCGAGCAGGAGCGTTGTGGGCGAATTTCAGAGCTGCTGTTAAAGGGAAAGAGTAGGGGTGCCTGGGTGGCTCAGTCGGTTAAGCATCCGACTTCAGCTCAGGTCATGATCTCGTGGTCCGTGAGTTTGAACCCCGTGTCGGGCTCTGGGCTGATGGCTCAGAGCCTGGAGCCTGCTTCCGATTCTGTGTCTCCCTCTCTCTCTGCCCCTCCCCCTTCATGCTCTGTCTCTCTCTGTCTCAAAAATAAATAAACATTAGAAAAAAAATTTTAAAGGGAAAGAGTAGATATCCTCATTCCGTATTGCCTCCTCTGACTGGCTGGAATGTGGCCATGTTATTGGGGTCTGAAGCAGCCATTTTGGGCCACGAGGGAAGAGGCAGGCATTGCAGAGGGCAGATCATCGGGGTAGAAGGCTCTGTGTTCCTAGTGTTTCTGACAATGCCATACCAACCTACCCAGACTCCATGAGAGAGAGGAGTGCACATTTTTCTTGTTTGAACCCCAGTAATTTGGAATCTATTGGAGGAGCCAAACCAATATCCTGATATCACACAGTGCGTTTATCTGCCCGCCATGAACAATTAGAACATGTCTGAGGTAAAAGTAGACCTCTTAGCCTTCCCCCAAAAGACTTTGCAGAATTTTAATTCACTTTCTGCATCTTATTCTTGTAACTTTTTAGAGAGTGAGGGTCAGGTATATAGTTAAGTTCCTACCCAGTGCACCTGACGTGAAGGTAACTACGTCAGGCTGGCTGCTCTGTTTGTTTGTGTTTTTCTTTCAAGCAGGTGTTGCTGCAAGTTGAAGTTGACGTTTTCAACCCTGCGTATTAGGCTGTGTAGTATTTCAGGGCTTTTGTGTATTAGTTGATGTTTTCAACCCTGTGTATTAGACCTTTAGGCTGGTAATCTTGCCTCTTTCAACCTAGACGTATTTGTAACTTTGCATTATTTTCTAGTAATGCTAAAATTCTCAGCATCCCGGTACTCACAGGGCCGAGCACAGTCTCTGAAATCATCAGTGTCGGGAACATGAGCAATGGATTTGAGCTTTAGATGCAGCGAGAGCCACTTGAGACCAAGACTAGTGATAGGTAAGGGTAATGAAGCCTGGTAATGCTTGTCTTGGTCAACAGTGAAGTGCGATTTCAAAGTCAGGAGGCTGTTCTACTTGTTCAACCCCCAAACGGATGCCAAAAGTCACTTCCAAAGAGCAGCTCCAAAACTGGGAGCTGGTGACCTGCTGCAGATTTGCCCAGGGAACTACCCTGAAGGATACGGCTATGATGGATGTGGAAATTCTGGAATATGTAGAAAAATCAGATTTATTATTTTCCATTCGCTATCTTTTTATTCATTTGTTTATAAGAGTGCTTAAATGAGAAAGAAGTTCATTGAGGACATTTCAGTGAGGTCTGCAAGGTCATGAACATAAATAATCGTGCATCGATTTGAGCAATTGTCCGCCACAGAAGGTTCCTTCTTGAGTGTATTCAAAGCCCTCCATGGCCTGGAGAACCGTGCCCTCCCACAGAGCTTCCCAAGTGTCAGTCCGACAGGCAGCCTACGCTCCCAATAGACCGCGAACTTCACTGTTCATACCTGGCTCGTGCTAGCCTTGGCTCATCCTCTCCTAAGAGTGAATTATCCTTTGACTTGAGTTTTTGTTTGAGTAAAGACTTTCATCGTCAAGTTGAGCTATTTATTATTAGAGTCTATACCTGGATTAGCCCGCACGTGTGGGGACTTATGTTTATGTGGGTCAAGCATAGCATCTTTAATTGGGAGAACGTGGCAAGTCAGCAGGAAGCATGTGTGAGATAAAGACTAAACGGTCACAGAAATGCGAAGATGGGCTTGCAAGGAAGAGTCTGAGGAGTGATTTCCCGTGAGGAGCTGCCTGACAGGAGAGTTTGCAAATTGGAAGACGTTTCTAGGGGAGGAAATGTGAAAATGATATGACTGTCTGGAAATCCTTACAAATAAGGGCAATTCTGATTCCCCCAGGGTAGTTGGTTATTCATCACGAACACAGGACGATTGAGGGATGCAGATGGTCTCTTTCTACCCTGTGTTTTTGGACAGTGGAACAGAAGCAAATCTGAAACTTCAGGAAGAGAACCTTCAAATGTATGGGCAGCTGGAGCGGCCCCAGCAAAGATCAGGACCCCTGGGATGCCCGGTGGCCTCCCTCTGCTGTGCTCTGAAGCAACCCCAATAGGAGCCATTTTCCGTGATTGGAGAGGGGTGTGTGTGTGTGTGTGTGTGTGTGTGCACGAGCGTGTGCGTGGGTGGGTGATTGTTCTTTTCACGCAGAGAAGTCTGTATCACCGATTTGAGAACACAGAATTTTATAGCTTGTGTGAAACTATTTTCAGGTTAATTCTCAATTACACCCTTTGGCTCGGAGGGTCAAGTTGTTTGGTTTCCAGCGAATATTGTGGTTGTACCTGTGGTTACCCACTGACTTCTCATCTGCTTTGCTTATCTGATAACAGGCAAATGGGGAAAGAGCTTTTAATATCCCCCAAAAGGGGAAGATTGGTAATTAGTTATTCACCGCATGGAATCAGGCCAGGTCAGTTTACTCCAAGAAAGAAAACAATCTGGATACTGGACTTTGGGGTTCCTTTTCCACAAGCTTTTGCTTATCACTGGTCTCCTCTGGATCGCTTTCTGTTATTTCTTTTTTACTTTCTGTTTGTATTTAAAGGCAGGCCAAAGCATTAGACGCTGCGGAAGAGAAAGCAACTTCACCTCCTCCTCAACTGTGACATTTTCCTGGCGGGTCTTAAATTTTGACCCCACACCGGCCAGCCCGGGGTCGGCGCGCGCGTATCCGCTCCCCCGGGAGGTGGGGGGTCGTCGGCCCCCATCCCTCCGTCTGCACGGAGCGGCAGCAAGGGCATCCTTGAGAAAAAGCAATGGGTGAAGTTAACCGAAAGAGCAACGCAGAAGGCAACAGCCAGAAACGGCGGAGGGGGGGGGGGGGGACGAGAGCAGCGGCGACAGGAAGGGAGGCGGTGGCGCGGGTCCCGGCGCGGCGCGCGCTGCAGCGACGGAACTTCTGCAAAAGCTGCCTGCCCGCGTTATCAGTGGCGCGCAGGCCTGTGGTTTTCTCGCTCTCGCAACCCTGCTTTAACTGCCGGTTTATTTTTCGACAAACAGGATGCCTCCATCTGAGGCTGTCAGCATCCCAGGCTCAGAGAGAGAAAAGAGGTAGTGCAGCCCCACCCTAGAGGCAAGGCGGGGAGAAGGGGGGGGGTGTCTGTTTTAAGAGGCTTCCCAGAGAAGAAAGGAGCCTGCAGGTGCAGCCGCTGGGAAAGCGTCGAGGAGGGCGGGTGAGGAGGCAGGAGGGAGTGAAACCCGGGGGCCCCCACCCTCTACCCTGTAACTGATTACACTGTTGCGCCTTTGCAAGAATCTGGAGCCGGGGAGGCCCATTCGTGGGGGCCAGGCTGGAGATTTAAGGACAAAGCTCCTTGAACGTCAGCGTGCCTGCACATCGCCGGGAAGGAAGCTTTTGTGAAAATACAGGTTGATTCTGCAGGTCTGGGCCGGGGTTGGAGATTGTGAACTTGTACCAAGTTCCCAGGTGATGTCACTAGCCCCAAGACCACATTTTGACTCAAAGCAAGGCCTTGGGAGAGTCCTGTCTGGCCATTTGCCATACATGTCTTGTTTGGAGTCTCCGTGGAGGCTACAAGCCACGGGGCCCAGGGTTCCGCAGGAGAGTGAATCCTCATGGAGGCCTTGCACTTAACTTCAGCCAAGAGGCATTTGTGCCCATGGCTGTGCTTTAATGCCCGCCACCTTGCTACCGGAAAAGTGAATTCCTTTCTGCTCCAGAGGGAAGGAAAATTCGAAAGAGTTAAGGGATTTTTAACATCCCAGCTGGGACCACCTTCAGGGATTCAGGAGAGTCTAGGTTAGGTCCTGGGCCCACAGGTGGTGGGGGAGGGGGAGGATGTGACAAATACATAAAAAGCTCACACAAGAAACTCCAAACCAGTCAGGGGCCTCCTGTTGATGAGATGTGTTCACATCTCGGAATTCCCGCACGTCCACAGATTTTTCAGAGGCTGTGTAGTTTGGTGCAGCGGGATAGGATCCGGAGCCCACGTCTGAGTGTTCTAGACCCGACTTGATCTCTCGCTAACCCTAGGATCCCATGGCATACGCTTTAAAGTACATATTTTTGAGTCGCAGGTAATAAGCAGTAAGTGCGATCTTGGCTCGGAGAGACCGGGCTAGAAAAATCCATGGTATGCGAGAAAAATCACGAGAAGCCTCACCCTTCTGGAAGGAATACGTCCCTGCAGAGCAGGCGCTAGCTGTCAGGTGGAGAACTGAATCTGACTACACCCTGAAATTTCATGAAGATTCTATTTTGACTTCATCAAAACCAGTCCAAGCCTTCCTGTTGCTGAGCATCTCTCTAAGTACTAGCAAGGTTACGGGGCTGCGAAGATGCAGATTCTGGGGCCTCTCAGGGTCTCTCATGAGGCCCCAGAATCTGCATTTTAACAAACCCTGCAGCGGGATTCTTAGGTACTGCCAACTTAGGACCCCCTCCACCCCCCCATCGGCAAGTTCAAGTTCGGCCTTCCTTCTGCAACATTCAAAGATCTGGCTTCAATTTTGCTGCTCACTGGTGAGCCAGAGTGGTCTCTTCATGGCCCACGAGCATCTCCTGAACCAGCTTGACTGGCCGCCTCATTTATGTCATCTCCTTCGTCCTCCCCAGCCCCGGATAAGATGGCCGCTTCTCCTCTGGACCCTCCACAGATCACTTCTGAGTTCAGCAACCAGTCATCTTCCTGGTGTGATGCTTCTCCCGTCTTTGCTGCGCTCTTCAATTATCATTTTGTCCCCTGACTCTTTCTCCTGCTTGGGATTTGCCTTCTTTACCAGACAGTGAGCTCCCTGAAGGCCATTTCATGCCACGTAATCTTTGCATTCCAGGCTATTTTCTAATACACGGTCACGCACATATCAGCCACTCAGTACATTGGCTCATGGGTCATTTCTAACATGTTCTACAGAGTGCGATCAACCAGGCACCCGGTGGGTCTGGGATCAGAAGAGGTTGGGAAGGAAATGGGGGTGGTAGTGATATGGTTGAAAACCTGGTTATACAGTCATGAAAGACACAGATGGAGTGGGGAGAGGGGAGGGTGGACGCCCAGCTGATCGGCTTGCTGTGTGAAGTGCGGAAGGAGTTTCTTCTTGTTAAATATAGTTTCCATTCTACTTGAAATCCAGATGATCAAATCTATGAACCGAAGGATGGGTGTCTGTTTTTCAAACTCATCCCCTGGTGGTGGTGACTCTCTGGAGTGGCCTCTCCCCACTGTCCCCTCTGCTCCAACTGACCTCTCTCCTTCTTTTTTGCACAGTTGGTGGTCAGCTCAACAGCCTACTCCAAGTTCAAGTTAGAGGAAATTTCATGTGTTACATGTAAGTAAACAGAATAAAAGTATGGTAGTACATCAATGATTTAGCAGAGAGCAGTAAACATACCTCAACTTTAATCCCAACATAGCTAGGATTACTGCTCATGCAGACTTGGCTTTCTTTCCTGGCCTTTCTAAGTTCTGAATTCTTACTGTTATCTCAGAGCCTCCATGTTTTCATTTTCAAACTCAGCTAACAATATTGGCTCATAAGGCATTGGGTGGGCAAGGGGACAATGTATGGAGACCTCCCGAGAGCCTCAGGCACAGAAGGTGCTAGTAACCCATAGAACCCTGATCCTAAGTTCAATATACTTCCTGGAGGAATGCCTCCTGGTGTTCCAGGCTATTCCTTGCTTCAGGCACCTTCAGTGCCTCTCAACCACAGCCCCATCGTTCTCCTCCAATCCTTAGCTTGTCTCTTATGGGAATCTTTTGGCCTCAGGAGGAATCCCTTCCTTCTTGGGTTTCAGGCACATCCCTGTTGGCCGTCTGGCCACTCTGCTCACCTGTGTGGACGTGCCCCCAAACTCTGCTCCTAGGACTCCTGCCTTCTCCTTATCTCCTCTCTCCAGCCTATGATCTGGTGTCTCTATATGCTGTCTCTGGCCTTCTCTCTTTACGCTGGGTTCTCTTGCCTTTTATCTGTCTTCTTCCTTTTCCTCTGATACTCAAAGCCCTTATGATAGTCTTTAGAACATCTGTTTAAGGTGATAGCTTCCTCCTCCACATAATAAAGAGATTAGGATCCTCTTTTGTAATGTGAAGGTGCTTAGAACAGATACTGGTCTATGATATTGGTCCTTGGGAATCCCCAAATGACCTCTGCCACCATAATTTCTAAGGCCTTTCAGTTTTTCCATCTACCCTTTGACAGGTACTCACTCCCTGAAGACATGCACGCTTGCTTCCCCAATTTCAGGGGGAGGGGTAGCACTTTCCAGAAACCAAAACACCAAGAGGATTGAATAAAGGGCAGAAATACATCTCTACAACCATAACTCTGGTGATAGATAATACGAGGTTGGATTATCAAGCTCGTCATTATTTACATTTGGGGCCTGGTCATTCCCTACTGTAGTGGGCTATCCTGTGCATTGTAAGAAGTGTGATAGCATCTTTTGCCTCAACTGGCTAGATCCCAGTACACTTCTCCTATCCTCCCGCCATTTGTGGCCATTACAAATGTCTCTAGACATGGTCAGATATGCCCCAGGGGCAAAACTGCCCCTCACCTCGCACCCGCTCCCTCTAGTTAAGAGCCACCAATTTAAGATACTTCATGGTGAAAAGCTTGGTGAAGAAAATGGGAAAAGAAATGGGAAATATACCTAGAAAGAAGGTTCCAATATATGGTCTAAACAAATGAAAAAGGAGACTGAGCAAACAGATCCATGGGAAAGGAACCACAAGAACAGATCTTAAGGAAAAGGATGCAAATTACAAATATAAGAAGGCATTTATTTGGACAGAGGATCCACTAAGGAATGTTCCTGAATGGAACAAAGAATGAGGGCCAAGCTTGACAGAATCCTTCCTAGCTGCAGATGTGGCTATGGGCAAAGCTGAGTGTATTCATGTGACCTGGGTCCAGGCCTGGCTGAGGGGCATTTAGGTGCAGATGGGCTTTGGGAGAATGGTC
Source organism: Herpailurus yagouaroundi (assembly GCF_014898765.1). Taxonomy (NCBI): domain Eukaryota; kingdom Metazoa; phylum Chordata; class Mammalia; order Carnivora; family Felidae; genus Herpailurus; species Herpailurus yagouaroundi. The sequence goes on along the minus strand of NW_024412403.1, from coordinate 10,440,420 downwards.
GGCGTGTTTAGGAACACAAGATACTCCAGTTGTTCAACAAATACTCATGGTTTCCGAACAGAATGGGGAACACGCGTATGCAACGTCACCTGGCCAACATTTCACTGAAGAACATTCCCCCCCCTTGATTGAGAGCTATGGAGAAAACGTGCTGCATCCACAAGACAGTCTCTGTGTCCACTCACCTTCCCAAGACTTTACCGAGAAAGGCAAAACCGAGACCTTAATGACAAATCTGCTGTAAGTTATTTACCAAGCCTTTTCTGGTTTTCCACTAGTTTTCTTTTTTGGACAGGAAAAAAAAATGGTTTAGCTTTCCAATAAAAAGGCCTTTTTAAACTGGTAACAGAAGAATAGAGGGCATCCCTTCTGTTGTTTTTTGTTTGATGTCTTAGAGGTAACTCGATGGGAAGTGGAGTGGACCTCATTATCCATCCTGAGATAAGAGATTCTCTTGGTCATTGACATTTCTTTTTCCACAAAGGTATTCAATTTAAAGCACAAACCAGTCAACTCAGGAACAGAAAAAGCCCCTTCACTATGTGTTTTTCTGACACGTTTCTTGTGTACGTACCCAGCCTCCCACAATGGACACCCACCAGACCTTCCAGCCCAACACCCTTTGGACAGAAGTGGGATCAGCCCCATGCAGCCTGCTTCTCCTTACCCTAATATCCCCACATACTCTTTCCTATCCTTAGCTAATCACAAGAGTTAAGGTGGGGAGCCAAGTCTGAGTAGAGGTCTTAATTTCTCACTCCCAGCTGTGGTTGTATGGCTGGAGAGAGACTATCGTGGCCTCTTCTGCCCATACAACTGGGCCTTCTATACCTCAGCAGTAAGCACAAGGCCAGTGGATTTATCCATCTGTCTGTTCAGCTGCCTATCCGTGCATCCACGAATCCATCCATTCATCCAAAAATTCATCCATGATCCATCTGTCCATCCATCCATCCATCCACCCATTCATCTATCCATTCATCCATTCATCCATCCATCCAACCATCCATCCATCCATCCATCCCTCTGCCCATCCGTCTACTCATTCATCCATCCACTACCCATTCATCCAAACACCCATCCATCCATCCATTCACCCATTCATCCACCAATCCATCTGTCCATCCATCCAACATTTGTTTAGTGCCCACATCTTTTCAGGTGCTGTAAGAAAAAGAGAAAAGGATTCATGAGATTATTTCTCAAAGAGCTCAGAGTCTCTGGGAGAATATGTTTAGAAACAGAAAACCTTGAATTACATTTTGGTGAGTACTGCTGTACCTGCATGAACTGAATAAATAATAGAACCAGAATATGCCCTGTTGCAGGAGACCCCAGTGGGTACCCTAGAATTCTTGGCTACCCCTGCATCACTCTGGTAGCCCGATGGCGTCAGGGAGCAAACATAGACTGTGTCCATCTATGTCTATGACAGGGGTGTGGGGATGCCTGGTCTTTTTCCTGCAGCGTTTCTAACAGACACACGTCCCACGACTTATAACTCGCACACTGACTTCCCTGCACCGAACAACAGCCCCATGGACTGGCTGGCTAACCCTGCTACCAGAAGTTATGGGAGCAATGACAGTTGTGCAGAAGAAATCTTTCCCCAGAGAGGATTTGAAAATACCATGCAGAAAAGTGACATTGAAGATGCTTTGGCACTTCTGAAACTTTTGACTAAATCTTCAATGATCTGTAGGTCCTGGAATCTCTCCCTACCTGGTCTTTTTGACTACTTTTCTCCTAGATATCTACAGCCTTCATCAAAGACATGCTGAGAGCACCCAGATGAAAAAGGACATAAAATGTTCAAAATCAGGATTCAGAACTGCAGCCTCCTGAGCTTCTAATAGTTTTGAAATAGTTAAGAGCTCTATTGCTGTCAAGTATTTCCCTTGATGTCTGTAATGAGAGGCTAAGATCGCTCATTTTTACTTTATTCCAAAGGACATGGGTGCCCAGGTCACACCCTCTCTAGAAGACTGTCTCTTAAGTATGCGTAGTTTAGCGGTTAAGCACTCAGGACCCCAAACCAGACTAGGGTGGTGCCCCACCATGCCACCTCCCAGCCGCGTGCACCTCGATGAGTTTTGTGGCACACTGTGCCCCCGGTCCCCCATCTGCAAAACGAGGAGATTAACTGTCCCCACTGTGTAGGTGACAACAATGATGCAAGTGCCTATTTGTAGGCACCTAACGCAGGGCCTGGCCCTTGGAAAATGCTACATAATAGTGCTTGCTCAATACAACTGGACATTCCCCAATGCTTTCTTGTCACTTCCTATGGGATGACTTCTTCCTGCTGAGCTTTAATCATTGTGTATGTCAACCACAACAGCCTGGATGCATTGTCCCAGGAGTACCTAATTTTCCCTCTCTTGCCCTAGAAAAACTCTTGAAGGTCAGGTTAACAGGTCTGATTTCTTCTAGAAAGTAATCCCAATTTACTAATTCTTTCTTGTTTGTCCTCAGCAGACTGGGATCTTAAGGTACCCTTGATGCTCTGCTCTTAATTACGGGACCTATGGCTGCCTGCCCTAATTTCAAGGCCCTTGCTCATGGACCGTCCCTTTTGGTGGACAGCCTGAGCCAGCGCTGGAAGACGGGGACCAGCCAGGTGTGGTGGATACAAACATGTTGGAGAACGTCAGAATCACCACATTTTTAAAATTTCCTGGCCCATAAGTAAATGGGAAGCACCAATAATGGATTGGTCCCTAAGGTTTCTCCGGAGCAGTGGTTCTCAAACAAGGGGTGATTTCATCACTCAGAGGAGATCTGGCGATGACTGGAGCCGTTTTCTTGTTTGTCCCAGCTTGGGGTGGTGACGTTTCTGGCATCCAGTGGGTGCAGGCCAGGGACGCTGCTAGACGTCTCCCAACACACGGCACAGTTTTAACGAACCATAGTCTGGTCCCCCACGTCAACAGTGGTGAGGGTGAGAAACTTTGCACAGAATTAACAGAAGGCGAATTCGCAGCCTGCACGATGCCTTTCACTCAGAAGGTCAGCACGGAAAGATCTCAAACATCCGCCCTCTCATTTCCCAGGTGGGACCTGGGAGCGGAAGATCACGTGCAGGGGTGAACACAGCTGGAGCCGAGACCCGCGTCAGCCCAGGGCCCCCTGCCCCGCCCCCCCCCCCCCCGGCCTCCACACTGCATCCCATGCCTGAGCCCCTAGCTGCTGGCCAGTGGCTGAGCCAATGGATCCCGTGGACCTGCTGATCCAATCCATCAGATGCCCTTGTGCCAACATCAGGGTTCGCTTTGCAGGGTTCGCTTGCCGTGGTGTGTAAAGACGAAAGTGGGAAAATCAAGCAGAGTGGTGTCTCGCAAAAAAAAAAAAAAAAAAAGGCAAATCAGGTGGGCAGTCAAAGCCCCACTACCCCAGGTGAATTCAGCTACAGTTTGCCGCGTATTCCGGTATTCCTAACTTAGTCCTCATGGCCACCTAGCAGGTAAGCGCCGCCACCACCCGCTGCTCAGAGGACGAGAGGAGGCCCAGAGAAGGTAAGCAGGCGGCTCAAGGCGACAGCGGGAGCCCTCTGACCCGGAGGGCCGTGACCACCGCCCGCCCTGTCCGGGGATACGAGTGGGTAAGCCAGCGACATCCGGGCTGGGCTCTGCCTCCTGCCAGCCCTGTGGCCTGGGCTGTTCCGTGTGCTTTTTTTATTGTTGTCAAATGGGGGATTAAGAGCCATACTTATCTCATAAGGTTTTTATTGAAAGGGATCATGGTGGCAATGTGCCTGCTGCATCGTAAGCACCGGTGAGTGTTGGTGAATGTTGGTGAATGTCATTAATAAGCAGCCGTTGAGACTGAACTGTCATCTGCGGCACAAGCCAGCAGCCTTCCCAGCGGGAGCACAGAGGGCACGTGACTGCACTGAGTCTGGCGGTGGGGGCTCCTCCCTCTCATCCTCCTGGTCCAGAACCTGTCCAGGGCCAGGCAGCAAGGTCCTTCCCTGCCTTCTACTCCTTCGGGCCGCGTTACCGAAACGTGGAATGGACAGATGAGGCTGTCATTTCTGTGTGAGTGACAGGATCGAGGCTGGCCTGACGTGGTTGACGTGGGCAGCTAGGGCCTCCGAGGGAGGCCACTGGGGGCCTGGGGGCCGGGATTCCCCAGGAAGGACCAGAGCCTGCCTGAAGGTCAAGCGGAGATCACGGAGGGAAGACGGCGGGACGGAGAGAGAGAGGGAAGCCGGGCTGGGGCAGGCCGGGCCGGGCCCTGGGGTGCGTGCAGATGGCCCTAAGTAAGCATGCGCGGGTGTTTTCTGAGTCACAAGAATTCCCCACATATAATCTCTAGCGCATGGAGATTTTTTTTTCCCTGTCATTTGCACACTCTGCATAAGGAAAGCAACTCTTTTGAGGTGATACAGAATCACCTTTCCAGAGGAGCTTTATTAGTTTACTATTATTTTTTATTGTGGAGAATAATTAGCTTGAGCGCCTTTTAATTTGTTCCCATTAAGATGTTTGCATAGCAGCAATTAGAGCCTGGCGGGCTCCCTGCCTTCTCGGTGAGCAGGGGCCTCTCACTGGCTGTGAGCTGGCTTTGGGCGGTGGGGGGGGGGGGGGGGGGGGGGGAATGTAATTAATTCTTGCGGCCTTTGCCACGTGGAGAGCCCAAGGAGAAAGGGAAGGAACTTTCTGTGACTCTGTGGTACTGGCTGTAGACTAATCAGATGGGAAATGCCTTTTTATACTAATAAGGTTAAAGAGAAAACGAAAACCTCAAACCCACCTACTTGAAAACAGGATTTGTAATGATGTCGGAGCACTGGCAACATGGACTTCTGAAATGACAAATGTCTCTGCCGAAGGGTGGAGAGGCTGTTCTCAAAGGCTCACCAACCAGTCAGTGGGTCTCTTGCTGTGCAGCTGGACCCCGGTGACGTGGAGGGTCCTGTTTACAGGAGGGGTCGAAGCCACTTCTTGGTGGCACAGCTGAGTCCGCTGTTTCCACGGTAGAATTTTTGTCTCGGCCAGGGGAATAATTGGATGTGGGCGTTTGCTGGGACCTTCACTGGAACCCTGGCCAGGGTCAGGGTCATGACAGTGCAGGCTTTGGGGGGGCTCCTTGGCTTCCTAAAGGATGAACTCATGTATGAGACCCCTGATTACTGGGCAGATCATTCTGTGGGCTCTTCTGTATGTGGGTCCCGGGACGCGGACCAGGATGCGGCAAGAGAGCCACCTAGGGCGCAAAGTTTAAGGAGGCGCTGTCTCTCAAAGTCGGACCGGCCTGCAGGGTCAGCCCACCTTTGAGCGAGCACCTCCTGAAGACTTTTTTGCAAAGTGCCTTGCTGTCTCACCGGAGTGCCACCCCTGGCGGACTCCCAGACTGATGGATTAAGACAGATGGCTGGGGAGAAAGACTTAGGTAGGGCTGGTTTCTCCCCACCCAAAGTAGCATCCCACCATTGCCTTGGGAACAGGCCATTCAGGCGTACAGCCTAGTTTGAGCACCAGTGGCTTAGAGAAGCGTCTCTCGTGCACTGCCCTGGAACCACATGAATGTCTCCCTTGGGGGCAGCTCTGATGGGGCGGGACCACCATGAGGGTAAAAGTGAGCCGGGCATCGGTGACGAGGATGGGAGGGACGCACGCCGCTGAATGCATCCAGAGACATGGAAGCAGTCCAGGATAATGGATGGTACCCCCGTCTCAAGGCCGCCTGAGGTTCAACCTCTCCTCTCTCCCAGCACACACGGTGTCACCTGCTGTCCAGGGGCCTCGACTCGTCTCTAACTCTGTCGTGTGTCGAACCAAGAGAAGGGCAACCTCCCGAAAGGCAGACCGTGGGCTCGGCAGTGAACTCCTCCACTTGCCCCTGGCTCCCTCACTGGCACTCAGCCCTGCCTCGCACAGGTTACCTAACCTCTGCGTGCCACGCTCCCCTCGGTGAAATCTGATTAGCGATGAGAATTCCTGCTCGCAGGCTTTCGCGGAGGATTTCATGAGGTGACACAAGCAAGAGCTTGGCACCAGTGCAGTGCTGGCACATAGTTGATGCCCAACAAATACCAGCTTTCCTATGACCGGTTCGGCCTTGTGAAGCTCAGCCCTCTGCCACGAAGCACTAAGATCATTTCTGCGCTGTTACAAGAGAAGTAGAGCCGGTAATTCATCCTCGTCTGTGCCCGGCCACAGGGCCCCTCTCTGGGCTCAGCAGAGGTTTACTCTCCCGCCGTAGCCCCTGTTCTACACATCTTCGGTGGCATTTCTCGGGGCTCCTTTTCACCTACTGGCTCATCCTGTGTCTGCTGCTTCATGTTTTACCTCAAAGCTTGACAACCTTCCAAAGCGGGGATCGTTGTCCCCACTTTACAGATGAGACACCCGGGCCCCCGCACGTTCGGGTAGATGGCTCAGATTCACGCAGGTGGTGAGTGCTGGCGAGGGGGTAGAAACCAACCCCCTGACCTCAAAGCCCCGGGACCTCCGCACCACCCCTCCTGGCGGATCAAGACCTGGCGATCAAGAACACTTGATTCCTTCCGGAGTGAAGCTTATGCTTAAACATCCGCCAAAGAGTCCAAGTGAAGGAATAAAGGTCTGCTTGTAAAAGCAGAGTCCCAGTTAGCAATTTGTAGGCATCCAGAACTTTTCTGTGTCAAATTGGGGTATTCTTGGAGGAGAAGGGAAAAGCATCACAACTTGCACTTTTAGGTGTATCTTATTTTAATTTCCATTTTTAGGCTGTCTTTTTTTTTTTTTTTTTTAATTTTTTTCAACGTTTATTTATTTTTGGGACAGAGAGAGACAGAGCATGAACGGGCGAGGGGCAGAGAGAGAGAGAGGGAGACACAGAATCGGAAACAGGCTCCAGGCTCCGAGCCATCAGCCCAGAGCCCGACGCGGGGCTCGAACTCACCGACCGTGAGATCGTGACCTGGTTGAAGTCGGACGCTTAACCGACTGCGCCACCCAGGCGCCCCTAGGCTGTCTTTTATAATGCGTGTACCATAATTATATCAGCACAGAAGGGCAGGCATGTAATTTATAAGTAAATCGCTATGCATAGGTTTTCGGGTACACTAATTAAGTTTTATTTATGTGTCACATGATCGAGAGAGGTTGGAAGTGACTTTCGACTTTCAGAAGCTCCTGTTCCCCCTAGAAAAGGTTTTGTCCAATTCAGTCCATCATGGGGAGAAATCCCAGTGGGCTGTCTGAGGTGTGTGAATTTTGAGTGCTGGCCTCCGCGAGTGTGCGAGCGTGTATGAGAGAATGCTCGAGAGAGGAAAAAGCCTTTACTTTTCTTGAGAGAGGCTACTCGAGACCATATGTACTTTGAATCAGGAGTGCGGTGAGGACAGGTATCCCTGATGGAGGTTGTAGCCTGGGTTCAGATCTTGTGGGAAGACAGCATTCTCCTACTTCCCAAGGGTCCCTTCGAGAGCTGGAGGCTGGCAGCCTTAGCCAAAGCCATCTCTCCCCTCTCTGCGTGAGCATGCACGCTTGTAGTTCCTCTGGTTTTTCAGATTTCACCAGAGACTCTCATTAAAACCAACCTGGTTAACCCTAAAATTGCTTAAGGGGGCGGCGGGTATGCGGTGGGCAGCTTAGCGAAGGCACTGCTGGGTTTACCGGTAAAAGAGAACATGCAAACCACAGGGTGGGTGAGAACATCCAAATCACATCAGGGTAGAGGAGGCCCTTCTCTCTTCCTAACGCGCGCACCTCAGCTGCGGACTCCATATAAATTCCTCTACTTAATGTGTCCCCACAATGAAAGGGATTTAGCCCGTAAAGGGCTGTGGCGTCTGACCAAGGAGAAGAGTAATTAAGGAGGATTAGGAGAGGTGTCTGCTAATTATTGAGACTCCCAGGTGGAATCTGCCACCAAAGTCCGTGTCTACAAAATGCTAGGGGTCAGGGGCCAGGCAGAGCCAATTCCTGGGTCTTACTCAGGTATTGACCAGCTGTGACCCCTTAGAAAAGTGAATGTCTCTGGGGTCCTAGGCAGAGAGATGTCTAAGATCACTCCAGCCACAGTATATATTATATGTTATATGTTCCATGTGATGTGCTATTTATTATATATTATATGCATATATTATATATTATACATAGTTGTATTTATATATTTATGTATTATATAGTTATATATTATATATTATACAGACAGTTGCATTTATATATTTATGTATTGTATATTATATATTTATATATTGTATATTATATATTATACATACAGCTGTATTTATATATTTATGTATTGTATATTATATATTATACATACAGTTGTATTGTACATATGTAGTTTCAAATGCCAACCGAATCTATATAGAGCTATATATGTAAAACTATACACACACAATTTAGAAATATTAAACAGGACGATGTCTCATAGTTCATTTGTTATTTAAACATTCATACACCTCCATGACACAGATACAATGATTGCTTTGTTTTGAACACAACACAAAAAAAAAGGAGCTTTTTTTTTTATTTTTAAATATGAAGCAATGATGTAGGATGATTGGCAGCTGAACAGAATTTCCATTGTTGGCGTTTGTGTGTCTTTACGTGATCCCACACCCTTCAAAGTCCTAATATTTGCTTAAGGTTGTTTAATACTTGTTCCTCTGCTCTAGAACTTTGGGAGTCATGGCCACCCCGATCTTTATAAATAGTAGATTCAACAATGAGAGAGTTGCCGCCTGAGTTTCTCTGTTCATCCTTGTCAGTGCCTATGTAATTTCATTTTTACCCTTTCCCACCACATTATGTGCTCCAGCCTGTAAAGGGCTGGGGGTGGACAGAAGTTTCCAGAAGGCCAGAGCTATTTTTCCTTCCTCGCATTTTCTCCAGACCCTTGCAGGGGATTTTATACATGTATGCAGTTTCAGATTTTTATAAATTATACCCTTGCAAAGTGGGTGAGTGTCAAGTTCAGCTGTGGCCACTGGGGAGGTGGCTGGGGCCTCCCAGATGCAGCCTGCAGATGGTGTGTGGAATGAGGGGCTTGGTGCACGTAGTTCAAAGCGCAGCAGAAGCTGTGTAATAAAAGGCAGCAAACTGTGGTTGATGTTAAGACTGCTTCTGGAAAAAAATGGCCCCCAAGCCAGTGTACTTCAGCTCATCTATGTTTTCTTTTGCACATTTTGAGGCTACAAGAAAAAATAACCATTGAAGTGTATGCACGCTTAGAAAAAAAATGCAGAGCAAAAGGAAATTGCTCTTTCCCTGAGCAATGAGAGAGCAGCTCTGATGTTTCAGCTCCCTTAGAAAGCTCACCCCAGGGTGGCCCATGAGCCCAGATTACCATGCAGCACGTTTCAGACTCTAAGTGACCCGTTTACTCTTTTAAACATACTTCCTTTTGTAGCAAAGTGGATGGAACTGGAGAGTGTTATGCTAAGAGAAATAAGTCATACAGAGTAGGACAGATTCCATATGTTTTTACTCCTATGTAGATCCTGAGAAACTTAACAGAAGACCATGGGGGAGGGGAAGGAAAAAAAAATGATTAGAGAGGGAGGAAGCCAAAACATAAGAGACTCCTAAAAACTGAGAACAAACTGAGGGTTTATGGGGAGTGGGAGGGCGGGGTGGGTGGGTGATGGGTATTGAGGAGGGCACCTGTTGGGATGAGCACTGGGTGTTGTATGGAAACCAATTTGACAATAAATTTCATATTAAAAAAAAAGAGAATAAAATGGTGACACAGCCATTCATATAAAAAAAATAAAATAAAAAAATAAACATACTCCTATGTGGCCAACTGGCTACTGCAATATGTTTTAGATATTTCTTTAAGGTCAACAATAACAACAACAACAAATGTCTGAAACCCTACACACTTTCAGAAGAACTTAAGTGTTGATCTGATATACTAATATAGACTAATAGAGCTCTCCAAGACAGGTAGAAACAGAAGTTTGCTTTTGGTGCCCCTGGGCTATACTGATTTCATTTCTTGCTCATCTAATGACTTCATTCTCCATCAGACATCAGAAAAAGTTTCTTTGGAAGAGTCACAGTCTTTGCTGAGGACACGTCAAACTCCAGGAGTAAAAGTGGGACAGTCAGCCGGGAAGGGAAAGTAGCCACATGTTTGCAAATGTCACAGCCACATAGTTCTTTCTCCCAATGGATGTGGTTTCTTTCTTTTTTTTTTTTTTTTTAATTTTTTTTAATGTTTATTTATTTTTGAAGGAGAGAGAGAGAGAGAGACACGGAGTGTGAGTGGGGGAGGGGCAGAGAAAGAGGGAGACACAGAATTCGAAGCAGGCTCCAGGCTCCAAGCTGTCAGCACAGAGCCTGACGCGGGGCTCGAACTCACAAACCGTGAGATCATGACCTGAGCCGAAGAAGTCGGATGCTCAGCCAACTGAGCCACCCAGGCGCCCCTTAATGGACGTGGTTTCAAGATTTGGCAAGTTGAGTCCTTGATTTAGAATCCTTTTAACACGGGCTGCGAGTTTATACAATGAAGCATCAGTTTTGAAATCAGTGGAGCCATTGAACAAACCTAAGTAGCCAACTGAGATTTCTATTGTGGGGGCTCTTTTACCTTCGGGCCCCCAACATGCCTGGGAGAGCTCCCTATTTAGAAAGAAGTCCATCTGAAAATAGACACATAAGGACCGCGGACCACTGGCGTACATGAGATCAGCAGGTTCTCTAAGTGAACATCGATCATACAGCAAGACGAAATGAGAGATTTACATTATTGCTTATTTCGGGGAAACACTGCGTAAAGATTTTTTTGTTTTCCTTATTGAGGCACTGGCTTGCAGGGAGGTAGTTTGCATCCAGACTGAGGAAGTTGACAGGGCCGGTCGTTACGAAGCAGAAATAATCTATCACTTGCAGAAAACAAGGTGTGAATAAGTGCTCTATCTCTTAGATAGAGGGTTATTATCTGGTTGTTTTATTTCCGTCACAGATAAAAACGTCTTGAGGTAAATTTAAGGAGGGCAAGTTAAAAAAAAAAGCTCCTCTCAAGAAATTCTATAGAAAAGAATCCTCTTAATAATAATAATAATAATAATAACAAAAATAAAAGTATGGGGCGCCTGGGTGGCTCAGTCGGTTGAGCGCCCGACTTCAGCTCAGGTCACCATCTCATGGTCTGTGGGTTCGAGCCCCCTGTCAGGCTCTGTGCTGACAGCTCGGAGCCTGGAGCCTGCTTCGGATTCTGTGTCTCCCTCTCTCTCTGCCCCTCCCCTGCTCGAATTCTGTCTCTCTCTCTCCTTCTTTCAAAAATAAAACCTTAAAAAACAAAAGTTGCAGCGTGTCGAGTCGTGAGCTTTTGAGCATGCGAAGGAGCAGGGCGAGGGAAAAGTAAACTATTTCCAGTGACTGACAGGTACTTCGGCCCCCCAGGCCAGGTGTGGTGGCTCTCACATAAGCAGCACTCCCGTGGACGTGAGGCTGTCTGCTTGTCTTCTCTCACCCGAGAGGCAAGTGTGACAAAGAGAATAAGTGTGACCTTGACTCCCATTTAACCAGCTCCGGGCCCCGCCCCATCCCGAGGATCATGAAGATCCGAGGAAGAACCCGGGGTTGCCCCGTATGTATTTTCAAAGCACTGCCGACATGGGAAGTGTTGGGACAAATGAGACGAGATGTCATCAGGGAGCAGGCGGTCTAGGGAACAGCATTTGCTGTCCTGGAAGGTGCTGCATGGGGCTCACTGGACCCCCCTTCCCAGCTGCCCTCCCCCTCTGCTTCCCTTCCCTCTCAGGGCGGGAAAGTGACAACCCCACCGTCCCAGACACCTTCCAAGCTTGAGGTCTTGTGACCTGGGTCTGGCCTACAAGACATCCAAGGGGAAGTTTGCAGAGAAGGGCTTCTTCCTCTGCTGAACAAGAAGCCTCATGAAGAGAGGGTTTGGGCCCTCGATCTCCTTCCTGCCTGGACAGAGCTGAGGTTCAGGCCCAAACACAGGGGCACCCCGGCCCCTCCGAACCAGCCGTGGGTTGTCCTCCCGAACTGCCTGCCGCAGGAGATGGGCCAATACCCGGCTGCTGAAACGGCTGGAGTCAGCTTTTCCTAAATATGCAGCCAAATGTAATTCTCACTGATAAACTCTAGCAGGAGGTTTGCACTTTGCATGTCACTGTGATACAATTCATTACCGTAATCATCTTTTGGATACGTAGTTTATTTCTCTTAGTTTTTTCTCTCTCTTGCACGGCAGGCATCGTTGGGGGCATCATTGGGTGTTATCGGGAGAGTGGAGGGGAAGGAGAAGGGAGAGAGAGATTCAGAAAGCTAAGAGAGCAAGGGAGTGGGACAAAAGGAGTGAGTCTGCAATCCAGAGGAGTGTCGAAGCATACTTTTCGAGCACGCCAGTAGTAACGTGAAGTTTTGCATTCGGTTACCTGTTCAGGAATCATCCATCGTTCTCCAGAAGCACTCTCTGACTGTGTGCAGGGCCTGCCAAGCTCTTAAAGGAAATGGTCCCTTTCGACTACTGTGGGCCATCATAGTTATGACATTTTTTGGTGGGGAAGGGACAGGCCCAGGAAGACACATTGCTTAAGCCTTATTTTACTCAGGAAATGCAGGGCATTGGTGGCACCCAGGAGGAGGGATGGGGGAAGTCAAGGAATGAGAGTCACAGGGCAAGTGTTATGCAGATTTTAATCTCTGTTCAGGGACCAGAGCAGCTTCTGGAGAATTCTCTAAAGGACGGGAGTTAGAAGGAAAATTTTTCAAGCCAATGTGGGAAAATGCTTTGCGTGTGCGAATTGGTAGGAGGACTATTTCCTATCAGGAAATAAAATAATTAAAAAAAAAAATAGCCGCTTCGTGTAGCCACAGAGGAGCCTCTGTGATGTGCTATAGGGCAGCTCTCTGACGCGTTCAAAGATTTTGAACAGGAACTTTGTAACTCGGAGGCCGGCGCGTCTAGAACATTACCAGCCCCTTTCGGTAGAAAACTGAGACACAGAGACATTCAGTGACTCATCTAGGTCACTAGGAAGCTACCTGAGAAACTGAAAACGAGCTGGAGTTTCCTGTGCGGCCTCTGCTCCCTCCCCCAGTGACAGAAGCAGACAGGGCTTCTCCATCTCTGGGCTTTGATAAGGTAGGTGATCAGAGATGTCTCAGAGGCGCACGAAAATAGGCAGTCTCTCAGAGGCCTGGAGAACTTGCCTGGGGTTCAAGGGCGAAATGGCTTTTTCGTTAAGAAGGGCCTTGAGGAAAATCAAGCTACACCAGGGCTCTAGAGGAGGAGATACATCGGTCAAGGTTGATGTTACAACACACCCCAGTCAGCCTCCATATTTAAAAGCCACACTGTGGGGCGCCTGGGTGGCTCAGTCGGTTAAGGATCCCACTTCAGCTCAGGTCATGATCTCGCGGTTCGTGAGTTCGAGCCCCGCCTCGGGGTCTGTGCGGACAGCTCGGAGCTGGGAGCCTGCTTCGGATTCTGAGTCTCCCTCTCTCTCTGCCCCTCCCCTGCTTGCACTCTGTCTCTCTCTGTCTCTGTCTCTCTCTCAAAAATAAATGAACATAAAACACATAAAAAACTAGAAAACAGAAAAGCCACAATGATTGAGTTGAGCTATACGAAGGGTCCAGGCTTCTCTCCTGTCCTCTCTGTGGGTACTTCCGAGTGAGGGAAGGGTGATGTGACGATGGGAAAGCCAGCAGGCTGACTTACTTAGCACCTCCCATACCCCACTGGGGTTCCCGCTGTGCCACCTCTGCCCAGACCGTACGTCACCCCTCGCCCCAGCCTAGACCACCCTCCCCTCTCTCCTCTCAGTTCCCGCCTAATACTTAACTGCCTGTTTTTGTGACTGTGCCAAGCACATTACACAGGTTACTGAATTCAGTCCACACAGCTGCATTAGCCATAGGTACGACCACTACCTCCTTGTTTTGTAGACGAGGAAACCGAGGCTCACGAGAGAAGCTGCTTTTGCCATTCGGCCAAAGCTAGAAAAACGGAAAGGAAAAATCCATCATCCCTGGGCTGTCCGTGCCTGGTCCACCTACAGCCCACCGCCCCGCCTTGTTCTCTCCCTGTTCCCATCAACTCCGGGCTCTCTCTACCCCGGCTCCCAGCCGAGGGCTGGTGTCTCTAATAGAGTCTCCGTGTGCGGTGGCCTTGGAGCCTTCCTCGGCCCCGGGTATCGGACCCAGCCCCGCTTTCTCTGCAAAGGGGCAGGTCTCTCCTGAGCACACATCTCAGGGCTAGTTTGAGCGAACAAAAGAAGCTCCCGGCTCCTGATTTCCTTCCAAAAGCTCTCCAAGGGTTCTGGCTGTTCAGCTCCTGGGTCGGCTGCCGTTTCTGAAGACACTTCGGCTACTGCTTGTTCACTGGGCCTGCACTTGGTGCGCGAGCAGATGTGGGGCCTCCCGCGGCCTGACACCCTCCCCCACCCCCGCCATCCACCCTCGCGGCTGAAGTGTGCCTTGCAAGGACTCTGAAATCCGAGGACAGTCCCCCTGGAGGAAACAGAACCGAGGCCTGGTTTCTTCTGGGGACAGCTTTCTGCTCTTTTACAACTTAAACACTCCAGAATTGCTTTGTCATTTTCAAAGGTTTGTTAGCGTGCCAAGAAACTAAATGGCGAAACGTACGATTGTGAGTTTAGATCAATTTTTGGCACCTTTTTTTCTCCCCTCTCAGTTTCAAAATGTGTGGGCAGTTTCAAGATGTGAGGCTCCGTTTCGCACGGGGTAGGGGGCTAGGGTCTGAGTCTTCAACATCCGGGAGGGGCCCTAGGAAGGGTATGGTTTCCTGGTAGGCCAGAAGCAGTCAGATTTGCTAAGACGCATGTCACGGGTTGAATTGGGTCCCCTCCAAAATTCGTAGGTTGGAGTTCTTAACTCCTAACACTTCAGAATGTGACTGTATTTGGAGGCTGGGTTTTTACAGAGGTGATTACTGGTAAATTTAGGGCCGGCCCTGATGCCACAAGCCCGGTGTCCCTATAGGAAGGGAGATTGGGACACAGATATACACGGAGAGGATCGCGCGAACACACAGGGAGAAGACGGCCACCCGCGAGCCAAGGAGAGAGGCCTCAGAAGAAACCAATCCTCCCGGCACCTTGAAGCTTTCCAGAAATAAACCTCGACCAGACTTCTCAATGAGAAGTCTGGTCTCCAGAGTCATGAGACCCTACATCTCCATTGTTTTAGCCACCCAGCCTGTGATGCTTCGCCATGGCGGCTCCAGAAAAATGATACAGATTTCACACCTTTCAAACTACGGATGCCCAAGTTAATCTACGGCTTTCTGTGATCTTGACTCTTCGGTCGCGCCAGAAGTGTCTTGGCGAAGGTTTTTGTGAAAATAGTGGCACACGGAGGCTCCCAGAGGAGCACGCTTCACTCAGCCTTGTATTCTGCCATTCCCTTTGAAAGATACCCTCCAAGAAGACAGTCGTGAGTCAGCCTCGCTGAGATTTTCTTTTTTTTTTTTTTTTACCTGTGGTTCTAGGAACTCAGAGGCATATTAGCATTCGGGCTTTGCATAGACTACTAAGCCACTTCTAAGAACAAGGCTACCTGAGGCATTGTGCAAAAGCTCGCATGTGCCACCGCTTTCCTCTTTCACATCTACCACTTGCCCTGGGGGCCGACGCCTTGGGCCTCGTGGGGGGACACCAGTGTGGGTTCTGCAAGAACGCCGCGGCGCGAACCACGCGTGTTCGTTCCTCCCAGGGAACGTCCGTCACGTCTAACCTTCTCACCTAAGCAAATGAAGTGAGAGTGTGGGGCGGCATGGTGGGAGCAGAGAGGCATCCTCTGTGGTAGACCACATTCATTTTGCATGCCACTCTTTTAGACCCTTGCTTGCCTCTCAAGGCAAGGGAACAGTGGTTTGCTTGGTCCCACGCCTCTCGCTCCTCCCGGTTTCTGCCGAAAATGAGCTACGGGTTTCCTCCTGTGAGGATTGCACGGACTGATAAAGTACCGTCCCGGGAGGAAAACCAGGCGTTGTTTCCCACCCCCGTAGTTCAGAGCTCCAGGGAGGGAACATTCGCCATAGATATTACGTAGCAAGAAATGACCACGGGGCTGAGCGCTGCAAATGGCCAGTCTTCGGGAATGTGGCTAAGAATGCCGAGAGAGAACCATTTGCTGGAGATGACCAGACACGATTCTCCTAGCATCACGCTCTCAGGCAGGGCCCAAGAGGCCCCGAAAGCAAGGACCTTTGGCCACCCCTCTGGCTCCAGTGAGCACGGAAGGCTGATCCCGACGATGCAGACCCTCCATTGGCGGGTCACCTTGCTAAAACTAACTGGGAAATTGCTAAGATTTCACTTTGGCTCCCTGAAATGAAATCTCAATGTAATATTATTCAAGTTAGAGACTGTAAAAGCCCCTAAGTTCCTTCTCCTGACACTGAGGGCTTTTGCCAATAGCCCTGCTGAGTCTTGATTTGAGTCTCAGGGCTCTCTCGCCCCCACTCACTTAAAAGCAAACTGCCCCTCTTCCTAACCCGGGCGGCTCAGGGACCTACGTTAGCACAGGAGCTATGGGGCTGTGCGAGGGCCGGGCCTCCTTCTATTTCCTGTATTTGAGCCGGTCCCTGGGTCCCTTCCTTGTCTCTGCCGTCTGGCCGGTAAGGACAGCTTTGAAGGCAGCCTCACACCGTGCCCCAAATCCAATCTATTGCCCAATGGAATGTTTTCAAATTTCCTGACTCTGCCTTCCTGAGTTTGATAAAATAGGAAACAATAATTGTGTGGAGGGTATTGAAAGCGGAGTGAAGGCAGGAAGATCTTTCTT
>NW_024412403.1:10360100-10418690 GCF_014898765.1 Herpailurus yagouaroundi | reverse complement strand
CCCCCCCCACCCCCCACCTGCCTTCCCCGAGGCTGTTCAAGAAAAGAGCCGAGTAGAGTCTGCAAGAGAGGGACCGTAGAGAAAAGTGACTCAGTCTCTTATTATATCAATGGTCTTTGCTGATGGAGGACAACTTGGGTCTTGCTGTTGTTACTTGTGGTTTTGGGAGCCACTCATTATTTTGATAACAGTTTCATTGCCGCTTATTCAATAGTAGTTCAACCTTGGCATCAGGCTCAGGCAGGATGTGGAGCCCATCACTTAAGACGCTGGGCATCAGCTCAGGACAATCCAGCACTTGGTAAAGACCAGGGCAGCGTAAGTGAAACTACGAAAGGAAAAACAAAATAAAAGGAAATGTTTTGCGGAGAGCTTGATCCCTTGAAAGGGGCTAGCTACTTGCTGGTATTGTAAAGCTTAAAAAAAAAATCGAAAAAAAGTGGGGGGCGGGGAGGGAAGCATTTGAGTTTTGTGACCAACAGGTCGTTTCAATAAAAGCAAAATTATGTGGTTTTACTCCTCCTAAACGAACATCTTTTCGGTACAGAGGGGAAATCAGGGTTCTCTCCGACACACACACTCAAATTAGGAATCTACCGGAGAACCAAGAAAGGAGAGACCCTGCACTTTGAGCCCAAGCGGAAGGCTAACCTGCAACCGTTTGTTTTTCATTTTCACCTGTGGAAGTTCACTGCATTGCCTTTCTCTGGTTCTGTTGGCATCGATAGGCTAACTCAGACCTGGAGGCAAAATGCAGGTTAGCCCGACGGGAACTACACTCCTCAGCAAGCCCCTTTCTCATGGGGACTGAGCGAAGCAGATCGTAGCGCTCACCCTCCACCCCGGGAAGAAGTCAACCTGCGTGGAATGTGCTACACACAGGGTACTTTTGCACGTGGGCAAGCCATTCCGGGCACACGTAATAATTTCTCTCTCCTGCTCGTTGCCTTTAAGTGCTGACAAATAAAACGCTGTGTTTCTTGAAGTTCCAAGGTAAAGGGAGACTCTCTTCCCCTAATTTCTTTCTATTAACTTCGCTCTGCTCCGCGTACAAGCCTTCACGGCACCCTGTACACACCACGTTTCGACTCACATGGTCAAGAGCGGTCGAGATGACGGGTCCAAGATACCAACCCTGGATTCCAAGCTGCACGGGCACAAGCAGCGAAGGGGCTTCAGGAAGCCCGTAGAACCTGAACAACCCCTCGGTGTTTTCCTCATCTGCTCAGTTTCGCTCCTACCCACCGTGATCATGTGCTCGCGGGCAAATGGCGCAGGTCTCTTTAAAGGAAAGGACATGATTTTGACTTACTCCTGTTTTGACTAGTGCAGGAATTGAAACTCAAGAGACTGCTTTCTCCCACACTTGTGTGAAGTTAGCTTCCCGAAGGTTGACACCTTATTAATATTTAAAAGAATAATAAGGTAGGTATTTCTCTTATGATGTTTATTAATATCCACGCCCGATGCACGTTTCCTGTTGCTTCTCAATGCAAATCCCTTGCGAATGTAATTAAGACTGTGTTCCTGTGCTCGCTGCTAAACCTACGTGTGGGTGTGAGCCCACATCAGGCTCTTTTCTCTCTTCTGTATGTAATATTCCCTGGAAGGGTCGTAAGAGCTGAAGGCTTGTAACACGCAGCTGTCACTTCCGAGCTGGCTCAGACTTATTAATGACTTAGCAATTCAAGTGGCGACGCAGATAAATTCTGATACTTCATTCTAGAAACTCCCCACATGCTTTCAGCCTTAGGTGTCCAGATGCTTGAAGGGAGACGGCCCTGGATGGGTCAGCTAACTGCCCGCATTCTTGGCTTTTCTCTGCGCGCCTCGCTAGAGCCGAACATGTATCCTGCCCAGCAGAGTCTTCCTAGGGCAGGTCAAGGTTAAAGAGGACTTGTCAGGCTGGGGTTTGTGTTTGCTGAGGCCTCACCTTAACGCTGCGATCGTCTGTAATCGCCGGGGCCGGAGTTTCAACGGGGCACCAGGGGGCAGAGTTGAAGGCCAGTGCGCCGGGGTGCTGGCGTTGCCTCCCTCCGGGTTATCTGTCATAACGGCCGCAGCAGGACCTCAGAGCTTGGTGAGGCAACAGTCAGAGTTTTTCTGGGCCTCCTCCCAGTCCTGACAATAAGTGAGGACCCAGCCAGCCGCTGGTGAACTTGGCCTTACCACTTCCCCGGGAGCCCAAGACGAAGAGACACATATGGCATCAGTGAGCCCCCTGGAGGAATACTCAAGCCTATCTTTGCGAGAACTGTTGAGGATTCTTTAAGTTTGTGCATTAACCCACACCCTGTGACCTACTTCCTGAGAGTGACTCAGACCTTGGGCTGCTCGCTTGGGAATTGTACCCAAGCGGCTACAACCGACTGTGGCTTTGCCAAGTAATTGGATGGCAGTTTTCATTCTCCTCAAATTGGCTACGGCTTCTACGTGCCACTGATGGGGGGAGGAATATGCTCAGGTGTCATTTTTAATGGTTCCATAAAAATACCACCAAAGGTGGAAAGATGTATGGTTGCATAACCCTGTAATTAACGTATAAACTTCTATGTGCAACCCAACCCAAACCTGCCCTTGGCAAACCCAGAAGTTCAGAATAAGCTGGAGGCCCTGTCGTTGCAGATCTTTCCAGACCCCTCACGAAGGCGTCCACAGTGGGGCATGGCCATCTTACACACGAGTCTCTCATTCTTCCCAGTAAAAGTAGAATTCGAACGGAAGCCCCCGCAAGACTTTACTGTACAGCCAGATAAGGGTTTCAGTATTCACACCCTTACCTTCCCTGGACGGAGACACATTGCTCTGTGGAGAAATGGGACTTAAAGACAAAAAAAAAGAAAACAGGCAGGCATTGAAACCCATCAATGAATCCTGTCAACCCATCCAATGAAAGCTGTCTAATGACATGAAAGGCTGTTTAATGACCATTGTTTGAAATCTAAGAGTTTCAACTGCTTCACTACTCGAAAGGTGGCCTGTCGGTCAGCAGCAGTGACATCACCCCGGAACTCGCGAGGGATCAGAATCTTGGGCTCTGTCCCAGACCTACGTTTTTAGAGTCTGCAGGTTTGCAGCTCTCCAGGTGATTCCTGCACACATCAAAGCTGGAGAGGCGTGGCTCCGAGAAAGCCCTTGCATAGGTAGGGATTTGGTAAAGGATACGCTATGATGATTTCCTACAGTCTTTGTGATCTCCGTTTTCCTTAGAGCTTTCTGAAAAGTCGACCTTTTCTACCTTGTTGCCTTGGCACAAATTTTTAAACTCTGGATGTTTCTAGACAGCAGAAACCCACAAGAGGTGCGGCTCCTGTCCTCCGAGATAGAGCTTTCTTGGATGGTCACTCAGACTCTCCTCGCGCGTGCTGGGTTTGGGTCAAGTTTACAGTTTGAGGTTTGACACACAAGGTGGGGAGGCTCCCGTGTGCTCCGTCTCCCAAGCTGGTGACCACATGTATATAAACAGAAGGCTGCTTTTCCTCCAGGGGCATCAGACTCTCAGTTTTTACCTAGTTTGCATTTTGGAAACACATCAATCCTGTGAGTTCTTCCAGACGCACACCACGTGTTCATGTGGTAGCATTGCAGGTGGCCGCCGGTGTCCTGCCGTGAGCCGTCCTCCCCGTGGGATACCTGCCTCTGCTCTCCAGCCTTGGCCTTGCAGATGTCATATCCTATGCTTTGTTCCAAAGCGAGGGACCCGGCCTTACACCGTCGCCACCTGGCTCGGCCAAACCAGAGTCCAGAGGACCCGTTTACGCAGGGGTCCAGGAGGTTGGCTACCTCTTTCCAATGCATCTGGATCCTTTCAGGCCTGCCCTGGGCCAGGAATCTTGTTTGGAATAGTTTCTCTTTCCAGAATGTTGGCTCTTCAGCTTCTGGTGCCATTGGTCACCAGGCGGGTAAAACTGGAAAACTTAAACAAACCCTCTTTGAATGTTAGAAATGTTCAGCATTCGAAGTTTGGTCAAACGATGGAAAACATTCCGAGTTGGTACTGAACTTTCCATCCAGTTCCTCCAACCTTGAGGCTAATTTTAGCATGAGATCCAGGCAGGGAAGGCTAAAGGAAATGAAGCAACTAAAATTACTCTGCGTTGGAGAAGCCGGAATTTACGGTGGTTAGATAGTGTAAAATTCAATAATTCAGCTTAGGTGGCAAATAATGAGCGTCCCCAGTGTGATCAAAGCAGCTGGCTTTAGGAACTTTGGACTTTTATTGTAATTGCTACCCATTTTCCTGGTAGTAGGCAAATTAACAAACTTTCACAAGATTCCTTACCAACGGACGCATAATAGTGCCCTTTTCACGGGGGTGCTGTGAGGATCAGTACTTTTTGGACGATGCAAAGCGCTGTTGAACGGAATTAAAAAGAGACTTGTGGTTGATCCTTCAATATGGGAACCTGTAGTATGTGAATTTTAACACTAGGACTCGCCAGGTGTCACAAACATATGGCATCAGGTCCCTAAATTAGAGGTCTGGATAAGAGCAAGTGAAAAATAGCCTCGGCAGTCGATACTGGAGAAGTCCTCAGTGTTCATCGCTCAAGTTTTGAATTCAGTGTTCTTTGGGAAGAATACTATTCAGCGCTACCGACGCAGGCTGCAAATTCTTACTGAACCTCAAAATGTCAAAATTAAAAAAAAAAAATGTACCGAGAAAACAAAATACCACGCTTAAAATTGGGCGGTGTGCATTTTCATTCCCTCCTGTTTCAATTCCCTTGCTCGCCTTTGCCAGTTCAGCAGCTGGCTGGATTCCTGGGTGGAGAGCGGGAAGGAAGATCCTGCCTGCGTTCTGGTTCTGATTTCACGTTCTCAAGTTTTCAGTTTATGCAAAGCAGAGGGAAGAAACCAGGATATCACCACGTGCCACACCACTGCAACCACACTATGGCTATCAGAACACAGTCCCTCAGCCTCTGGGGCCAGTCATGTCATATCCTCACGGGGACTGGAAGTGTATTCGTGACACATATACACATGCGTTCACTTGCCGATCCTGTTTATTTCCCACACAGGACTTATATCTGAGATGGTATTTTTTCCAGGATAAGAAAATTTGTTTTAACTTAAATTTTAGGTAGACAACATACAATGCGATATTGGTTTCAGGAGAATTCAGTGATTCATCACTTACATAGAACACATCCCAACAAGTGCCTTCCTTAGTACGTGTCGTCATCTAGCCCATCCCCCACTCACCTCCCTTCGGCACCCCTCAGTTTGTTCTCAATTATTAAGAGTCTCTGGCGGGGACGCCTGGGTGGCTCAGTCGGTTAAGCGACGGACCTTGGCTCAGGTCATGAACTCGCAGTCTGTGAGTTCGAGCCCCGCGTGGGGCTCCGTGCTGACAGCTCAGAGCCTGGAGCCTGCTTGGAATTCTGTGTTTCTCCCTTTCGCTGCCCCTCCCCCACTCAAGCACATGCCGTCGTTCTCAAAAATAAACATTAAAAAAAGTTTAAAAAATTAAGAATAATAAAAAGAGCGTCTCTCGTGGCTTATTGCTCTCACTTCTCTTTCCCTCTACCCCTTTCCCATATGTTCATCTGTTTTGTTTCTTAAATTCCACAAATGAGTGAAAGCATATGGTATTTCTCTTTCTTGGGTTTGTTTTGCTTGACATAATACATTCTAGCTCTATCCATGCCACTGCATATGGCAAGATTTCATTCTTTTTGATGGCTGAGTAATATTCCACTATATTATATGTATATTTTGGTGGCTTTTGATTATGATGACAGTATTCGTCTTCAGTTTGTTTCCCTGGGCCTTTTACATCTTCCCATCACTCATTTACGATTCTCAGATTTGTATGGAAAATGGAGACTCAAGGACCTGAGTTTCTGCCCCTGTGGGCCACACGCTGTGAACGGGGACTCAGGGGCCGCCTCAAACGCACAGTGGTTGTTCAGCAGATATTGAGGGTTTCAGAAAATCAATGCCGTGAATGTCAACAGGCCTGAAATTGTAGCCAAACCGTCCGGGACTCTTCAAAAAAGGAATTCTGAGCTCCTGGAGGAAATTGTCTCTTAGGTCTCTGTGAGGTTCCTTGTCTATGAAAAGATGTTCCGGAAACATACGACTCCACCCGATTTTGTAAGTGACCTTTAACTTCTTCCTTCCATGCCTTTGCCTTTAAACAGGAATCCACCATTTCCCTTTGGATCCGTGCCCCTTGTCAATTCCTCCTCCTTTTAGAATCACCACATTTCCATAACCAGCGGCCTCCCTTCTCTTCTCTCCCTTTCCTTGGGGAGGGTCATAGCCATTCATGTATGTATGAATGCACTCAGCTCTAACTTCACTCCGCAACCCAAGCCTAGGAGCCGTCTTCTTGCTCCCTCCCCAGCTACGGGAATCTGTGTCTGCGTTTCGGCCGCTCCCCAGTTGGGCTCCTGCGTTTTCTCCTTCTCTACACCCGGTGTCCAGCGAGCGTCTCAAGGTCACTCTACCTCACAGCGGAGCTTTCCTTGTTCCCTGAATTCTTCTGTTATCAAGGCATGGATTCGCGTGCCTTGGCAGAATCAGCCAATCCATCCTTTGTCCCTATATTTTTTGTGTCTTTCAACTTTTCCTTCTAGGCTTTACTGAATATCAGGAACACCTCACTTTCTCCACAACTAGTGACTCCACTGAGTATTTGAACACTAGGTCACCTCCCTGAGTATATTTATTTCCTAATCTTGGGCTAGGCAGACCTGGTCCTGCTCAGAAGGAGGTTATGATCGTATGAACCATTCACATAAAAAATGAAAAGTTGTATCAGAATGACCCGTATGACCAGCGTGGGGACGGGGGGAGAAGTGAGTGAGGCCCCCAGGATTCGCAGTTTAGGGAAGCGCTGACCGTCGGTGATGACCCTGAACGTGGGCGACCCCATGAGTGAGCGCTGGCTTAAAGGCGGCACCCTACGGGCCTCCCTTGCTTGACCCTAGTCCCGGCCCTGGGCACGGCTCACAAAACTGAACAGAGACCATGGGCTGGGCAGAGGGTCAGAAAGAAAGCACGTGGCTGCCACAGAATAGTGGCACACAGAATAGTGGGGTCCTGAGCCGGGCACTGGCAGATCCACACATTCTGTTTTGTTGGCACTAGACACGTACATTTTGGGTGGATAAAAGGACAGGGAGAGCGGCAGAGATGGGCAGAGGCCAAGGGCAAACCAGAAATCAGCTCTGTCTGCTTGGGTGCTGGCGAGCAGCCCGGCCCGGCTGCCATATTTCAGCTATGAGGTGACGAGCACTCTGACAAGGTGGGGGGCAGGGACGGGGGCAGGGGGTGGGGAGGGGCACTCGGAAGGTAACGGGCTTACGGCATTAGCTTCCTTAGGTTGTCACTCCTCCCTTTACCCTGTAGCTGTGGTCCCCGCCCCCCTGACCCCGAACTCGGTCTCAGAACTCGCTCTAACCAGTGGAGCAGGAACAAACTTGCTGGAAGGAGAGGCTTGGCAAGGTGCTTGGTCCCTTGAATGCTCCCCTGTTGGTGTACTGGAAGAGAGCCAGTGGTCCCAGTTGGGGCCATCCTGGATCGGCCAGTTACCAGCTGGCCATCGGACACTCGGGTGAGCACCAGCCTAACCCAGAAGAACCAACCGGCCAAACCCAGCCGTGACCAGAGCTGCCCGGCCTCCCCACGAAATGTGAGTGGTAATCAATGGTGTTGTTTGAAGCCGTAGCATTTTGTGGTGGTTTGTGGCATCACATTGCCATGGTGGTGGTCTTTGACGAGGAAGAGGTAAAGGCGAAGAAGGCACCAGCATTGAGCTTCAGGCTGAGGCAAAGAGGCAGGATCTGGTAGTTCCAATGTGAAAGAAAGTCAGAAGCTCAAGATGAGAATTCTTAGAAGGGGGCAGGAAGAGACAGCAGCCAGGGGGGAAGGGTGGCCAGGGGAATGGGAGAAAGAAAAAGGAAGCTTGAACGCCTGGGTGCCTCAGTCGGTTAAGGGTCCAGCTCTTGATTTCAGCTCGGGTCGTGATTTCACGGTTCGTGAGTTCGAGCCCCACATGGGGCTCTGGGTTGACAGCACTGAGCCTGCTTGGGATCCTCTGTCTCTGTCTCTCTGTCTCTCTCTCTGCCCCTCCCCTGCTCAGGCTCTCTCTGTCTTTCTCAAAATAAATAAATAAACATTAAAAAAAGAAAAAGAAAACAGGAGTATGGTACAAGCCAAGGGACGACATCTCAAGGGATGAGAGAAAAACAGGGTTAGATGTTGAAAAGAGAGACGAGAAAAACAAAGACTATGGGAAAGTCAACAGATTTGACAAGAAAGAGCCACTTGAGATCTGTTCCTTCATGACGCTCCTCAGACTAAACAGAAGAGTGACATCCAGTTGTGCTGGGTTGCAGACGAGCAGCTCCGCTTTGCTTGAATAGGGACTTAATATGGAATGAATCAGTGCGTGTGCGTGTTTGTCTGAATGGATCTAAGTTGGTTATGTGACCTTTCCCATCTCGATTCGATTCAGAAAACATTGATAGAGCAGGCCACTGTGATAGAACGCGGAGAAACTACATCTCCAAAAGGAAGATTGGAGTAGTTCTTGTTGTCGCAGTGCACGACACAGGGTATGTTTGAGACGGGCTGACGTGGGGCAAAAGGAGGTGACCAAAGAGAGGGACAGCCACCCTCCACGGCAGCCACAGGTATCGAGGCTTGCTGGGTTGCTGAAGGGGCTGCCCGTGCTACTGAGAGATGACAGATATTCCAGATCAGAGTGCGTGTGAAGACAGGACCATGGGGAAACGTCCAAAGAGATGTTCAAGGGCCCTGATCCTCAGTGGAGCCATAAAGGGTCAAGAGAGGACAATGGAGAGGAGGGTCTTAGGAGAGAGGGCTTCAAGTGTGGCTTCTCAACTTCTCTCCCCCATCCAAGTAACCAAGTCTGCCACTCTTGTCAAACCTGGAGAGAGGGACAAAGAGCATGTGTGACTCAGTCTGGGCCCTGACTCACCCCTGCGACTGTGAGTGGCCTCTTGTAAGGCAGGAGAGGAGCTGTAGTAGGAATCTCCAGCAACCCTTCCAAGGTGCCTCAAATATGGAACCCCAAGTAAGATGTTGGCTTGACGCTATTCTAAAAATATTTTTTTTAAGTTTATTTATTTATTTGAGAGAGAGAGAGAGAGAGCGCGCACGCACAAGTGGGGGAGGGGCAGAGAGAAGGAGAGACAGAATCCGAAGCAGGCTCCACACCATCAGTGCAAAGCGCTATGTGGGGCTAGAACTCATGAACTGTGAGATCATGACCTGAGCCGAAACCAAGAGTCGGACCCTCAACCGACTGCGCCACCCAGGTGCCCCGGCTTGGCTCTATCTTAAAAGGGATTCTGGGGGTGCCTGGGTGGCTCAGTCGGTTAAGCATCTGACTCTTAATTTCTGCTCACGTCATGATCTCGTGGTTCGTGAGATGGAGTCCCGTGTCACGCTCTGTGCTGACCGTGCAGAGTCTGCTTGGGATTCTCTCTCTCCCCCTTTCTCTCTGCTCCTCCCTTGCTCACGCTCTCTCTCTCTCTCTCTCACACACACAAAATAAATAAACATTAAAAAAAAAAATAAAAGAGATTTTGCCCACAAGGTTGGACTGCCCAAGCAAGGAGATTTCAGCCTAAAGAGCTTATGGTGTAGACCATCGTGAGCAGGAATTGAGATGGCATTGGGGGCTAAGGTCCTAGAGAGGGACACTGCCCTGTGTGGGGAGTTGCGTCAGAAGGAGCCAGATAAGAGAGTCCACGAGAATGCACAGGAGAGAAACAACCCATGTTAAACAGCCACGAGGTCAGAGAGAGCCAGGATCGCTTAAAACAAAGGCTGCTAAGTGAGCTTCTAATCTCTCCCACAGTCTCCCTTTGCGCCCCCCCCCCCAACCACACCCCCAGCACAGCAGTGTGCAGGCCGAGTTAGCAAGGACTAAGGGTGGGTGTGGAAGCACTGTAGGCAGAAAGGAGTCCCATGAACCCACCCAGGTAGTCAACCCAACAGGTTCCAACTGCAGTGATGGGCGTCCAATCAAGTTGGTAATTTAGATGATCTGAGACTCTTGTACTGTTTACGGTGAATGCAATTTTTCCTATCTAAGCGAGAAGAAAAGAATCACACATACTAAATAGGGTGTCAAAATGTGAGAACACCCAGCAGATGAGTGGATGGACAAAATGTGATCTGTCTTTACAATGGAATACTTTTCTGCCATGAAAAGGAGTGAAATTTCGATATATATCACAACGCGGATGGACCTTGAAAACATTATGCCAGACCCAGTAGGACAAGTGTTGTGTGTGGGACTTATATGAGGTACCTAGAACAGGTAAATTCATAGAAAAGAAGGTAAAAGAGAGGTTCCCGGGGATTGGAGGGAGAGAGGAATGGGATGTCGCTGTTTAAGAATACAGTGTTGGGGCGCCTGGGTGGCGCAGTCGGTTGAGCGTCCGACTTCAGCCAGGTCACGATCTCGCGGTCCGTGAGTTCGAGCCCCGCGTCAGGCCCTGGGCTGATGGCTCAGAGCCTGGAGCCTGCTTCCGATTCTGTGTCTCCCTCCCTCTCTGTCCCTCCCCCGTTCATGCTCTGTCTCTCTCTGTCCCAAAAATAAATGAACGTTGAAAAAAAAATTAAAAAAAAAAAAGAATACAGTGTCACTTTGCTCAGATTCTGTGTCTCCCTCTCTCTCTGTCCCTTCCCCACTCATGTTCTGTCTGTCTCTCTCTTTCAAAAATTAATAAACATGAAAAAAATTTTTAAAAAGGGGGGCGCCTGTGAGGCTGAGTCGGTTAAGCGTCCGACTTTGGCTCAGGTCATGATCTCACGGTTCATGGGTTCTAGCCCCACATCAGGCTGTGTGCTGACAGCTCAGAGCCAGAATCCTACTTCAGATTCTATGTCTCCCTCTCTCTCTTCCCCTCCCCCACCCATTCTGTTTCTCTCTTCTTCAAAAATAAACATTAAAAAACATTTAAAAAGGGGCGCCTCGGTGGCTCAGTCGGTTGAGCGTCCAACTTCGACTCAGGTCATGATCTCATGGCTCGTGAGTTCGAGACCCACATTGGGCTCTGTGCTGACAGCTCAGGGCCTGGAGCCTGGTTTGGAATCTGTGTCTCCCTCTCTCTCTGCCCCTAACCCACTCACATTCTGTCTCTGTCTCTCTCAAAAATTAATAAACATTAAAAAAATTAAAAAAAAACATTAAGAAATGATACAGTGTCAGTTTGGGATGATAAAAAGTTCTGGAGAAGGTTAGTGGTGATGGTTGTATGTTATGAAGGTAATTATTAATGCCACTGAATTGTACGCTTAAAAATGGTTAAAATGATAAATAGAATATGTATATTTTACTACAATAAAAAAATCAAGTGACTTGTATAATTAAATCTATGAATTCTTTATGACCAAAGTAACCGTAACTATATCAATGATGGGAACTCTTCTGTATATCGGTCCCCACAGCTCTGGATGAGGAGCAGTGGGATTTATTTATTTGTGATTTTTTTATCCCCCTTAGCAATACTCTGTTGACCAATTTAAAACAGATACAGCCAGGATCTGGATGTTACTTATTGAGTCAGGGTAGACTACCTAATGGCTTGAGACTCGAAAAGGCTTGTTTGAGTCAATGTATGACACAGTTAATACAGTACTTATTACCTGATAAACATTTACTAAATCTCTACTATTTTTACGGTAATTGGAAGCAATCAGAAGATTTTCCCAGGAAACAGGGTCTTCAGAAACTTTCTGACTCTGTTCACACCTTATGTGGTGCTCTATTTGTTTAAGAAGAATCTAAAGTTGTATCTTAGTAAGTTAAGAAAAATGGAATTTAACATGATTTTTTTCCAGCATCTAAATTAGCTTGTATTACATTTCTCTTCAAAACTATCTAGACCCGCACACTCAGATACACACACACACACACACACACACGCACACACACACACACACACACACACACACACACCCCACAGTTGAATCCAGGCTATTGATTTCACTAAGCTCTGCCCTCACTTGGCACCGATGTGCAAGCAAGCTCAAACATATCACCTTTCTGTGTTCCCTGTTCTTGTAGTTAGTGGACCACACAAAGGGCAGACCCAGAGGAGATAACGGATTTAATGATAAATCAAATGATTCATTCTTTTTCCTTTAGCCTCTTAAGATGAAGGGATTAACTTGTTTGATGCCTGCACTGGAAATGTGCTATGTGTCTTGAATCCTATACAGTACCGGCCTTTTTCTCAGCTCTGCTCAAGTGTTCATCAACACCCTTCTAAGCTTCTAGCTCCCAGGTCAGTTAGATAAAACCATGGAGTCATGCCGATTAAAAGCGTCTAATCCCTTTAGGATGGCATGCCTCCCAGAGTGCCCTTTACAGAGATGCCAAAGGAAATTCAAAGTAAGGTGCAGGTATGACTCCGTGTTGGCAATTCCGCCTCCTGTGCTGTGTCAGGGACAGTGCCCTCCCTGGACTACCTAGGACCTGGTTATTAAGGTGATAAGAAGTGGGCGGTGAGTTCCTTTAGGCTCAGAACGCTTCAGCTACTAAAAAACGACACATCTTTTAACTCCAAGGTTTTCATTGTTATTCATATCGCTTACCCAATGAGCAAATGAGCCTTAGCTCATTTCTCTTCTTTTAGCGTGAGCTGGAGACATTCGGAACAATTAGGTGATTTCACTGTACTTCAAGCCATCACCCGAATGGAGTGTCGTATTTTCAGTCTATCACTTCCTGTCAAGTTCAAGTTTATCTCTACTGAATATATATACGCTTCTGTGATGCCGTGGGGGTCGGGATGCCAGATTTAGCCAAAATAAATAAATAAATAAATAAAAATAAAAATAAAAATAAAAAATAAAATAAAATAAAATAAAATAAGAAAGAAAGAAAGAAAGAAAAAGAATGCATGGTTAACTTGGAATTTTAAAGGTAAAAAATGAATTCAGTTCCTAGTAAATCTCAGATAGTACATAGGGGATTCTTAAAGAATTATTCACAGTTTAACTGAAATTCAGATTTAACTGGGTGTCCTGTATTTTCTCTGGCTGTCCTCACTGACAGTCCAGATGTAAGACGTGCATGTACATATATCACCCAAGAAGCCAGAGACTTTGGGGTCAATTTAAGTAGACAGGAGAAAATAATATAGTACGTCCGTGCACTTCGATCACTGCAGGCTGGGATGGACTTGTTTGTGGTTTTGTTTTTCCCTTTATCTTGTACCCTTTCAGGAGGAGTTCTTTCATACCGTGCCGGTGGTTTGTCCAACAGTAAGAAGCAATGGTGAAAAGGATCATTTACCTTGCCTTTTTTTCCAAGCTGGATTCACCTGCTTTCCTGTCCAGGAGGACTCGCTGTGGTATTGTCCTCTCAAGCTTCTTTTCCAAAGGAGAACCCGGGCGTGCTAATTGCTGGGTGTCGGCGACACGAATGGAAGTGGACGACAGCTGGGTGCTGGGCCCGTTCTGCGGGGACAGGCTGGGGTTTCCATTGTATAGTCTGGCCTCCTTCCATCTGCACTGGCTTTTGTCTTGGGTCTCGAGCAATTGGCTAGAGCCGAAAACATAAACACCTACATGCCCTTGCCCCTTATCATTTTCTTTTCATGTTGGTTGAGGAAATGCACCTGAGAGACCAAAGGAACACAACGCACCCAGCAATTACCAGCCACCACGGGCAGGCGGCAAAGGCTCTAACAACAAAACCCCTGAGGTGGGCTGCTGCTGGCCCCTGGCTTTGCTCAGGGCTCCTGTCAGGGGCCGGGCTCTGGGACTGAGTCAAGGACTCCCTCCCCCTTCTGTCTTGGGACAGCTGGTTTCCTTGCTGCCAAAGATGGAGAACTCAGGAAGTTTCTGTCCTGATTTATTTTGCGCAAACAGCGGCCACAGGTCATACCCGGTGCTGGGAAAGCTACTGAATAAACGGAAGGAGGCAGAACTTAACTAAATTTGTGTCATCCATGAAGCTGTTTTCTTTTTAAAGTTTATTTGTTTGTTTATTCCTCCATCTCTGTGCCCAACGTGGGGCTTGAACTCACGACCCTAAGATCAAGAGTCGCACGCTCTACCGACTGAGCCAGGCAGGCGCCCCTAAACTGTGCATCTTTGACCCATGGATGCATCTATGTAACCCACACCCTTATCAAGATACAGTATATTTCCACCACTTCACAGAAGTCCTTAGAAAATTCACAGCCCACCCCACCCCCACGAGGAAACCGCTGTTCTCCGTTTTCTTTCACTATAGTTTTGACTGTTCTAGAACTTCATAGAAATGGATCATACGGTACGTGTCTAGATTCTTTTGTTGAGTAGATCAGCTCTCCCCTCTTTATATTTGCTGAGTTATTGTTCCGTGTGAACATACCTCAATTTGTTTAGTTCTCCTAGTGATGGACATTTGGGTCATTTCCAGTTTTGAGCTATTATAAACAATTCTGCTACAAATACATTTGCATAAGTGTTTTATGGAATTTTTTTTTTCTATGGAATATATTTCTCGTGGATAACTCGATCGGAGTGACATTTCTGGGGGAAAGGGTAGGTGAGTATCAAAAGGACTGACTACCCCGAATGTTTGCAAGGATGTGGAACACCCAGAACCGATGCATTGCTGGAGGAACATAAAATGGTACAATCTTCGGGAAACGTTTGGACTTTCGTGTAATCACCTATGAAATACTTAGTGGCAAAATTGTGAAAAGAAAGAGTGTATCTTTTTTTTTTTTTTTTTTGACCCAGGAAAAGCTTAGGTGGAAAAATCCCAAAGGGGTATTAGAAAAAGAAGGTCAAGGGGCACCTGGGTCGCTCATTCGGTTGAGCGTCTCACTCTGGATTTCAGTTCAGATCATGATCTCGGGGTTGTGAGATCGAGCCCTGAGTCAGGATGCACGCTGACTGTGGAGCCTGCTTGAGACTCTCTCACTCCCTCTGCCTCCCCAACCCTCTGCGAACTCAGGGTCTTTCTCTCAAAATAATAATAAAAAATAATAAAAATTAAAAAAACAAAAAGAGAAGGCCAGGGGGTGAGGGTGTAAGGAGAGACATCTGAAAACACCACTGCCATTTCATACCGTAGAGACTGAGTTCTGCACTCATTCAGCGCGTTTATTGAGAACATTCTGTGTATCAGGCTCCATTTTACATATACACACATTAACTCTTATTCGGTGGTAACTTTGTACTGCTATTTAACACAAAGCTGCCCATTAATAGGCTATCTGTGCTGTCTGTGGGAGCTGTTGTATAAATGATGAAGAAAGGGAAACATGATTGCCTCTCAAACCTCATAGGGGAAGACAGCAGATTTTATGTTCATGCTCCCTCCCACAAATAGCGGACGACGTAAGCAAATTGTTCTTATTTGCCATACTCTAGTTTGGTCCCAAAATGCCAAAAGCATTTCTTTAAAAAAAATTTTTTTTTTCAACGTTTATTTATTTTTTTAGGGACAGAGCATGAACGGGGGAGGGGCAGAGAGAGAGGGAGACACAGAATCAGAAACAGGCTCCAGGCTCCGAGCCATCAGCCCAGAGCCTGATGCAGGGCTCGAACTCATGGACAGTGAGATCGTGACCTGGCTGAAGTCGGACGCTTAACCGACTGCGCCACCCAGGCGCCCCAGTACTTCTTATTTTAAAAAGAAAACAAAAATATTAGGAAAACGCTGGGTGTTAACTTCATCAACAATTGAATTCATTAAAAGTTCACTAATTATACTGGTAACTATCATTAGTTCACTCCTCCCACCCCCCCACTAAGGGCCTTGTACTCAATTCTCACAAACGTGTATTTCTTCCCATTTTCCAGATGAGAAAACTGAGGCGTAAAGAGACTAAATAATTTCCAAACCACCTAGATAGGAAGTGGGGGAACCAGGGTATCAAGCCCAGGCAGGCTGACTGCAGATTCTGTGGCCAGTCATGACTACACAGTAGTGCCCAGAATATTCCACATCTTTACCTTTACTCTTTGTATTTATTCTTCATCCAAGAGTCGGCTAAAATGAGAAAGAGGCGATCTGTTGCAATAGCAATTCCGATTTCACATGCTTTGTAGCTCAGCACTGGGGTCATTTGCTAAAGGTTAAGAGAAATATTTTCACTAACGTGCAGAGGGTCCGTAGGACGTGGTACCCGAGTTTCATGGTCTTTCTTGTCTCTACAGTGTCCATTGCCTGTAATGTGCTCATCTCTACTACAGAGGGTTCATACGTTCCCGTTGGAGATTTAAACAGCATTTTTGAGGGATAATGTAAGTTGACCATGCCCAAGCCTGTGTTTGGGCGTGTCTTTATAAAAGATAGGATGCATTTAGGCCATATTAGATCTCATTCAATGAGAGAAGGGGATGATTTAGTAGATAACTAGGTTGTCCATAAAGTGATTCAAAATGAACATTAAATTTCTCCTTCCTCCAAACACTCCGGGCGCTTTCGAACCACTCATGCAATGGGTATCGTGTATCACCCTAGATCAGAGTCATCAATGGCCATGCCTATCTTCCCTGACAGACTATAAAATTTGGAGCCCAAGGGCGTGTCTCATTCTTTGCTATGATCCCTTAAGAACTTAGAATGTGGTAGGAGCCCCTCCCTTTTTTGTTGACTGGCACATCAGTTATTTATTTAAAAAAAAAATTATGTTTATTGAGTTTTGAGAGAGAGAGAGAGAGAGAGTAAGCGCGGGGGGGGGGGGCAGAGAGAGAGGGAGGCACAGAATCTGAAGCAGGTTCCAGGCTCTGAGCTGTCAGCACAGAGCCCCATGCGGGGCTCGAACTCACGGACCGCGAGATCATGACCTGAGCCGATCAGACACTTAACTGACTGAGCCACCCAGGCGCCCGGCATATCGGTTATCCGTTGCCATAGTCCTACCTAATTAAAAACATCCCCAAATCCTGAGTGCTTCTAACAATGAACCCTTGGTGTTGGTCTCGGGTCTACAAGTCACCGGGGCAGTTCTTCCCATCTCAGCTGGGCTCGCTCAGACATCACCTGTCAGCTGCAGCTCGGCTAGGCAGCTCTGGACCCGGGCCGGGCTCCCCCGTGTTGGGGCTCGGCTGGCTTGGGACGGCCTGTCTCTCTTTCATCCGCTGTCTCATCCTCCAGGCAGCTTCTCGTGGCGCTGGAGGTGACAGAGAAGAAGGCACGCCGAAACGTACACGACTTCTGACGTCTAGGCCTCGAACTGGCACCCTGTCATTTGTACTGTAGTCTCTTGGCCAAAGCCAAGTCACAGGCCAGCCCTGATTCAAGGGGTGGAGAAAGTGGGCTGCATCTCCTCCTGGGAAGGGCAGCAGAGTCGTGTGAAAAGGCATGAGTATGCGATCCGCCAAGACTAGAATAAAGCAAAGACGCATCAGAAGCCGTGTCATGAAGGGGGGGGGGGGGGGGTGCAAGGCAGAGTAGCCGGCTCAGGGTCCCTGCCCTTTCTACAGCTGCATGACCACAAATGTGCCATATTGTGCCACACCGCGGCCTTAATCGCAGTTTTAGGTCTTCCCAAGGTTGTCGGGAGACGCCGGTGAAATAAACACACCGACTTGCTTTGTAAATTGTAAATCTCGGTGCGCGTGTGAACCTACATCGCTGTCATCTCACTTGAAGTGAGAGAGACTTCCGTCAATTCCGGTTACCGACAGATTCTGAAGAAGCGCCCGGAGAGAATGTGCAAATCCCCGTAAACAGCATTTCTCTCACTCTACTCCCTGACGGGATCTGATGCATCCTGAGACCAGCGTACCAGGCATCAGAGGCGCCTGCTCGAGAGGCAGGGACATTTTAGACCCTCGCCTTCCGGAAGAGCAGACATTTGTTCCCGCCCTGGTGGCTCCCACAGCGAAGGCGGGCGGCGTGCACAACACCCTCCTCCTTCGTTTGCTTCTGCTTGAGGGGTTAACAACCTCTTCAAATGAATTCCCAAGTCCCCTTCTTCCAGATTGTGTGATGTCACTGTGATTGGGCCCTTCCCTCTTCAGCCGCCGGGGGTGATATCTTGGCGCTTGTGGGAGTGAGAAATGGTCTTGGGTGCCATTGGTAACAGCTTACTTGGGAGTATTTGAATGGATGGGTTTCCCCCATCCTGTGGCACTCCTGGTGATTAAAATGGAAATAAGCTTTGCGTAAGGGGCTTGGAAGGAGTTTCCTCTCTACCCCAGTGGTCTGGCTCTGTTTAGGCATCAAATGTGAATGCGAGTCTGTTGAACACGTTGCGAGAAGTGACAGTCGAGGAAAGGAGGGCCCAGACTGATTTACCGTGTGGGAGACAGTCCATGCCGGTTTTCCACACTTCGAGAACGTGTAGTCAGCCTGTGAGGCCTCTGGGACAATCCAGGGCATTTACGGGGCCTGAGAACATGTGCGAATCCCAAAGAGAAGAGAGAGTTTGTTGTTTTAGATCGCATCCTCCAGAAGCCTTATCACGGCCTGTCCAAATCCTTTCTCTTTGAAGTTTATTTATTGATTTCGAGAGAGAGAAAGAGAGGGAGCAGGAGAGGGGCAGAGAGAGGGGGAGAGTGAGAATCCCAAGCAGGGTCCGCACTTGGCAGCACTGAGGCCGACGTGGGGCTTCATCCCACAAACCGTGAGATCCTGAGTTGAGTCGAATTCAAGAGTCGACCGACTGAGCCCCCCAGGTGCCCTGCAGGTACACATCCCAAACCCCAAATTGCCCTAAATGGCATCACACACCGTATGCACCCTGATGGGATGCGAAACCAGCACAGACGTGTTTCCCCTTCTCCTTGGCATTGACAGAACTCACAGGCTGGACGAAGCCCACGCTGCGATTTACTGAAAAGCCAACTCAAGCCGAGGGCGGTGCTAATTCTGCACATGCCGTTGCTAATTTCTTTGAAATGGTGCTGCTTCATTCATTTGGGCTGCCTTCCGCCAGATGGAGAAACCGGCTGGCTTTTGCCTTCCTAAATGCCCAAGACACTTCCCTTCCCTCCCCCCCCCCGGCTCCGTGTGTCTCCCCCGTCTGGGGACAGGGGCTAGAGATGCAGAGGCGGCCTTGGAGGCATGGGTCCTCCACCTTGGCTCTCCGGGGGCCATGGTGCTGCCAGGGTGAGATGTCAGGGGGCAGGCTGGAGGGGCCCCGGGGGGTGATCCGAGAGCAGGCCTCTCTGGCCAGCAGCAGCAGCAGCAGCAGCGATTTGCAGAGGAAAGACAGCACTGTCCTTTTTTCATTAAGTGTATTTATAAACACACTGCACATGAAACATTTTTCCTTTCTTCACAGTGATGGATGATTATACGTCTATGAAATGTTTTCATTTATTTGGCGCCAGGGTAATCAAAATCAGTTGAAACTGTCCCACTGAAGGGGAGGAAAACAAGCGGGTGTGGGACAGCCTGCGTCTGTCCCTCGTGCTTCTCAAGGGTAGTAGCTGGCAGGAGGGCTTGCTCCTCAAGGAACACGCTCTTGGGCGGGTAATTACTCCCAGTCCTGCTCGTGGCCCCGGTCCACGGAGGCTGCGCACGCTGCAGAACTTTCAAAGCACTCCGGAAGCAGTGTGGGAGCGTCGGGGGCCAGCCTGTGCGTGACTCTGTTTAGGCTGAGAGGGAGCTGGTCCCAGAAAACCTCTGTGAATGAAACGCTCCTGCTTTCATGTCTGCCCTGGCCCGTGTTCTGGGTCAGTCATCGTGATGTCCAACATCCTGTTTAAACGGGTGTTTTCCACTACACACAGACAAAACCGTGTCTATACTAAGCTCCTCATGACTGTGCAAAGGCAGGCAATGGAGATCAGGTAGGGAAGCCGGCTTGACCTGTCAGTGGGGAAAATGCAGAAGGCGGATGCCTGGCCCCTTCCCCTGATGGGGTTCTTTGGATGGCTGCAGGATTTAGATCTTTGTTTTACAAAGCCAACCTGAATGCGGGAAGGCCACCGTTTGGGTGAACGTAACCAGCCTAGCCCGCAGGATGGTTTAGCTCACTTTTGGTGATCTCTTTGCTTTATGGTTTGTGATGCAGACCTGTTCGCGGGCACGGGGGTTAAAATAATGATTTCCTTGATCTCCAATCATCACCTTGCAAAGAATTAACTTGAATACTGGGGCAGGGGAAGCACATTCACCTCTTGAATAGATGTAGGAATTTTTTTTTAAGCGAATTGGCAGGATTTCTTTTTTTTAATGTTTATTTATTTTTGAGAGAGAGAGAGAGAGAGAGAGAGAGAGACAGAGCATGAGCAGGGGAGGGCCAGAGAGAGGGAGACACAGAATCGGGAGTAGGTTCCAGGCTCCGAGCTGTCAGCACAGAGACTGACGAGGGGCTCGAACCCACAACCGGTGAGAACCTGACCTGAGCCAAATTCGGATTCCTAACTGACTGAGCCACCCAGGCACCCCAAGAGGATTTCTTTATAGTTTTCTTATCAAAGCACGCAGAGTCCTAAGTGATGTTTTCAAAGCAGGGTCAGAAAGGAATGAGTCTTACTTCCTGGCTCCAAGTAAACAGGGTACAGAGGACTTTGAGAAAGGCCTTTTGGAACATACTTATATGGGGTTTTAAGAAAATTATAATTTCTACTACAGAAACTACTGTTCTAGATAAGCACACTGTGTTCTTTCTCCAGTTGTTGGCTATAGAAAATCTGTGATCTATCCCGGGGGCCGCAGAACTCTGACGTTGGGGTTCCTGAACTCTAAGAAGGAAGCTTTTCTATCCTCAGGAGGATAAATTGTTTGATATACTTCACCTACAAGGAGGAAAGATTGTACCTTTGCAATGTGCCAGGATGTGAGATGAGCATTCGTGAGCATGAAATCTGAATAAAAATCATAACATTGAAAGTTTCTTGGTCCGAAATAGATACAGCCATCTTTTCTGTAGGGAGCAAGGGACAAAGGTGATCACTGAATAACAAGTGCACCTTCCTGTATTCTCTCAAATTCCCATTTTTAGCTGTGCACTTTGGAAGTACCCAATTTCTGAAGGTGAGGAAGATGAGAATCTCAAATGACAGAGCGTGTTTTTAAAAATATTTACAAGGGGCGCCTGGGTGGCGCAGTCGGTTAAGCGTCCGACTTCAGCTCAGGTCACGATCTCACGGTCCGTGAGTTCGAGCCCCGTGTCGGGCTCTGGGCTGATGGCTCAGAGCCTGGAGCCTGCTTCCGGTTCTGTGTCTCCCTCTCTCTCTGCCCCTCCCCCGTTCATGCTCTGTCTCTGTCTCAAAAATAAATAAACGTTAAAATAAAAAAAAAATTAAAAAAAAAATTTACAAGTGCTTCTGGAATGCTGGGCTAGTTTGAAACAGACAAATGTAGGTGCAGTAGAATGGTTTCCATGTTTCATATTATCTTCCCCTAATTAAAAATTAACCGGGATGATTAAAAATGTGTTGGTGATCCTTATAAAAGAAGGTGTGAGCAGGGTACTCTTTGGCCCCCCAAAAGATGGCTTGAGCGATGCTTGAGGTGGTGATCCTGGTTTCAAATGTTTAGCTCTTCAATTATTTGGTGTGAAATCTGTTACTTCACTAAGAGAGGAACTGATTAATTCAGAAACTGGTAGCAACCAACTTCCTCCCAGTCAGATAAGATGACATCACCCCAAAGGTCCAAGGCAGTATGCTAAATACCATTTCAAAATAGCCAGTCATGTTGGCTGGAATGGAGTGGCCACAGCCAATCACTGGCACCCATCCTTCATTGTCCGGCCCCCAAAACGCCAGCCACCAGAGTCAGGGTGAGCAAAGCCAAGGGCAGCCAGCCAAGTCTTATACAAATGCCCCAGATGCCTTTATCTCCGGATAAATAGATCATGTTAAGGATTTCTGTGGCAGAAATGGATGCCATAGACAACAGAACTTGGGCGTCTTTTTAGCTAATGTTTTTCCTTTATAGACAGAGCCAACTGATTTATTTTTGGATGAGCATTTCCTATTTTTATAGGCGTCTCTTCCATTTTACTTAGAATCTTATCTAAAGTGTGAACAAATTCTCAAATGTTTAATATGAACTGAGAAGAAAAAGCCCCTTAATCAGAGTTCAATTAGCTGGTTTTGCTTGCCAGCAGATTATATATTTCACAAAGGCAACCAGCTGTCATTCCCACTTGGTTAATTCCGAGTGAGTTCGGATTCTTCTATTTCTGCCTGTAGTTTTTTCCAGGCTCAGCCAAACACACATACTTCCTCTCCTCCGCCATCTATCATTCTGACTGTAGAACATCCAGTTTCTTGAAATTTATGCAAGGCCTCACACACTCGTACAAGCACACAGTCATCTACGCTCGTGACAGACTATATAATTTGTGAGGCCCGGTACAAAGTGAAAATGCGGGTCCCTTGTTCCAAACGTATTAAAAATTTCGAGATGGTGACGACAGGCCATTAAACCAAGGGTGAGGCCCTTCTGAGAATGGAAATCTGTAGGACCACGTGGGTCGCATGCCCATGAGGCCAGCCCTGGCCATATTCGATACCTATACTCACACACCGCATCCCAAATACACAGCCAAGAATACACAGAGACCAACTGAACTTTTTACTTTGTGCTAAAACTTCCGTTTCCGCCCAACACCGATTTCCCATATCTTGGTTGTAATACGTTAGCAAAGAAAACACCGATTTCTGAAGTTGAGATTTCTATAGCTTAGTGCTATAAAACACTAATGCTTCTAAAGCACTTTTGTGTGGATTTTCTCCTTTGATCTCAAAAAGTTGTTATCTCCAATCTGCCAATAAGCGAGCAGGAAAAGTCACCCAAGGCCATACCACATAGTTGTTTTTTTTCTTTTCTGATTATGAGTGTACTGTACAGAAAATTTGAAAAATGTGGGGGAAGAGAAAATATTTATTACCCATAAAATGCCATCAATTAGAGATAACTACCATGAAAGTTTTGGTATGTGTCCTTCTAAGTCCAGTTTCCTATGAATCTGGACCCAAGAGTTTATGTAGGTTCTTGTATTTTTTCTTTTTTTAATATGTTCTTTTTTTATGTTTATTATTATTATTTTTTTTTTTTTTTGAGAGACAGCGAGCATGGTGGGGAGGGGCAGAGAAAGCGCGAGAGTGAGAGAAGAAGAGAGAGAATCCCAAGTAGCCTCTGCACTATCAGTACAAAGGCCGATGCAGGGCTTGGACTCTCACGTTCCATGAGATCATGAACTGGGCTGAAACCAAGAGCCGGGTGCTTAACCCACTGAGCCACCCAGGTGCCCCAGTTCTTGTATTTTTTTCTTACCTTTATTGGGATCATATTGTACATACTGCTTCATAATCTTTCTCACTCAGTAATACGACACTGCTCTTTTCTACGTTATGAGACACTCTTAGGAAGCATTGTTCCTCATGGCCATATAGTATTCCATCGTGATTAGTAAAGAATGCATTCAGGAATAAGTGGGCAATGATAAACAGAGAAAAGATGGCCCAATCAGTGATAATTCCCTTTCCTACCGTATCTCTTTTACTCCTGACAACTGCCTTATAAACCAGCTGTTCTTTTTTTTTTTTAATTTTTTTTTTTCAACGTTTATTTATTTTTGGGACAGAGAGAGACAGAGCATGAACAGGGGAGGGGCAGAGAGAGAGGGAGACACAGAATCGGAAACAGGCTCCAGGCTCCGAGCCATCAGCCCAGAGCCCGACGCGGGGCTCGAACTCACGGACCGCGAGATCGTGACCTGGCTGAAGTCGGATGCTTAACCGACTGCGCCACCCAGGCGCCCCTAAACCAGCTGTTCTTATGTCCACTTTCATAGAAACTCAGAGTCCAAGAGTTTAAATCATTAGCTGCCGGCCACACACCTATGAAAGCAAAGCTGGCATACCCAGCTTTGCAGGAAGGCACATAAGGCAAAGCTGATACTCCTATCACTGTGTGACGGCAGGAATACATAATTTAGTGTTTTATTCTAATGAAAGGTCCTCGGGTCAGCACATCGTGTAGAGCCTCGGAGATTGTCGAGGTGTGGCGGTTTCTCTAGGAAACAGCATCTAGGAGG
Organism: Herpailurus yagouaroundi; assembly: GCF_014898765.1. Taxonomy (NCBI): domain Eukaryota; kingdom Metazoa; phylum Chordata; class Mammalia; order Carnivora; family Felidae; genus Herpailurus; species Herpailurus yagouaroundi. The sequence continues at coordinate 10,394,742 of NW_024412403.1, read as the reverse complement.
ATCCATGGAATCAAGACAAGGATCTGGTGACACAGACAAGTAATGATCAGGAGCAACCCCCGGGCCAAAGAAATATCGCTCCGGAAATGATTTCCCGGTTCATGGGAATTCTTTTGGTCACAGAGAGTCAAATTTAAACTTCGCGGAGATGGTTGTACCTTGCAAAGAGCAAACGCGGGAGTGGGGGATGCGTCGATTTCCATCTTTAAGGCAACAGCATTGGGATGAATTCCTAAGCCATGTGTCTGTGGGGCTGTGTGATTACCCTCTAAGTGAGGATTTAGGACAATTTTAGAAAGAAACAAAAAACAGACAAAAAAAAAAGATGTCCCTTAAAGTTCTCAGGAGTGATCGCTTGAAAATGATTTCCCTGGTGTAATACTTTTTACCCATTTTGCTCCCCCCCTCTGGCTTAGTCAGCGAGTTTCTCACTGACGTTCTGAGTTCCAGGAGCTGAGTCCCAGAGGGGAATGGAAAAGATTCCTGGCATATACATTATTAGATCAAGAGATGTTCGGGATGAGTAAGAATAGCCTACTACCCTGGGTCTTGACCGCAAAAGGATCCCCCGAAAGGGAAGGCAATCAGTGGCTGTCTCACTTTTCTGAGACAGCTGTTCCAAGGCACCAAGTAGGTGGCTTAGAATAACAGAAACTTATTCCCTTCGTAGTTCTGGAGGCCAGAGTCCAAAATCCAGGGGTCAGCAGGACCACACCCCCTCTGAAGTTCATAGCGGGGAATCTTGCCACTTCTAGCTTCCGAGGGCTCCTGGTGTCCCCTGACTCAGGGCTCCGTCTCTTCGGTCTCCGCCTCTGTCTTCACGTGGCTTCTCCTTCTCTGTCTTTGTCGGTTCCTCCTCTGTCTCTTATAAGGACACAGCACTGGGCTTAGGGTTCACCCGGATAATCCAGGATGATCTCATCTGGAGATTCCTTGCAAAGACCCTTGTTCCGAAGAAACTCATATTCCCAGGTTGTTGTGGTTGGTTCATACACATATTTTGTTGGCAGCTACCCTCTACAGTGAGGGCAGCTTAGGTGTTGACGTGTCCCTGAGAGAGAGTCACTGAGTCTTTCTGGGTTTAGACTTTGGGTAGGACCTTCTTTCCTGGATAAAGTGCTGGGAAGGAAGGAAGACCTCAAAACCAAAGAGCTGTTTGGGTTCCCGAGGCAGCCAGTTCTCTGGCAGTCTCTGTGCTCCCCAGTTCTAGATTCAACAAAATGGTGCCTGTGGGCCCCGGAGGGGCATCAAGACAGGCGAGGGAGGGAGAGCCGCGCCTAAAGAGAAAGAAGCTCTGTGTGGCAAACACGATGTAAGGCCACGTGGGATGGATGACAGCCACGTCGGCAGACTGGAGCCCGGAAATGGAAGCTTACCCAAGACGCAGGGCCCGCCGTGGCATCCTGTGTCCTGGCCTGGAACAAAAGGCATAGCCTTGAGCTTTGACTCTGGGCATGAGGGCGCTGCTCATCCGGAGAAAATGAGTTTTCTGTCCCACTGAATGAGGAGAGGGTCAAAATAGAAATTGACGATGTACATTTTTTTTTTTTTTTTTTTACTGTGTTAGACAGGGTTCTCCAGAGAAACAGGACCATTAGTGGGGAGAAAGAGAGAGACAGAGGGAGGGAGAGATTAATTAAAAATATATTTTTTAACATTTATTCATTTTTGGGAGACAGAGAGAACAGTGTGAGCTGGGGAGGGGCAGAGAGAGAGGGAGACAGAATCCGAAGCAGGCTCCAAGCTCTGAGCTGTCAGCACAGAGCTGGATGCGGAGCTCAAACTCACTGACCACAAGATCATGACCTGAGCCGAAGTCGGATTCTTAACCGACTGAGCCACCCAGGTGCCCTGGGAGAGATTAATTTTTTTTTTTTAATTTTAAAAAATTTTTAAAAAACCTTTGTTTTTGAGAGAGAGAGACAGAGGGTGAGCAGGGGAGGAGCAGAGAAACAGAGAGAGAGAGAATCCAAAGCAGGCTCCAGGCCCTGAGCTGTCAGCACAGAGCCCGACATGGGGCTTGAACTCACAAACCATGAGATCATGACCCGAGCCGAAGTTGGTTGCTCATCCGACTGAGCCACCCAGGCGCCTCTTGGGAGAGATTAATTTTTAAGGAATTGTCTCATGTGAGTGTGGGCCCAGCATGTCTGAAATGTGCAGGCCAGGCTGGCAGGCTGGAGAGTCAGGTGAGAGGTGAGGTCACAGTCTTGAGTCCTAATTCCACAAGCCAGCAGGCTGGAGACGCAGGCAGGATGTCTATGCTATGTAGTCTTGAGATAATTCATTTCTCTCTTTGGAGAACCTCAGTCTTTGTTCTTAACACCTTCAACTGATGGGATGGGGTTCCCCCGCGTTACGGGGAAAAATCTGTTTTCCTCAAAGTCTACTGTTTTCAATGCTAGTCACGTCCAAAAAAAAAAAAAAAAAATGCCTTCACAACGACATCTAGCCTGGTGTTGGGCCAGACAGCTGTGCACCATAACCCAGCCAACTTGACGTTTAAGATGAACTAGCACATTTACATAATGGTGCAGGCTTAAAATTTAGGCTTGTCCTTCAAATATTTCTGAGCACCCGTTAAGTGCCAGGTATTTGTACCATATGCTGGAGGTATGAGAGTGGATGGGATAGCTGTGCCCCCTGCCGTCATGGAGTTTAGAGTTGACCCATCGATCTAGGTCAAATCAAGGTGGCCGTTATGACATCCTGAGGCGTGTATGGGCAGTTGAGAGGACACCCATGGGGCCTCGGTTGATGTCCTGGAAGTCTGGGAACATTTCCTCCAGACTTGGAGGAAAATAGGTGTGAACCAAGGGGAATGAGAAAGGGAGAGGAAGGACAAACCTCCCTGGCAGAGAAGAAGCTTAGAGTAAAAGAAGTCCATGGGAAGTTTGAGAGACTGAAATAAAGTCATTATGGCTGGGAAATAGAATGCAAAGCTCATGATCATGGAGAGATGAGGACAGAGGGGTGATCTTGAGGACTGACCACGCCGCACCTCGGCTGAGATATGATGGCAGTCACCCCTTAGGCTAAGAGCACCGGGGAGCCCCTGAAGGCTGTTGAGCTGGGGGGGTAACATGACCAGACTTACCTCTCGAGAAGAGGGCTCTCGCTGTTCTGTCTAGGTGAGTTGGAGGTGGGGGTCAGGGCCTGGGTCAACAGTTGCAGGATCCCCGTGAGATGCAAGAATGGCCAGAGTGAGGGGAGTGATAGCAGGCGAAGACACAAAGTATTTACAAGAGTACAAGTCAAGCGAGATGGTATCGGTTCCATTTACAGATGGCTGTTGGGGTTGGATGGATCGTCAGGCAGAAACACTTTGAAAGTTGTTATCTCATGTGGGGACGGAATTTGACAGCCTTACTGCAATGTAGCGTCTCTGATCATCTCTCTACCTGCCTTTCCTCTCTCTCCCTATCCTTAGTTCTTGTGATTAGACTTAGTGATCTTCCTTTCTCAAATATTTGATGTCCAGTTCAGAGTAAAGTGGTTCTTTGTTTTTCCTCTTTTTTTTTTAAGTTTGTCTTGTGAATTAACTTATTACAAAACGGGAAGAGAGGTAGATGATCGTGTCAGTGTGAAATCTTCTACACCCTTCAATCCTTGCAGGGCTGTTCACATCCTGGGGAGAACCCCTTCCCCCGCCTCCCCCACCCTCCCAGGATGCTGGAATCTTCCCAGCTTACCTGGCTTCAGCAGCCCCTGGCCTTTCATTGAGAAGATGTAAATTGGAGTGCATTGTAATTGAAGGTTATTCAACCTTTCCATATTAAAGTGAACATGAGATCAAATTGTCGGTTTTTCCAAACTTTATGTCATTTTGTATTAGATTACTTTCCTCGTGCCAGGACATGGAGCTCATAGGAACCCAAAGTGGAAGGAATCTCCAAATTTTGCCAAGTCTATAATGTGAAGAAGAAAAAACCATGCGAGAGAGGTGCATTTGAATGTGAATGAAACCCCAGCTCTGCTTTGGCAGCAGGATGAAATGAACTCAGCCTGCACTTGGCATTTGGGTTGCTAATGTCCTGAACTACACCTCCCAAGCGGTCCGACTTCTATCAAACCAAAAACACGTTTTACCAGATGCTTCCCCCACTCATTTCCAATACGTGTGCTTTGCGTGGAATGAAATCCATATGTTTCTTATCCATTTACACTTAAATCATCAAGATGTTGCTCAATGATGCCTCTGTGATTTACAGATCTCCTCAGTCTTTTTTTCTTTAATTTGCAAAAGGAAAATCATATTTTGCAAAGTGTAGACTTGAAACCACAAATTTGTACAATGAAGAAAAATGTGCATCTGCTGTTTTCTTTCCTCTTCCAAGCTTCAAAGGAGGCATTGCCAACTTACAAACACATGACTTCCAGAAGCATCCATACCAACGGCATGCGCCCGAGTCTCCATGTCTCTCTCGTTAACTACTGTAGTCTCTTGTCATGGGAGTGTGTTTGTTGCGGGGGTGGGTGGATGAAAAGAGAATAATTTAGAGACAAATTGGTAAGAAGGAAAAAAAGGAAGGAAGACACAAAGGGAGGGTGGGAGTAAAAGATTTTAAAGTTGGGAACATGTGGGAAATGGATACGTTTGGAGGTGAAGGAAGAGAAAACAGGCTCAAGGAACAATGTAAGGCAGCCAACTACTGAATCATCCACTTGTTAAAAAGATATTTGTGTGGTGCTTTCTACGTACCAGATTGTGCGAAATGAAGACGGTTGCAAATTCTTTGGTGCCTCCCCCATCAGGAAGAGGGCCTGTTTCTTCTCCACTTGAATAGAAGGTGGCATGGAGCTACTCGGCCCAATGCGGTTTGGCAGAAGTGATGCTTTGCCAGCTCTGGACTTAGCCTTTAAGAGGACTAGTACCTACTGCCTTGGCCTCTAGAACCTAGCTGCCACGCTGAAGCCATGTGTAGACCAAGTCAGCAGTGCTAAGTGACCACCGGCCAATATGGACCACGGTTGCCAATACTGTGAGTGGCCATCTTGAATGTCCAGCCCATTCCAGCCTTTAGGGAGAAAGATGGCACCAGCATTTCATCACCCCCTCACTTTGAGAACAAAGAGTTGCTTTCCTGGAAAAGTTTTGTTAACATCAGTGGTCAGAAACATTTGCTTATACCATAGTGTCTTTAAGATGAATCGTTAAAAATTTCATGCCATCACTGGCATATAGAGATGATGTATATTTTTCTGGGCCGTGAATCTTTTCCGTTTAATGACCTTATGTCCCAGCAGCCAAGGTGACTCTATTCAAAAGAGCTTTGCCAATATCTTTGCGTGTGGTCTTTATATTTAATACCTAGCCACTAACTGTTACTTTGCCTATCATCTATCTATCTATCTATCTATCATCTATCTATCATCTACCCACGCATTGCACGCAAGTCTCAAATTTCAATTGTATCTCACATATATCTAATACATACACGCATGTATTAACACTTCATATTTTAATTTTATAGTCCCTTGAATGGATTAAAGGATTCCATTTTTTAGCTTTTGATCTATTTTTCTGTAAGCTAGATTTGCTTTGTTCTCTAGACTCATTTTCTTAGGCTTTGATGTAACAATGGAAGGAATGCACGAGTGACTTCTGAATTATTGACTCCCCCCCCAACCCACACTGCTTCTTACATTTTGCTTTCTTCCCACTAGTTTTTGAGGGATCGTAATGATAGCTGCCACTTTTGAGTATTACTCTGTGCCAGCGGCTTTGCTAATAAGATAACATATGTCATCTCATTTAATTGTCATAACAATGGCTAGAGGTTGGCGTTATTTTTCTCATTTTACTGTTCAGGAAGCAGAGGCTTAAAGAAATTCAGATACTAGCTCAGGGTCATACACAGATAGTGATAGAGCCAGGATTTGAATCCATATTTCTCTTCTTTCTGATTTTTTTTCTTTAAAAAAAATTTTTTTTTTAATTTTTTAGAGATAGAGAGAGAGAGAGAGAGAGAGAGCGCATCAGCTGAAGAGAGGGACAGAGGGAGAAAGAGAAGGAATCTTAAGCAGGCTTCATGCTCAGCACTGAGCCTGACATGGGGCTTAATCCCACGACCCTGGGATTATGACCTGAACTGAAATCAAGCGTTGGATGCTCAACCAACTGAGTCACCCACGCACCATCCTTCTTTCTTGTTCTCTCTTTAAAAAAATTGTTTAAGTTTATTTATTTTGAGAGAGAGAGAGAGAGGAGAGAGGCAGAGAGAGAGAATCCCAAGAAGGCTCCGTTCTTTCTGTACAGAGCTTGATGTGAGGCTAGAACTCATGAACGGTGAGATCGTGACCTGAGCCGAAATCAAGAATCAGACACCGAACAACTGAACCACCCAGGCACTCCTCTTTCCTGTTTTCTAAGACCAATTCACACAAAGGGGTTAATTCGGTCATTCATGTAGTGGTTTAAAAACTTCTTCAGACGTTTTCTGTGTTGAATAGTTTAGTGAAAGCATACTAGATAAATGGCCAGTAGAAATAAATAAGACATTCTTCATATGCATCATGCGTTTTCTGGGCAAGCATCTGAGTCTTGTTAGTTTTATCAGTCACATGGGACTATAGACAGTTCTTACCTTCTTTAATTTCTCAATCAGGATAGGCTGGGTTAGTTGCAGTAACAAACAATTCTACAATCTCAGTAGTTTAAAGCAAGGCTAGTTTCTTACCCATGCTGTTTAGCCTCTGAGGCTCGGGTAGTGGCTCTGCTCTATGTTGTCATTATTTTTACTCTGGGACACAGCGGTATCTGGTACATTTATATGGTCACTGTGGCAGAAAAATGAAAAGAGATCTCCAAAGGGCCTCAGTGGGGGAAGGAAATGCTCCAGCCATAAAGTGACACACTTTACTTATACTCAAAACACATTGGCCAGAACTAGTCATTCCCTACCACAGGGGAGCCAGGATAGGCACTCTTGCAGAAGGGGGAGGAATTAGAATATTTGGAAACCAGAAGCAATGACTACCACATTTACGGTAATTTAAGAATTCAAAGCTTAATATGTGGAAGGACCTTAAAAACAGAACGCATTTTATGCCTGACATGTGTCAGTGCTTGATCAGTGTCATGGAATTCTATTGAGAAATTTGGTAATTCCAAGACTTTTCTTCAAATTCTGTCCTCCTGACTATCCTAAGTTGAAAAAAAAAAAAAAAGTAATGGGAAGGTTAGTGTGAGTCTTTGTATTCTTTGTTTTTTTCAATCTTTAAGATAGGGCTTCAGCTAAGAGCTCTGAAGGACTAGTTTGAAACAGACCAATCCTGTTGTCGAGAACAAAGAAGGCTTGTATAGAGTATGGTCACACACATGGATGTGCACACACACACGTATGCATAAAGAGTTACTAAAATGGACTCGATTTGAGGGTCTAATATCTTGGAGAGAAAGGTCAGTCACTGAGGGGAAGCTACATTCCGAGCTGATTTCTCCCTAAGGTGCCTGCCTAGTCATATCCCGGGCAAAGAGGCTGAGAAAACAAGGCAAGAATAACTCAAGGGTAAAGAGGAAGAGAATCTGAGCAGAGCTTTTGGTAATCCCATAGGCCTGGGGAGATTAAAATTGATGTTCAATTCTACTAAGGCAATCAGAACTCAAGGGGTCAAAATTTTGGAGAAAAGGTAAGCTCAGAGAAGTGAGACCCATGCCCTGAGCTGCTTTCTGCCTATGGGTTTTTATTGATTCTTATATAGTTCAGGTTGAGAGATAGGTAAGCAAAAGAGAAATCAGTTGCTAAGAGAAAAACTCCACAGGGAACTATTGGATATCTCATGATCCTGGAGTAAAAAGAAATTGTAATACGAAGATTTCCAAAGGAAAGAGGCCTAGTTAGCAACCCAGTTGGGACCCTCCTTAAGCACTGTATTTAAAGAATGAAAGCAGGTCAGAAATTAGAGAAAACCCTGTAAAGACTAAAATCCAATTTCGAACCAGCTCCATCCCTCTTTGGATTAAGGGATCTGCTTCTATGTTACCCATTTCCAAGGAGCTAAAGAGACTTCTTTTGAAGTTAGATAAGATCATCCGGCAATTTTGCATTTTTCCCCATAAATGATGTTTAGGATTCAGTAAAATTACCAGAAATACTAAAAATAGTACCAAGAGAGAGGGAGAGAAAAGGAAACAGAACACCCCCACAATTTTGGAACTTCCAGATGCATATTAATTGAGAAAACTATGATTAATGTGTTAAACAAAACAGATGACAAGACAAAGAGTTTTACCACAGAACTAGAATGTATAACTTCAGTGGAAATGGGATTAAATAGAAAATCAGGAAATAAAAAAAAAAAATCTGAAATTAATTATGCAATAGATATGTTTACTAGCAGATTATACAGTTTAAAGGCAGATTAGTTATCTGGAATATTTGTCAGTAGAAAACAAGCAAATGAAAGCAGAGGGAAGATTATAAACTACACATTTTGGGGGGGGGAGAAATTGAAAAGGAGATAAATAAATGAAAATAAATACAAAACAATCATTAATTTTGATGCATTAGAAGGATCAATATTATAAGAAAATGACAATTTATTTAAGCTGAACTTTCAAGTCAATACAACCAAATGAAACTCACAAATAGTTTGTATTTATGTGTGTGGAAATTGACAAGCTGATATTAAGATATATGTAAAAATGCAAAAGGCCAAGAAAAGTCAAGTTTATCGTCAAGAAGAACGAAATTGGAAGATTTATAGACCAGATGTCAAGATTTATGATAAAGCTACAATTTTTGAAATGGTATGATATCAATGCCAAGGTATGTAGTCTACATTAGTACAACTTACCTTGGGAAAATGTATGAATGGAAAAAAGAGAGAGAGAGAGAGAGGAGGAAAGAAGAAAAATGATACAATGGAAGTAAGCACATCCGGCGGAAAAAGGATGGTCTTTTAAATATTCGTAAGAATATCCACATTAAAAAAAAAACAAAAAACTTTCAACCCTTACCTCACTCTATACACACACATTAACTGCAGGTGAGTGGTAGTACTAAGTGTGAAAAGTTAAATTGTTAAGCTTCTGAAGGATAACGTAAGATAATATATTCGTTGCCTTTGTGATCTAGGCAAAGATGTCTTTCTTTTTTTTAAAAAAGCAATTATTTATTTTGAGAGAGCGAGAGCAGGAGAGTGGGAGGGGCAGAGAGATAGGGGTGGAGGAACCAAAGTGGCCTCTGTGCTGACAGCTGAGACCTCTACATGGGGCTCAAATCCATGAAACGTGCAATCGTGACTTGAGCCAAAGTTGGATGCTTAACTGACCGAGCCACCCAAGGTGCCCCTAGGCCAAGAGTTCCTAATCAGGACATAAAAAATATTAATCATTAAGAAAACCATTGACAAATTGGATGGCATTAAAATTGCAAGTGTCAGGGGGGATGAGGGGTTTTCAGAACTCCAGCTTTCCCACACGACTAGCGAGAGTGTAAGTGAGTACTATCATTTGGGAAAAAATGTTTGGGGGTGATTAATAAAGTTGAATGTACACGTACCCTTTGGCTAGAAATTGCACTCCTTTTTTGGGTACATAACTGGATTGCAGATATGGGCAGGAAATGTCATGTAGAAGAATATTTATAGCGACATATCCCTGATGGCCTCAAATGCCCATCAGCAGTAGAATGAATACATTGCATATCCATATTGTGAATGCTATAAAATAATGAAAACAAATACATGAATTATTGCTGCACACACACACACACGAATCTTACAAATCAAATATTGAAAGAAGGATGCACATACCATGACAAGCACAAATTCCATGATTCTATTTATTTCAAGTTCAATAAAAGGCAAATTGAATCCATAGTGAGGGTAGTCAGGTAGTTGTTATCTTTGGGGAGCAGAAGGAGGTGGCTGGGAGGGACACAAGGGAAGATTTGGGGTGCTGAAGAATGTTCCATTTCCTGACCTGTACGGGTTTGCTCATTTTGTGAAAGTGTATGAAGTTTTTACCGTTGTAATCTGAGTGTGCTATACTTCAATAAAGATGCTCAGTTAAAAATACTAACAACTCTATAGGACAAATATATCCGGTGACTGAAAAGCACCATTCTTGCCTCAGAATCTTTATAATGCTGGATATGGAATGTGGATTCGACTTTTATTACCGTGGTCACTGAGCCCTTGTGTCAAGCAGATACTACATGGTTATTTAAATGGCTTCTGTGATGCAGTCAGAAGTAAGATCAGAAGTAATGAAGCAAGATGAAAAATAAGAAAAAAAAACCCCTGTGATTCTTTTGACTTGGCTCTTTGCTGGGTATAAACACAGAAACTAAAAAAAAAAAAAAAAAAAAAAAAGATAAATTTGGGGGCTATAAAGGGACATTTTCTTTTGAACAGTGGAATCCATTTATTGGAAAGCTTTCTCGTTGTGCATTTCTGTGCTTTGTTATGTAATAAGCATCATGGCCATTCTTTACGGTTCCATAACCGTACACACAGCCTCACTTTAATTTTGCCCCACTGTATTTTAAAAACTTCAGGCAATCCAGTGTTGAATCATCCCCACCGTAACCTTGTAAAGTGGGCTGGAGACAATGACTCTACTTCCTTTCAGCGATGAGAAAACCACCGCACAGGAGAAGTTAACCTACTTGCCCAGGATCACACATCTAGCCAAGTACAGACCAAGGCCCAGATGCAAGTGCTGTAATCTTGATCGATACCAGTGTTTTTCCACTAAATTCATCTTTTCTTCCTCTCGGTCTTGATTTGGGTCAAGGAGATTTACGATCATCGGTTTCAGGTCAGGCCTGGCAGAGAGAGACCAACGATGAAAAGAGAAGTTGTGTAACTGGACAAATTTGAACTGAGGTGGCTGAAAAGCTGGACTGAGGCCACATTGGGCCCCAACGTCCATGGCCAAACCATAAGCCAAGAAATAGAAAAAAAAAGACAATCACAGTACCATAGTTTTTATTGATTAACAAAAACCGGAATGTGAAAAATATGTAGAGTGAGATACTGAGAACTCAGTCCCAGACAACACATCTGTTTCTTAAAAGGTTCTATGATTTCATGAAACCAAAACTTATAATCTTCTAACATCTCCCCACCTCCCTTCTAGTTCTGTTTTTCTGGGAAATTACTTGTCAGAGCTGCACTGTGGAAATTTCGTGTTTCCTGGGAAGCAGGAGCAAGAGAGAGCTCGTGTGAAGGAAACTTCAACTCTGCGTCGAAATCCAAGAGAGCCAGTAAAGACCTTGAAGACTTTCAACCGTCTAGCCCTTTGGCTATTCTCCAAGGGCCTTGACTCACCATCCTTGCATGGATTTGAACTCCTAATTCCTCATCTCTCCATCCCTGCCTACCCAGAGGTGGGATAGGAGACGACACTACCATAAATCACATATCTCCATTGCATCCGCTGACTTGGTAACCACAAGATGAACTGGCTGGGATACTTGGGATTCATAATTTAGGTACTTGGAATTAATTCCCCGTGAGTGCAAGAGATGCTTTGTCCAGTGGGACCTCTCTTACCTTCCCTTCTTACATAATGTGTCCTTCCTCTCTCCAGTCTCTGGTTTTGATCGTCACTCATTTGCTCCAGAAGCCAGAACTGACCTTTTATGCTGTCTCTGATCCTTTCCATTTCCCCACCAGTCCCCATCTCAGGGACTGGAATCCTTCCCTAGAATTCGGGAGGGTCTTTACTCCCTCCATATTCTTGCAAGTTCCTGTCCCCTCTCTACCTCTTTGATGAGCCTTGGGGGTAAGCCATTGCTAGGTTCCTACTCTGAGACCCCACACTGGAATCCTCTTTTGCCAGAGTCTCTGCCTGTATCAGTTATGATGTCAAGGAACAGAAAGAAATTAATGTTGGCTCAAGCAACATGGTTATTTTATTATCTTCCACTGCGCGTGAAGGTAAATGATTTCACCCTGGGTGTAGCAGATGGCTTGTGTCCTCAAAGACACAGACTCTTTCTATTTTTTCTTCTCTGGGATTTTGACAAGTTGCCTTTTTGTCTTCAGACTTGTCACCTCACGGTCATAAGATGGCTGACGTATCTCCAGATGACACATTCCAGCTACCCAAGCAGGAAGGAAGGGACTGACACAGAGCCATCTTCCTCATGAAGCTGGTTTTCTTTTTTTTTTTTTTTTTGAATTCAGATTATGAAGGTCCTCCAGGGTACTTCTCTTTATGTCCTCCTTGTAGAAAATTAAGACATATTCCTATTTCTAGTTGATCACTGGTGAAGGGGATTGGGATTTCCACGGCTGGTTCAGACTGATCAAGAGTCATCCTAAACTCAGGATGGGATACGCTTCGTGGGGATGTTGAACATTTTGAAACAAAATTGGGAGGGCACAACTTTTGAATAAACATGGGGCCGTGAAGACTCAGTCTGAGTTTGGGCTTCATATTCAGGCATCCTAGAACCCAGAGAGTGGGTTCAGCTCTTGATTTCTCCTTTGCCCTGACCACTGCCCACGGTCAGCACAAAATAAACTTGGAATGTATGCAGGCGTCATGCATGAAGTGATGCACACACAGAGGAATAAATGAATGGCGTGAGTGAGAGTGTACATCCCTTTCTCCCTTATTTATGACACACTTACCAGAACCTTCCTCTCAATCCTGGTATTTGCCTTTAGGAAGGGGTTACCTCGAGTTCCGTTGTTGTCCTGTGTTGCATCGTTCTGTCTCCTCTATTTATAATCTAAATTCTTTGGCTTCCTGGAAGTGTGTCTCTTTTATGTTCCTTTTTCTTACGCTGGCTTCCCCTCATCAAACCTGTTCTCTTTCTTTGCCGTTCTTCCCACTCAGCAGTGTTCCTGCCTCTCTGCCAGTGCAACGTTCCTTATTATTTAAAAAAAAAAATTTATTGTTTATTTATGTTTGAGAGCGAGACAAAAATGTGAACGGGGAGGGGACAGAGAGAGAGAGAGGGAGACACAGAATCCGAAGCAGGCTCCAGGCTCTGAGCTGTCAGCTCAGAGCCTGACGCGGGGCTTGAACCCACGAACCGTGAGATCATGACCTGAGCCGAAGTCGGCTGTTCAACCCACTGAGCCACCCAGGCGCCCCTGTGTTTGCCTTTTTAAGGAAATGGCCTATGGTTTGCAAACTGGACATTCCATTTTATACTCCCTCTAATACATACGAGGATTTGAGCTTCTCCACATCCTTGCCAACACTTGTAGCTGTCTTTTTGTTAACTGTTTATTTATTTATTTTGAGTGAAAGAGAGAGAGCATGTCTGTGAGCGGGGAAGGGGCAGAAAGAGGGGGAGAGAGAGAATCCCAAGCAGGCCCCATGCTGTCAGTGCAGAGCCCGATGCGGGGCTCCATATCACGAATGGTGAGATCGTGACCTGAGCTGAAATCAAGAGCCAGACACTCAAACGACTGAGTCACCCAGGTGTCCCCATCTGTCTTTTTTATTATAACTATCCTACTGGATGTAACGTGATATTTCAATGACGTCTGGCATTTTTTTTTAATTTACTTGTCAGCTGTTTGTACGTCCCCTTTGGTGAAAAGTCTATTTAAATCTCCTGTCCATTTGTATACTGAATTGTTTGTCTTCTTCTTATGATTCTAAGGATTTCCTATATATTTTGCCCACAAATGTTTTATCAGAGTATGTGACTTGCAAATATATTCTTTCAATTTGCTGTGGCGTGTCTTTCTGTTTTTATCACGGTATCTTTTTGAGCAGTAAGTTTTCATTTTGATTGCAGAGGAGGGTTGTGGCTGGAGGACGCAGGGTATTCCTCCCTCTTTCCATTTCTGTGGCTGTTCGGGCAAGGCCCACACCTCCCGGGGTGCTAGGCCCTACCTCTGGTGACCCCACTGCTTCTCTTGTCCCTCCAAACCTGGGGTAAGAGTGGCTTCCCTTCGCTCGTCGCTGGGCAGCCCCGTCAACTTGGATGTTCGCCGCTTCCAACCTTTTTTGTAATTAGTTCCCCACATCAGAAGTACCTGCTTGTGGTACTCTGGTTTTCTCTCTCTCCTCACTGAAAAAAAAAAAAAAAACAAAAAAAACCAAAACATCGCTGTCGGAGATATCATCTTAAAATGCCCTTGTATTGCCTTTTTACTGCTTTTTTCATATTGCCTAAATTCCCGTGTTAGATGCCAAAGGCTTCTAATAATCTGGCTTTTCATAAACCGAGGTGTTCCTGCTTTGCACCTGCTCCTGCTACAAGTACCCCTACCTTTAGCCCAATTCACTTCCCACTGTTATTTGACCACCTACTCGCTCCCCTTTCCTAGCCTGTGAGCAGGGGCCGTAAGCTACTTGTGTCTTTTTAGCCCCAGACACAACAGAAGACCCCTGCTCCCCAGAAGGAATCAGTAGGTGATGGCAATGCAAGAAATGTCAGGGTATCCTCCAAGTGGAGAAAGCCCATTTTTGGGCTAGGCTTTGGTCATCCAGTGGCTCCTCCAAGACAAGGAGGTGAGGAAGGTCCCCAGAGCACAGGGGATCCTGATCTGATGTCAGCAGGAGCATCATTCAGAGCTTCAGGGCTCAGAGCAGTTTGGTGTCCGATGTGGATAGAATGTGAAAGTTCTTTGCTACTCTTGCTTTATCTGCCATCCTCCCCCGCGTTTTCCCCACTCACTCCTACACTGTACACACACACACACACACACACACACACACACACACACACTTTCTCTCTCTCTTTTCTGCCTAGAAAATGCTATTTGCTCCTAAAAGTTCAGCCCTTCGGTTCTTTTCTTCTGAGAAGCTTTCTGTAGACCAGTCGAGAGGAATTAACAGTTCCTTCTTCTGGGCTCCTCTAAGAATGTGGGCACATTCCTTATAAGCACAACATGGTGACTGTAATTAGCTCTTTGTGTGTCTCTCTCCCTCACCAGACCGAGGGTCGGTTTTGTTAGGGGTAGGACCACATCACACGCCTCTTCATCTGAAAGGCTGACCCACAGCCTGGCAGGGAGGATGTTCAGCACACGCTTATTGAGTCAATGAATGCAATCTGTTTCAGCCTGATATACTTTTCACAAAGAGATGTTGTGGTGAAAAAAAGAAAGGAAGAAAGAAAGAAAGAAAGAAAGAAAGAAAGAAAGAAAGAAAAGAAGAAAGAAAGAAAAGAAAGAAAGAAAGAAGAAAGAAAGAAAAGAAGAAAGAAAGAAAGAAAGAAAGAAAGAAAGAAAGAAAGAAAAAGAAATGAAGAAAGGAAGAAGGAAAGGAAGAAAGAAAGAAAGAGGAAGAAGGAAAGAGAGAAAGAAAGAAAGAAAGAAGAAAAGAAAGAGAAAGAAAGGAAGAAAAAGAAAGGAGGAAAGAAAGAAAGAAAAAGGAAGAAGGAAAGAAATAAAGAAAAAGAAAGGAAGAAAGAAGGAAAGAAAAAGGAAGAAAGGAAGAAAGAAAGAAAAAGAAAGAAAGAAAAATAAAGGAAGAAAGAAAGAAAAGAAAGAGAAAGAAGGAAAAAGAAAGGAAGAAACGAAGGAAGAAAGAAAGAAAGAAAAAGAAAGGAAGAAAGAGAGAGAAAAAGAAAGGAAGAAGGAAAGAAAAGAAAGAAAGGAAGAAAGGAAGACAGAAAGAAAAGAAAGAAAGAAAGAAAGAAAGAAAGAAAGAAAGAAAGAAAGAAAGAAAAAGAAAGGAAGAAAGAAAGAAGGAGATAAAGAAAAAGAAAGGAAGGAAGGAAGAAATGCTTAGAATCTGAGCTTGGCTCTGTGCTGATTATTATCTAATTTCTATAGAAGTACGAGGTGAACCAGGTCACAGCGGCCCGTTTCAACTCCTTTTTTGGACCAGGGAAATAACTCCCCAGCCATTTGCAGCTTCTTCTGTTGTTTCATTTGTCATCTGAACTTCTCCACCCTGCAATCTGTACACGTCACAATCACTGCCTTCCATATTTCGAGAGCTTTCGACAGTCCTCTAAAATGCTTTCCTTTAGGAATTTGATACTCTAGGGCACCTGGGTGGCTCAGTCGGTGAAGCATCCGACTTTGGCTCAGGACATGATCTCACGGTTTGTGAGTTCAAGCCCCGCATCGAGCTCTGTACCGACAGTTCAGAGCCTGGGGCCTGCTTCAGGTTCTGTGTCTCTCTCTCGCTCTGCCCCTCCCCTGCTTGTGTGCATGTGCATGCTGTCTCTCTCCCCCTCTCTCTCTTTCTCTCTCTCAAGAATAAATACATATTAAAAAATGTTTAGGAATTTGATACTCTAGAAAACTCTTCTCCATAGTTACGATAAAGATAATTCTGAATAACGTGATCAGTCTTGTCTTTCTTACTTAACTTATAGTTTCACTTAACTGCTTTCTTCTACCCATTGCAATGGTCATCAGTAGTTCTTCAAGTTCAGCTAACTAACCATCCAGAGTCACAGCTTCTCAAATCTACCCATCTACTCAGAGGCTATGGGATAGGAGTCGTGGTTTGCCAGCGAGGCAGGTCCCAGCATTTCTCTCGGTGAGGACTCCTGCAGCCGTCCTATGCCCAGCAGGAAGATGAATCCACATCAGGCTCTCTTGCTCAGGCTTCAAAGCCTCCTACCCCCAAAGCGCACCAATGTATCTTGTAAAAATTCCAGAGGTATAGCTTCCAGGGCCCCCATAAGGGCCATGTCTCATTATAAGACTTATCACTCAGGGAGGCCCCCAAACAGGGCTCCCTAATTGGGTCCATTGATAGTTTCCCCCCGTCCAGATGTGGGCTCCCCATCAAGGTCATTTCTACTATAATGAATGTTGCCTAAGAACATAGCTGACATTTTAATTTTTATCAGGTGCCGGAGAAGAGAGCTAATCAAAGGTTGAATTTTTACGTAGTAGGTGAGAAGATTGGGTTTATTAACCCTTTGCCAGCACCCATGTAACATAAGGTCAGGTTCCTCAGCACAACATTCAAGAGCATCCACAGCCACCAGGGTGGGGGCCTGTCAGGTTCATTCACCCTCCCCTTGATTTTGAGCATTCGTCACATCTGACGTCTCACCATTTTCTGGAAACACGTTGTACTTTCAAATTGCCTAATCTCACCCCAAAGTTTTCCCCACTTACAGAAGCTCTTCCTGCAGGCACTTTACCCTCTATTTTTTTTCTAATTCGCGTTTCCTTGTGAAGGTCAAGACCAAATGCTACCCCTCCTATTAAATGTCTCCCTGATGTGACTTCCCAGGTAGACTGAGTCATTTTCGTCCCTGCACAACAGCATTTTATTCACACCATGATTTAGATGGAGACAGACAGGAAGACAGAGAGAAAGATTGTCACCTTGAATTTCAGCGAATTACATTCGCAGCTTCTGCAGAACTAGCAGCACGCAGAGCACGGGGCAGTGGGGGTGGGGGGTGTCTTCAACTTTGAGTCCCTGGACCTTGCAGAGTGAGGGCATGTTGTGGGTGCCCCCGAAATAATTAGGGAGGTCAATGAAATGGCCTTGATTCTAATTGTAGATCTCCTGGAAAAGTGAGCACTTACGGGGGTGAAAAAAGTTCAAGTTCACAGTGTTCTATGAAAGTTTACAGGGATCGAAAGCACTTCCTGAGTGTTTAACGTGTGGCCACAGTGATCATTTTCTTCAGTTAATCCTTGCCAAAGCCCTGTGGAGAAAGTACTCTTCTTGTGCCCTTTTAACTGACAGGGAGACTCGGATTAGGGAGGTTGAGGGACATGCCCGTGTCTGTACAGCCATCAGGAGGAGGGGCTGGGATTCAAACCCAGGCAGACTGGCTCCAGAGCTGGTTATAGTGTCTCTCTTACACCTTAGGGATGCCCGTGGGCAAGCTGAGGGCCAAGAGGATCTTTACTCTCATTTTCTGACAAAATGGGCACGTTTACGCTGCTCTCTCTGCCCATCTCCCCCCCAGAGTCCATGCAGCACAATTTCAAGGTCATCTGTAAATCTGACCATGTGTAGTCCACTGGAACGACTGGTAAGTTGAGTAAAATAAGCCGTTTACTCTCCTCTTGGGGTACTCTGTAGCGGTTATTTTTATAACATTAGTCAAATACACTGACACATTTTGACTTTGGGCCTCAAACATTGTTTTGGCCACTTGGGTCATCATGATGGGAGACTGATATTTTTAGGCAGCACGCTCGTTAAGTGATTTCATACCCAAAGAAGCAAGAAAGGATCGAGGCTCAATGTGTCAGGGACATATTGTTCCTAGTGTTAGTAGTTATGTCATTGGGTTTGTGACTTTGCAAAGTGCTATGTTAGCAGCAACATCCCCTATCTATATACCTATCCCCTAACATATACCTATCTATTTGCCATGGTCTAAGAGCAATAACATCCTTTAAAGAGCTTGTCCAACAGTCTCTAATCAAGGATAGAAATCTGTGGTATTTTCTCCTATCCCTTGGGTATTTTAAATCATATATTTTACCCACATTTATATCCACCAGGTACAGTGAAATAGAAATATTTTAAATGGTGCCTTGAAATATTTTGTGCAATTCAGTAAGGAACATGGGTCCTATTCCTGAGACCTTAACAAGAATACCCAAGCAAGAGGGTAGGATCTGTCTTGTTTCTGAGAATCTTCCAGAAGTTTCTATTTTTTTTTTTTTTTTTCTGGAACAGATGTGGTGTAATTTTATTTGAATGGTATTTCTGAGTTAGTTTTCTTAGGAAGCCGGAAATGGAATAGTCTGTATCTATCTTTTTGCATTCATTCATGTATTTATAGAGCCTCTTCGTCAGGCTTTCTTCTGTGGAATAAACTGTGACAATATTTTCTTCATCGCTTCCGTCTTGGGTTATAGTGCTATTTCCTCACTGGCCTAAAATTTGGCTTCAGACCTAAGGAAATCTGTTTTCCTACACCTTGGGATAGTAATATGACTGGGTGCACCGGAGGTAAGAAGACAATCAGTCAAATAAAAGGTAGGACCGTACAATGTTCTCCTCTCTAGCTAACTCCAAACCTGACAATACCTGACTCTGGTCTAAAAATACCAACTCTGGAGTTAGAAAGGCTTCATGCCTTGGGTGTGACTGCCTACTGCCAGAGGGCTCTTCGGCTCAGGGAGAAAAGGAACAGGTGTTCGCTATTCTCGGAGGTGGGCAGCAAATGGAAACTTCTGTGATTCTTAGATGATTCTGCTTGTTTTGGGTAAGGACCGGACCCTTGGGGGTCCTTTAGGCTACATTCATCTGTCTGTCCATAGCCTCTGTCTATCTGTCTACCTGTCTATCTGCCTGTCATCTGTCTACCCATCTATCGATCATCTACCCATCTATCATCTCTCTCATTTTGGCAAATTCCTAACATGGATATAGCTGAGGCGGAGTAAACCTTCTGGTGTGTGTTAGCTCTGGAGTCCTCAGGGTGACTTTTGGTCTTTGAGAAAAGGGTGGTTTATGCTGGCACCCACCATGACCATGTGGCCATGGAGAGAGGAAGGGAGAGGGGGTTATATGTACTTCGTCTATATGACGCTCCATTTGGTTACTCACAGGTCCTATTTCAGATTGATCTTTTCCAGTGAATTTGCATTTTTGGTCTAGTTGTCGGTTAAGTTATAACATAGGAAGGTTCAGGGAGCAATCAGAGGACCACTGGGGTAATGTTTTTCACCAGACACCTTGTTCTTTTTCTTTTGCAATTTAGTTTTATTTATTTTGAGAGGCGGGGGGAGGGGCAGAGACAGAAGGAGAGAGCGAGAATCCCAAGCAGACTCTAAGCAGTCAGCGCAGAGCCAGATAAGGGGCTCGATCTCACAAACCGTGAGATCATGACCTGAGCTGAAATCAGGAGTCAGACGTTTAGCCGCCTGAGCCACCCAGGTGCCCTGACATCTTTTTCTGGTTACAAATAAACCTCTCCTAGGTAGAGGAGTGTAAAAATCAGATTCAATGGCATGATGCAAAGAAAAGAATAAAAAAGGTAGCCGACACACTTGAGTTAAATTAAGTAAAAAAAAAAAAAAAAAAAAATGCGCTCCTGATAATTGTTCTATTTTCCTTATGCTATTATTATAAATTAAATAGTCCAGTGTCACAAGCGAAGCCTTATTTTTACAGCCTCCTTTGCCAGGCCTTTCAAAAAGATTAATTCCAGGGATTAAGGACTCATCTGAGGAAAACATGTACTTAGGCCTTCCCTCCCCCAGAGGTCTCAGAGCCTAAGACCGAAGATGAATGTGGACGGGCTACTCCTTTTCCCAAAGCGCAACCTGCTCTGGGAGAGCATCATACACATATATGGTTTGCAAAGCATAATAAGTAGTTGAACACAGATCCCCAAGGGGTTGACAGTTCACGTGAGAGTTTACAGGAAACGTGTTTTTTGGCCGGTGTGTGCTCGAGTGTGAGCTGAATGGAGTTTTACACAGACTCTGAGAGTGGCCAGGGAACCAAGCATCCTCCCCTGCCTTGAGCTTTGCTAAACAAGGCGAAGATGTGATGTCCCAGTTTGAGTGTAATGAGGTCACCTCCTATCACAGCGACTTCATCTCGGCGTTGACTCATAGATGCTTCCAGTTAAGTCTGAGGCTCAAATCATCCAGTTCTTTGGTTCCTCCATTTTGTTTCAGGCCATCAGGATCCGGTTGGCTTTCCTTCTTTCCTTCTCTACCCCAGGCTCCTTGATTTGCAGGACACCTTTGTTTTCAAGGGTAATCCTCTGTTTCTTCTCAGCATCCAAGAGCCGGTGAGATGCCAACTGGGAGCCCGCCATCTTTGGTCTCTTCTCTTCTCAACACAGCTGGGGAGAGTCACTAGGACCCTTCAGCCAGTCACAGGAGATGCACGTGGCTATTCCAGACCTCCGGCTCTTCCCTCCATGCTGCTGCCTCAGAGTACAGGCAGCACATGGTCTGGCCTCAAGTGCCCAGAGGACCGTATCGTGTCCAGGCCCATTAATTCCTGCTCCTCTTTTCTTCTCTCTGTGGCTGACCCCACCAGCTGGTCTGCATTGCATGTTCTTCCACATCCTGGAGAACTTTCTGTACTGCACTCATATCTCCCTCTCTCCCAGGTCCTGCCCCTTAGCATGGAAGCAGGTTGAGGTTGTTCCCCTGTGTAAGAGCAAATAAACACAGCCATGATTTTTAAAAAATATTTCCATTCAATGCACTTTTCTTGACATGGTGAATTCCACTCATCCCTATCCTGCCCCCTGACACACACTCCCAAGGCCACACCCTAGCTGTTGATACAACCTGGAGTTCTTCTTCTTATGAAAACTTACATCCTGGTATCCCTCTTCCTGCCACAATTCTGTATTATTCTTGCTCCCCTATTTCTGTGTGCCTGCTACACACGTCCGTTCATCTCTTGAAAGATGTGTTTCATCGTAACTCCATGCTATTCTCACTTCTAGCACAAAGCAGCCTCCATTTCACCACCAATCTTCCATCCCCAAACAAGCTTATCCTTCTACCTGCTTGCCCGGAAGACGCCATCGTTGGGCCAACACAACCACCCACTGTGTGTGCACCTGGACCACTGGTGAAACTCAGATGCCATGCAGACTGGTATCCCACACAGCCATGGTCTCCAGCCTGAGCTGGGATCTCAACTCTACCCAACTGTCATTCTGCAAACCCCATGACTGCTCCGTCTTGCATTCCCAGATAGTGTTTCTCTACAGTCTTCCAATTCCCCCTTGGGACTCCCTCCCTTCTCCCTCTTAGGGGATTTCATGTATTCTTAATTCCTTAAGAAATGGAGATCACTGAAGTAAACCCTCATATTCTGCCTGAAACACTGATGGTAGGTGGACCTGTTTTCAGAGCCCTGAAATTTTCATGGAGAACCAACATCCACTTCTCACAGTTAATGTCCTATCCCCTATCTGCTTCCTCCAAGGTCTTTCCTTATCAATTCCCTCCTTTTATCTTTAATTTCCAGTGACTTTTGTTCTACTCTCCCTTTCCTCTAATCATAAAGCTATATTTAAGTTCTCCCCCCATGCATAAAAATTACAAATGAAAATTACAAGTATGAACAAAGCACAAAATTCACCCTTGATCCTATGTCTTTTTGGAGTGTCCACCTTCTCTTTTGCTCCCATCTGGGGCAAAATTTGGAAACAATGCTGTCTTCCACCTCTTCTCACAGACCTTCTAGAGACCTTGTTTCTGTTCCCAACTCCACCAAAATTATCTTAAGGTCACTAGGACCCTCCTATCAGCATAAATGACCGTTTTGTAGCATTCGACCTCGGCGGGGACTT
Source organism: Herpailurus yagouaroundi (assembly GCF_014898765.1). NCBI lineage: Eukaryota > Metazoa > Chordata > Mammalia > Carnivora > Felidae > Herpailurus > Herpailurus yagouaroundi. Next base: position 10,372,603 of record NW_024412403.1, on the reverse strand, counting down.
TGCTGTTGGAAATTCTTTCCTCAGCTCGCTCTGATCATTGTCTGGAGGTTCTCCCTCCTTCCCTCAGTATTTCTTTCCCCCCTCCTTAGCAGGTTCCTCTTCCTCTGCTTTCCCCTAAGTCACTAGTGTTTCCCAGTCCACAGCCTCTATCAGCATCCTTCAAAACCTACCTCTACCTTCTTTTCCTTGGTGAAGTGTTTCCTACCTGAAGCCCCCAACAAATTGAGCATTCCATAGAATGCTATGGAAACCTACTATCCTGACGGATAATTTACTTCTTTGTATCCTTTCTTGATCTGGTTTGTGAGTTTCTTGTTGGCAAAATCATGGTCCCATGCCTTGTAGTAGCTTACAGAGAAGATAGTTCGTAAATGCTTGTTTAATTTAACTGAGTTGAGTTGTTGCCTTTTCTCTCTGGTGTCTGTGTATAGTAAATGTCAGCTGCTTTTCCAGAAGGTCTATCCTGTCCTTACTTTTTCTGGACTCGCATTGTATGCCTTAGCATATTTTTCAAACCTCTTCAAAGCACAAGGCTTCCTGACACTATTTCTCACCCTCCTTTATGTTCATCTTCATTCTATTTTTTTGTGTGCGTACAAATGTTTTTACATCTGACTTCACCAGATAATTTCCTGTTGGGCACCTCTTTAGATACTTCCCCATTTTCTCCCCAGTCAGAATTACACTCTTAACAAAGACTCTCCGTTCCTTTTGAAGCAACGTGCTATTTTATTCTCAAGTCTTAGGGTCCCACCGATCTTTGCTCTAAACTTCTAGAACTCTGCCTTCTCAGAATGAGGACATCCATCTGACAATACCCAGCTCAGCCATTGTTGGCTTTCACAGGCTCTGGAGTAACCTGCTCTTTTTTTTTTTTTTTTCTTTTTTTTCCAGGGCCCTGCTACTTCCTTGTTGGTTAGAATAGATCCAGAGAAGCAATTCTGCATCACTTCCTCTTTTGGCGAAGTTGATTCCTAGCAGATGTCCCCATGGCCTCTTCTCACAGAGCCCCCTCCCCCTGCCATCTCCTGGCCCCTTTAGCCCCATCTGTGCCTGCTGTTTGATCCATGCCTGGAAAACATCATTGCTTCCTCCATCTGGATGGGTGGTCCCAGCATATTCCTTCTCTGCGTTTCCTTTAATCTTCAACCAAACTCTGTCCTGCCCAATCCCCTTATCACAGTCACACGCTTCACCTCAGGTGTGCATGGCTTTTATTGGCATAGTGTGAATCTGGTTCTTTTGAACAAGGTATTTCCAAGATCTTGCTGTCCTAGGGCCTGACACCTGCTTATTTAAATCCTGGTGATGGTGAATAGCGGCACCTACATTCCCACTTAGAATCCGACATTTTATTGTTTTATTTGTTAACCATATTTTGTGCCTACCCATTTAGTATGTGGACATACCACTACTTCTGGGCTTCTTGAAGGTTGTTACTGACTGTGACTTGGCACCATCTGGTAGTATCATTTTCTCTATTTCCCACACAAAATTTCCCCAGTGTTTATTTGACTTTATACATTTTGCGGAACAAAGCTTCGATTCTTTTTCTTCTTTATTTTTTAACTATTACATTTTTAATTTCCTATTCTACTTTTTTTGCAAAACAAAGCTTATATTATTATTATTAGAACATTTTTGGCTGATCTTCGTGAGATATCAATTCTAGCCAAGGACACATATTTCAGTATAATTACTCTAGGATATACAAAACCAAATTTGGTTCCAACAATAATGTCAATAGTAGTTGTCCATGTACAACTAGCAGCAGTGGTAGTAGTAACAGCAGTTACCATTCATTCAACAAATATTAAGCACCTACTACATGCCAAGCAATATATTATATGCTGGAGAAAATCGTGATACATTCTCCAACTTTCCTGGCCACCGAAAGTCTGCTTTCTGTGAGGGACACAAATATTAATCAAATACCCACACAAACAAAAATAGAAATCAGCCCTGTGATACAGACATGGCAGAGATCACTGGTCATTCACCACCATCTGCAATCTCTTAGTGGTAGAACTTCTAAGTTAGCAGGACTCATGGCTGCCCCGCCGGAGGCATAAAGCCCATGTTCTCTTCCCTGCAGAGAGGGATTCTTCTAGTTAATAAGCACTTACATAGCACTGTCCGAGGGCCAGCCACTCTCCCCAGTTCCTTCCACACACCAGCTCATTTTATCTCCTTCAAGAAGGCTTTGAAGGACATACTATTATCGTTCTCTTTTCACAGGTGAGGAACCCAAGGAGTAGAAGGGCTGAATATTTAGTTCAAGGTCACACAGCTTTTAAGAGTTGGGACACAAATCCGGACAGTGCACCTTCAGATGCTCTTAACCATGGCCCCAGGTTCTCTGCAGATCTATCTCCCCATATTGTCCACTTGGGTGTACGTGTGATTCATGTGCGTGAACACAAACCTGAAAGTCTGTGTGTCTGCGTGTGTGTGTCTGTATGTACACAGAGTTCTGTTATCTTGCTTAGAAATAACCAGTGCTTTGATGTAATACTGCAAATCCAATCCTGCCTTCCCCTATGGGGTCAACTCAATGGACAGCCACATTTACTGACTCTAGGCACCACTTGGTCAAAAAGCATAGAGGATTCTGGGGAAACTAATCTTGGTCGTGGGAAGGAGGGACTATTCAGTGATCAAAGGCTGTTTGGGGGGCGCCTGGGTGGCGCAGTCGGTTAAGCGTCCGACTTCAGCCAGGTCACGATCTCGCGGTCCGTGAGTTCGAGCCCCGCGTCAGGCTCTGGGCTGATGGCTCGGAGCCTGGAGCCTGTTTCCGATTCTGTGTCTCCCTCTCTCTCTGCCCCTCCCGCATTCATGCTCTGTCTCTCTCTGTCCCAAAAATAAATAAAAAACGTTGAAAAAAAAAAAAGGCTGTTTGGTAACTCACCTCCTGTCTCCTTTTCCTCCTGCAAACAGGGGCCTAATGCCATTTTAGATACTATGAGTGGAAGTGTAACTGCGATAGCTTTTGGAAAGGTATTTTCCTTGCTAGTAAGTCACACGCTTCCTCTGAGAACAAACATAGGAGAGAAACACTGTTTTGTTACCACCCGATCTTCATGTGGTGGTCAGCTGTGCCCAACTGGACTTCACTGCAGACTTCAGGGCAGTAACTTCTGGGAGATAAGTGGGAGCACATGGCATGGGCAAGATAAGACCTCAGCAGCCTTAAATAAATGTGAACAACAATGGTCTTCTAAGTGGTCTTCTGAGAAAAGCACTGTTATCATCAGCATTGTTCACGCTTATTAACAACTTTCCTTGGATGGGGCTGTCAACATGTTTGTTCTTTCAACCTGAATTATCTCCCGGGAAAGAAACTCTTCCCAAGATCGGCCAGCAGTTGTTTGCGTGGGTTGCGGCTCCCAGAGCAGTTTCCAGCTGTTGTTAGCACAGCAGGAAGGAGCCTGTGCCCAGATAGCCAGGGCCTGGAGCTGGGCCAGCCCTGCCCAGTAGGCCAGGCCTGAGGCACCACCAGCCAAGGCTTTTGGAAAAACCTATGATGAATCTTCCAGAGAGGTGCAGTAGATCTAATGGGATGCTACCAGGGAGAAATGAAGACGGAGGATTTGTGGTTTGCTGCTTCTTCATTTTCTGCCTGCCCCCTTTAAAGTGTCAGTATACAAGTGGCACCCCTACTAGCCAGAAAGGGCCTAAAAGTTCTCTGCCATATTCTAACACTAGTCAGTTGGGTTCTTATTGGAACCATATTGAATATCCCACTGTGTAGCTTAAGCTCTTCAAAGACAAGTCTCACCATAATTTCTCTGTGACTCTCCAAGTCAACAGGTCTATGCAGTCAGTGTTAAAGAATATAAATGTTGGGGCACCGGCCTCAGTCGGTTAAGCGTCCGACTTCAACCCAGATCATGATCTCGCAGTTTGTGAGTTTGAGGCCCGCATTGGGCTCTGTGCTGACTGCTCAAGATTCTGCGTCTCCCTCTCTCTCTGCCCCTCTCCAAGTCACCTCTGTCTCTCTCTTTCTCTCAGAAATAAATAAACATTAAAAAAATTAAAAAAATAAGTGTTAAAGTGAATGGAAGATGCTAAATGCCACCACTTACCGTCATCCATGGACACATGTTGGAGGGTAATCTGACAGTGATTCCCATAGATGTCATGGAGATGTCCACACAGCTCTTTTGAGGAACTAAATGTGAACTTTGAGGATGGAGACAAACACAAGCTGTCCGTGGAGAAGCATCACGACTTTTGTTTTCAGTCCCTGGACCAAGTTTTCTTACTTCTATTTGTTCATCATTCATTCATTCATTCATTCACAGCCTTTAGATTCAGACAGGCCAGGGCTGAATCCATCCTTTCATACTCTTGATGTGTGGTGTTGGGCAAGCCTGTGGTATTGCCCACCCTCAATATCCTATCAAACGTAAAACAAATTCGTTCAACGACGAAGTGGATTTGAGTCCCTCCTGGGACTAGCAGAGAATCCCTCTTGGACAGAGCAGAGAGTAAAGAAGAAAGACAGGGTTCCTTCCCTGATGGAGCAGCTAAAGATAGAAATAGCAAATTAGAAGACAGAGCTGAAGAAATGAGGGATTCTCTTACCTTTAACCGGTGTTTTAGTTTGCCAGACCGCTATAATAAAGTACCACAGACAGGTGCCTTAAAACCATAGAAGTATGTTATCTCACAGTTCTGAAGGCCAGAAGGCTGAAAACTTACAAAACCAGGTTTTGGTAAAGGTCCTGGTCCCTTGGTAGCCTTCAGGTAAGGATCCTTCCCAACCTCTTCGTAGCTTCTGGGAATTATGGCAATTCCTGGAATTCCTTGGCTTGTAGCTCTCTCCAGTCTCTCCAATTTCTGCCTTTGGCATCACGTGGGTTTCTTCCCTGTATGGTTCTTTTCTGTCTGTGTGTCCAAATACCCCTCTCCTTTCTTTTGTAGAGACACCAGCCATTGGACTTAAGGCCCACTCTGATCTAGTAGGGCCTTATCTCAACTTGAGTATCTGCAGACTATCTCCAAATAAGGTCACATTCACAGGTGCTGGGAGCTTGGACTTGAACATATCTTTTTTGGGGGGGGGGGAGGCACTATTCAGTCCACTACAATCAGGGACCAAAAAATTTCTTCAGAAGCCCCCAGCAGGCATCCCTTCACATCTCATGTGAAGGCTCACCCCTTGCCCTGGGGCACACCCATCCTCTATGGATATAAAGAGCTTTCTGGTGGATATCTAACAAAAATTAGAGTTAAAATAGTAAGGGAGGAGATCAGTGGGGCATACTTAGTACGCATGGGCCCCAGCGTCTGCCACGTAGGGAGAAAAATCGGGAATCTACCATACATAAATGACATGAGGTACTTAACTAAAAAAGAAAGGCATAATGTAGGAGCAATATTTGTAGAGATAGACTCGATATATCTTGGAAACTACAATTATGAACACAAGAGAATCCATGTGCAAAGATGAGAACAACCTAGAGTCTGCCTAGGAAATGAGAAACTCAGAACTTGACACTGAGTGAGTGAGCAGAGGGTATTTGGAGAAGGTGAGCAAGAACTGAGCTACAGAGAGACACAGGCACTGATGAAGGTATAGCTCTATTTATATTTTCTTTTGTAACCCCCCCACCGCCAGCCCTACACATTTGCTCATCTACTCATCAAACCCAAAGTGGAAAGCACATCCCCAGTTTCAGCAAATCCTTGGCAAGAGCAGCTCTCTGGGAAAATACCCAGCACATGCCATGGCGACTGGAAGGCTTCCGGATGACACAGTTACTCTTGTTTGGAAGATGAACATCAAGAGTGCTTGAGAAATGATAGTGGGAACTATTCCATTCTCATCTTGCCTATATTTGGACATAATATTTTAACCATTCCTACGGTCCCATCTCCATCTACCTGAGTCGCTGGGGTGGAGACGTGCATGCTGGACTTTTCTGTTAGTCACTTGCCTTGGTCGGCCTCCAGCTGGAAGAAGGAATAGACAGTGTTGGAAGCTGAGGTCATCCCTTTGATTCTAGTAACCCGGCTGGAGATTCTGCACCACTGGAATCCGGCTCATTCATTTCCAGGAAGTCAAGTTCGGTAAATTAGTACCTAATCTATTTCATTCTCAAATCCCCATCATGACAGCTTACATGAAGTTCAAGGAAGAACTTCCCAAGTGTCCTCATTTAAAATATACTATAGCTTTTGTAGTAGCATTGAGAATTAATTTATCTCCATTTTCTTTACATTTTTTGACTTCTGAGTCAAAACTCAAAAGATGACTCCTACATTTTTACCCACACTCAACTTTCTACAGTTTTCCTTGGGATTGGGCCTGTAGGAAATAAAGCATAGTAACCCTCATCATTTCCCTGGCCCTGTTTATATCAGGACTTCTCTCGTTGACTCAAAGCCCTTACTTAGTAGTCTCCTCACTTGATAGGAGATAAAGAAACGCAGAGCCAATTATCCCCACTTTTCAGATGAAATGACTAAGGGACAAAGGAGTCTGAAGACTGACTGGTTGCCCAATAGCTGGTGCCCAGTCTGGGGGAAAATTACTGACCCATCCACCCCCTAATATGCATATGCAGCCTTTCCCACGGGTTTGACACAGCATGGAGGAAGAGAATTCAAAATGTGAAATTACCTAAAATGCCCCCAGATTGGATTGACATGAGTTATATGAAAACACTGGGGGCCATATCTGCCGTGTAGAGCATGATGTATGAAATTTGATTTCTTTCCTTACCAACCTCGACCGAAGTGCAGATTTTTGTATTAACATTTAGATGCGGTACTTCGATGCGATAACGTGACATCACAGGTCGCTGATGCGAGCCGGAAATCATTTTCTGCACGCAGCTGAGCTGCGATGAAACCTTCCTTTGCCTTCCCTGAAGGCTGGCAATTTGTGTGAGGAGAAGGATGTGAGCCCAGCCCTTGTGTCTGTTTTCACTGAGACAACTGAGACTTCGTGTTAAAAAAAAAAAGATCATCTGCCTACACTCGGGTGGGTGAGGAAATAAAAGCGAACTGAATTGTGAGGAACCAAGTCAACAGTTCGTGTTCCCACCCAGGAAGATTGAGTCCTGCATTTGCTCCTGCTTTCTTCCGGGTGCCTGTAGAACATATCACCCCTCTGCCCCCGACTCCCAGGTGAATGAAGATGATTAGGGAATAGGAGTTCTCGGTTTTCTTTCAAGCACTGAATTGTGGGCTGAGTTGTGGGGCTCAGTTGTGGGGCTCAAAGTTCACATGGTGGAATGCCAACCCGTTAGCAGCTCCGGACGTAACCTTATTTGGAGCTAGGGTCTTTATAGAGGTGATCAAGATAAAATGAGATCACGAGGGCGCGTCCTAATCCAGTATGACTCACGTCCTCATAAAAAGAGGAAATTTGGACAGAGACATACGCGCGAAGGTAAGACCATATGAAGACGCAGGGAGAAAATGGCCATCTATGAGCCAAGGAGAGAGACCTCAGAAGAAGCCAGCCGGGCTCACACCTTGGGCCCGGGCTTCCCAGCCTCCAGACTGGGAGACGTTACACTTCTCTCGTTCTGGTCACCAGTCGGTGGTAACTTGCCATAGCATCCCTAGCAGCCTCATACAGAGTTCTACGATTCCACTGTTTAATTATGTCATTACAGATTTAATACTAATGGGAAATGTTTTTGTAAATGTTTACGTACATGTGATCTAACCGGAGCCTGACATTAACAGTGGGAGGTAAGAATCATTTTCCTATTCTTTCCAGGATTAGATGCTCCGCTCCAGTGGGAAGACGAAGAAAGACAGGCTCGCGTGTGACTTGACCAGTCACCCAGTGTTGTGGGGCAGATCCAGGTCACAAATATGTGGCCCACTCCCAAGATTCTTGGTCTATCTTCTACTACACGCTGCTACCGTGTGAGGGGTGGTAAGAGCTTATCTGTTGCTTAAAAAAGAAATTGAGATAGCAAAAATTAAGGTGGGCGTCCTGGGAACATACATAAACACGGTCTGAACAAAGAAAGTTAGGGTTGAGTCCATGGGCACCATACATGAATGGAGAAAATACAATAGGCACATTGACCTTATCAGTATATCTCATTTGCTGCCTTCTTTAGCCCAGTTTGGCTGAAAAGATGATCATTGCTGCCAAAAGCTGCAAGACAAAGGAAGACACAGATCTCTCAGGAAAAAAAAAAATTCTGAGTAAAATACCCCTAATTGGTTCCAAACTGTTAAATGTGCAGCTCCAGGGAACATCCTTTACTGCATGAAGACAAGTGTTTACTGCCCTCACGGGGAGAGAGGGGGCACACAGGCTGCTGGAAGGGTTGCAGGTTGGTAGAACCTTCTGGAAGGCAATTTGGCAGTATGTCTCCTTCGGCTCCACGGTCTTTGACTCTGTAATTCTATTTTGGGGAGTTTATGCTGCTGAAACAGTCCATTCAAAGGTAGGGAAATGTGTGGCTAAGAATGTTCTCGGCAGCTCAGGTGTCTGCCTCAGGGGACGGGAGTGGAGCAGGAAGCAGGGAAGAGGATTGGGGTTTGGGGCAACATGGCAGACTGGGAACCGCCATGGAGGGTCCCAGACCTGGCACTGCTTATCACGCAAGCGTGGGGAAAGCTGGGGTGTTCATGTATGTCTAACACATGCAAAGATGTCCGTGACATGTACCAACTAAAAAAACTATAAAAATGATAGATGCAGTATGACCCTGTATGTGCATATAGGTACATGTATGTGCTCATACACACGCCCACAACATCATGTGTGCACACATGTGCACGGGCACACGCACACAAATGAGGGGTGGCAGACCTGAATGACACACACCAAATACTATGATTATCTCTGGGCCATGGATCATGGAAGATATGATTTTTTTCCCTTTTACTCTGCGTACATGTAATTTCTAAAACCTGTACAACATGCATTTATTAATTTAGTAATAGTAAGCGTTCGTACTGAACATGTAATAGTTTAGGGTCCATAATATTATCATGGCCAGTATCTTTATTTCAATTTATCCTCCAGTTCTCCGCAGTTATTTGATTATTAAATCTAGCACTGATATTTGCTAAGAACACCAAGAACTCTCTGATTGAATCTGAGATTTTGCTCTTTCTTTCTTTGATGCAGTTCGCCTTAACGCAAGTTCAGATGAAAGGAAACACTTGTCATCTCAGGCTCGTAGAAGCCTGGGCAATTATATCACTTGCAATCCTGCCGTGTCCCGAGAGAGCTGATGGTCAGCAGCTTGCCTAAGCTGCAATGTCACCTCGGATGCACTATTTATTCATGGATGGCACTGGTGCTGTGCATTTTGTTTTGAATTAGGGTTCTCCAGAGAAATAGAACCTTCGTTGTAAAGAACTGGCTCATGTGATTACGGAGGCTGAGAAGTTCCAAGATGTGCAGGTGACAAGCCAGAGACCGAGAGAGCTGATGGTGTAGTTTCAGTCTGAAGGCAGGCGGGTTCGAGCCCCAAGTGCTGATTTTCCAGTTTGAGCCTAAAGGCGGAAAAAGGCCAGCGGCCTAGCTCAGCAGTAAGGAGGTGGGAGCTCCTTCTAACCGGGCCTTTTTGTTCTTTTCAGGTCTTCAGTCGATTATGTCTTGACCCCGTTCAAGCTGCTACATAGAACTCCACGGATGGAGGGCTTGAACGACAAGCAGTTACTTCTCACAGTTCCGGAGGCTGGGAAGTCCAAGATCAAGGCACCAGTAGATCTGCTGAGACCCGCTTCCTGGTTCACAGACGGCGGTCTTTTCATGATTTTCTCACATGGTGGAAACAGCACAGGAGCTCTCTGGGGTCTGTTGGATAAGAGCACTGATCCATTCATTAGGGCCCCACTCTCACGACCTAAACACCTTCCAAAGGCCCTACTTCCTAAATACCATCACACTGGGGCTAAGATTTCAACATATGAATTTGGGCGGGGGGTGGAGGTGGACACAAATATTCAGTCTATGGAAAATTGGATGAGGGCCACCCATTTTGGGGGGGGGGGGCATCTGCTTTACTCAGTCTACTGATTCAAATGCTCATCCTACCCAGAAACACTCTCAGACACACCCAGAATAATGCTCTGTGCCAAATGTCTGGGCACCCAGTGGCTCAGGCAGGTTGGTATGAAACCAACCCTCAGATTGCCCAGCATGCAAATGTCTCTCAGTGAGCATAAACTGCTGAGCCCAAACCTCTTCAGGCCCTGTTCCCGCCCATCCTGATGAGTCTGGCAGACCCCACGGGCTGACTTTTTCCCTGGAGTCACAAGAGACCTGGACGATACAGAAGACCACGACTGAGTTATTGGAACATACTTGGGTATATTTGCTCTGAATTAAACTGTACAGCCAATGGACTCTATCGGAGCGAGATTATTCAAATTACAAACTTCAGTGTTTAAATTCTTCCCTGACCCTTACGAAGTATTTTCTCGCTTTCGCTACCAGCTGGTTTAGTGGGGTGGGCACACAAAAGCAAGCCGTTACCTCCATCAGATTGGCCACCCTCATAGATGTTCCCTTTCGATTCGCGTTCTCAAAAGCTGAGGGAAAGAGTTATTCACCCCCCTCTCCACCCCCACCCCCGGAGCGATCCACCCTGGCACCAGGAAAAAATGCCAGGGGACAGAGTTGGTTGTTCCTAAATTCAAGGATGGTGACTCTCTCGAGGCAGAACCGAGACCAGGGATGACATCTGCACAGAGGGGCTGGGAGAAGTGAGTCGGCTCTGGAGCAGGTCTTCAGAAATGCCAGGAGACAGGACAGACCGTGTCCCAGGGGTCCAAGCCCTGAGGTGTCAGCTCTCCAACTGCTCAGCCCTGGTTTTCCAATCTAGGGGTAGATCCTTGATGTGGAGAATCAAATGGGGCTCAGGACTGATATATGAGGATGTGGCCACCAGGGACCTGTGTTGATGGACAGCGAGGTCCAGGGTGGAGGGTAGAGCAGCAGAGAGGCGAAGGGGTCAAGGACAACACAGCAGGATTAAAGTCTAGGGGTTTTCCATTGTGGATTATTTCATAAAGTCTGGGACATTTTGGGGGTGTCACAATGGAGGGGGGCACTACCGACATCTTCTGGGTAGAGACCAAGGGTGCTACGAGCATCCTACAATGCACCAGACAGAATGATCTGGCCCCTCACGTAATACATATGTATTACGCGCATGCACACTCACACACACGCATGTGCACACACAAATGAAGAGTACTTAGCCTTACAGATGGGACAGCAGGAACTGGGGGATGGGGCTCACGGGGGGAGAGCCGTGACTTGGGGCAGCTCAGCAGCCTGGGAACAGAAAGCACCGGGGGCTGCAGGCTTGGCCCGATTCGCAGGAACGCGCGATGATCGGCAGCAACCCACTGTGACCAGGTTGTAAGCCGAGGCTGGGTCTGGGGTATTCTAGTTTTTGTTTGTTTGATTTTGTTTTTATAAACACCCACCCAGCAGACTCCAAGGAGGGGGGAAGAACCTAAGATTACATCTGCTACTTCAGGCAAGAATGATTCAGGGCGGGGCATTGTCAGGGAACTCATTTAGGGGAGTTATGGGCAAGGCTGATGAGACAGGGGCCCTGGTCCCTAAAAGCCCGGAGAAGGACGTATGAAAACTCCCCACGAGGCACATTTCAGGGGCTTTCTCCTTTCCTCTCCGCCCCCCTCCCATACACAGGCTGTCTTGGCGAGGAGCAAAAGTGGGGGCCAAAGGGCCTGTGCTCTCCAGCTAGCCTGCCTGGGTTATCATCGTATCTCTGCCCCTTGCTGGCTGGCTGTGTGACCTCAGGCGATCTAGTTAACCTCTCCGTGCTTTCAGTTTCCTCATCTGTAAAACGGGCGCACTAAAATAGCCGTCATCACATAGAGACTACAGGGACTAAATGGGGTGCTATCTCTGCCAAGCTGTGGGTTCTCTGTGATCATTGTCCTTGTCAGCTTCCCCAAAACAGATCATCTTTCGTTTTTCCACAGTTAAGCGTCTCACGCAAGTGAAACTGGGGAAAATGCACGAGAGAGAAGTGAGGTCTTTGCTTCTGCTGTTCTTTTCTGACCACTTCCAGATTCCGGGGGTGGGGGCTGGGGGCGTTAGGGGTCAGGTGCACATCTTGTTCTCAGAAGGCAGTGCGACAAAGGGGACTGTGGTTGGGGTGTGCCCTGGGCAAACTGCTTCGGGGTAACATGGAGGGCATATTTCTTGCCCCCCCAGGGCTATAAACACACCCTGCTGAGGTTGTGCAGGTCACGTTTCCCACGTCCAGTCTGTCTTTCCGTATCACCTTGAGAGACTTGTCCTGAAGTCCTGAAGTCACCTTGGGAGACTTGTCCTGAAACCTTCCGCTCCCAAAACATTTTAAAAAGCGCAGACCAGAACTTACACCAGGGGCTTACGACAGCATAAACTGTGTCAACACAGCACAAGGATATAGGGCGTCTTCCCAAAACGTTCTCAGAGCGCATCTCTGGCCCCCAAATATGGGATTGCCACCAAAGTCTCTCTCCAGCACATGAAAAAAAAAAAAAAA
>NW_024412403.1:10052987-10360000 GCF_014898765.1 Herpailurus yagouaroundi | reverse complement strand
CACATTAAAAAAAAAAAAAAAGAAAAAAAAGAAAAAGAAAATAAAGAGAAAAGAAAACGCGCTGAGATTTATTTTTAAAAGGTCCGCTAAAGGATGAACAGGCACAGGGGAAGGTTTCTATTAAATGGTCTTCCATATGCAGAGAGGTATTGACACGTTTCGCCAACTGCCTGACTAATGCATGCCGGCATGAGAAAAACTTTTTGTTTTGTTTTGTTTTGTTTCCCCTCACAAGCTCTTCCTGCTGTGACTCTGCTTCTTAGAAAGAGACGAGGCAGATTTGGTTGGCCAAGGCACACACGCGATGCCGGGGTGCGTGTGGTGATGTCCCTGCTGGGTCTGACTTGGTCCAATTGGTCACCTAGAAAGCGGATAAGGTTTTAGGGAACAGGCCTAGAGTAAAAAAAGTGGTTAAAGAGAGCTGCAAGTAACCTCTTACTCCCCACTGAGATTCCAAAAGCATCCGAGACCGCTCCCGACTACTGAGGGCTTTGTTGACAAATGATAGCTCTGGCCTCGACATAACCGGTGGCCCCGGGTACACGTCTCATCCCTGTGGCCTCGGGAAGGAAGTTTTCAATTGGAAGGTTTTTAGGCTGCGACGAATAGGGACCGTGGAAGTCGCGTCGCCGGTTTTCTCTGGGTGATTTATACCGCAGTGCTCCGTACGAGCTGAAGTCAACCTTCAAAGCCCACATGGCCTCGTTTTACAGGGGAGTTGAGAGCCACTGAATTTATGTCCTTGTTCGAACCTCCACAGCCAATTAGTGTCAGAGGCAAGCCTTGATCATGTAACTGCTGGTTCTTACTTCTGGGCTTCTTCCCCCACGCTGGGTGGGTCCCTTCCTGCAGAGACATCTGCTCAGAAGCATTCGTGCCTAAAGAGTGACATGACATTTTTCAGCATCTATTACACTAAAAACTGGAACCCACTGTCATCCTTCACTTTGTTCCGGAAAGTCTTCATTTCCTACTTTGCTTTAACTCAAACCTCATGTGACGTTTCCAAATGCCTGCCTCAATCCATGCTGACCTTCAGCACCGCCAGCCCCACGGCGGTCATATCTCACTTCCCAGCCTGCTCCTGGGGAGAAGGACAAAAGTGAATTCTCAGGTTCCTCTTCTGGTTCGTGTTTACGGCCAGGGATGCAGACAGGGCCCACGCGATGCAATTTCTCTGTGACCATCCTTCCTTCGCTCAGCTTTGCTGTCCACTGTCTATCCAATGAATTGCAAGAAATATGCCATTGCGGTTTTTAGAAGTCCCCCCCCCCCCAAAGTTGTAGGGATTAGTCGATTGTTTCTTTAGGGTTCACACTCACCATGAGTGTGAGCACGGCATAAATCTTGCCTTCAGCGGCCTAGTAGACAAGACAGAGGAAAAGCCATTGGCTCATCTGAACAGGAGTAGGGACGAGAAAGATGGCCCTATGGACGCAACAGGGAGTTTGAAAGTAGTGTGCGCATTTGTCCCAGAAGACTCAGGCACTGGTCCACGGGAAATGGGGAATTCGGGGCCTGGGGAAGAGTCTGCCCAATATTCTGACTTCCGTTTAAGTGAACAACTGTTTCCTAAGCACATTCTGAGCTGCCCACTGTCTTCCCATTAGCATGTCCGTGCCTGTCATCTGCGAGGGACATCTCTCCAGGAGCCAGCCATGAACACAGCTGGGTTTGTTGTGCTTTCGTTTACATGAGAAAGAAAAAAAAAAGCGAATAAACATTTCCAGATCCCTACTTTGGAAAAGATTCTGGAGCCACCCCAATATTCATCAACTTCTCTATTTAGAATTACTCAGATGTGTGGCGTCTACAGTTTCTTCACGCGATTGTTCTTTTGGTTTTTATTTCTTCTCTGAACATTTTGAGTGATGGCGGACGACCAAGAATCAATGCTTTGACCACAGTGCCTCGCCAGTTGCCAAGAGGGATGGGTGAAGCCAGATCGTCGGTAGCATCCACACTATGCATATTCTCCTTCTTAATTTCCTTTCTTAAAGCCCTTCTAGATCTCTACCATGAAGAAAGAAATGTGTGAATGTACTTAATGCCATTTAACTGTATGTTTAAATACAGTTAAAGTAGTAAATTTTATGTGATGTGTATTTTACTGCAATACGAAAGAAATACATTGTATTTTCTTACGTTATTATTTTATCTTTTATTTTCTGGGACAGCGAGAGGAAAGAAAGAGAGAATCTTCAGCAGGCTCCACTGCTAGGGTAGAGCCCAACGCAGAGCTCGATCCCACAACTCTGGGATCGTGACCTAAGCCAAAATCAAGATTCAGACACTCAACCGACCGAGTCACCTAGGTGCCCCTTGAAATACGCGATATGTTTTAACACAACAAATGGAATTTTAGCTGCGGCTAAACAATAAACTGTAAGAGGAAGGATAGTGGAGACAGAACTGTGGTGAGTCTGAATTTCTAAGCCCTCAATAGGTGTTTTACCCCCCAAACCAACCCTGGGAGGTCTTCAGATGCCTTATCTCTGCCCCTCAGTTATGTCAGGAAACTTCACTGATGCTTCTCATGAAACTGAGGTCTTCAGCTGGAAAGGGAGGCACAGTGCCAAGGAATCAATTGCTTTATTGCCCCTTGTTGCCATTCATGTGTGAAAATGACACAAATTTATCTCACTCTGCAGAATTTTCAACAAAAACAAATAACTTTCATGGAAAAAAAAAAAAAAACACCCCTCACCTTCTGTCTGGTTTTCTCTTGGGAGCAAAGTTTTGCTTTTCTTAACGGGGATCAATTTTGCACTTCATTAAGCACCTTGATCTTTTCGACGCACCAGGCTTTAATGCAATAACACAATCTTAGATCATCTAGATTAATGATTACAATAAAACTGGGCATAAATCTTTGGAAGCCTGTGGAAACCCACAGCTGCAGATGCTGACGTCTGATTTCTAAAATTTCAGAAAGATTTCTTTCTATCGATGGATATCCTATGTTTTGGGATTGTTTGTTTGTTTGTTTGCCTAGACTTATCAAACTTCTAGTCCTAGAGTTGAACAAAGTCCTCAGGGGATAATTTGCCCCCTGGCCTAGTGTCCAACCAAAATCCTTCTGGTGGGGTTTACGTTCAGCCCTGACATTTCCATGGGAATCCTGATACTACAAGTAAGGGATGTATTTACACATGAGATGGCATTCTCCAAGGTTCCCTACAGCACAGGGCTGGTGCCCTGAATTTAGGACAGAATTGGTCAAGACTATTCTTTGGGGTGCCTGGGTAGCTCATGTTTAACCATCTAGATCCTGGTCTTGGCTCAGATCGTGATCTCAGGGTTTGCGGGTTTGAGCTCCGCATTGGGCTCTGTGCTGACAGCGTGGACCCTGCTTGGGATTCTCTCCCTCCCTCTCTGTCTGCCCCTCCTCCACTTGCATTATCTCTGTCTCTCTCAAAATAAATAAATAAACTTAAAAAAAAAAAAAAAGACTGTTTCAAACGCTAGAAGCTGCTCAGTCCATCTCCCCGACATGTACTGATCCAGGCAAGAAAATGTCTCCTTGGCCTACACATCCCAGCACGAGTGTGGGATTCAGTCCTTCAGACTTCCAAAGGAAACAGGGCAGCGCGCTGAAGTGAAGCCGCTTTTGTACGTGTGTTGGCCGAGGATTGCCAAACTCTTCTTGAAACGTGGGGTCAAGACATCAGGGTTCCTTAACAAGGCAAGAAAAGAGAGACTTGAAAGAGTTTGATGCTTTCTTGGTTCTGTTGCACAGGACAGCAGCTCATGGTCCTACCAGGAGTTCCGCTCAGATTGTTCTAGAACATTCTGTGGTCCCACCGGTGCAAGATGAGGACTGTACCACTACTCCACCCTCTTTGGAGGAAAGTTTTCAGATGCTTCCCTGTGAAAGAACTCAGAAACAATTTATGCTTTATGGGTACCAGTGCTTTCATCCTCGTGATAGCAAACACTGAGCAGTCCACTTGATAGAATCCAAATGAGTCTCTGACTTTTGCATTCATTTTCTAAATGTTTATTTATTTATTTTGAGAGAGAGCGAGAGAGAGAGCGCACAAGCCATAGAGGGGCAGAGAGAGAGGGAGAGAGAACTCCAAGCAAGCTCTGTGCTGTCAGAACAGAGCCCGATGCAGGGCTCAAACTCACAAACTGTGCAATCCTCACCTGAGCCAAAAGCAAGACTCAGAGGCTTAACTGACTGTGCCACCCAGGTGCCCCTGACTTTTGCATTTTTTATCCCCATGCATTGCAGCCTCAGCACGACAGTAGTGATTATGTTGTGGGTGCCTATCTGGGAAGGACACGGGGGACACGGAAACTGGATAGTCCCCTGAGTCTAGTTTCTTGGATGAGCACTTGTGTTGTCCTTTCTCAGTTACCATCACTCAACGGGGTGCAGTTGTTGGGGGCTCTGGTCAAAATTAGAAGCCTGACCCCCACAAGAGTTGGGGGGAGCAGTGGTCAGGGTACAAAGGGATGTTGACCTCTCTCCCCAGGATGAACCATTTTATATCTGCCTTAGACAGTAATCTTTATAAATCCTGTTCCAGATGCAGTGGCTTAGGTAAGCCAATTTTCCAAACACCTGCCACAGAGGGGACACGTATCCAAAGATACGTTATCCAGAAACGTATCTGGGCAGAAGATAGTAAGGTGTAAGGAAATGACAGGTTCCTTGTAAAAAATGTAACCAGGAACCACCCAGTTCGACTCTAAACAGAAAATCTCTTTTCGGAAAAATTTAGCTACTGTAATTTCTCATCCGATTGGCTTGGGGCCGGTGATGGGAATGTTCTCGATGATTTCTGCCATGTCTGTGTTGGTCCCAAGGGCTGCTGGCACCCGTGAAACATTCGGAAGAATATGAGATAAGTTTGCGATATTCCCAATTTTACTAAAGGCTCTGAGGTAATAAAGGAAGTGAACAGAGGACATCACGTATGAAGGAAACGTGAATGTCCAGCCAGGGCAAATTGTGGGCCTAGTTAGTGCCTTTGCCGGGGACCCCACAGAACTGCAGCTTGACCGGTATTTTCTCACCTGGCTCGTGGTCTACCTCCTGTGTCTTTCCACTGCAACCCAAGGGAAGGATTCACCCCCAGTGAGTTGTCATACCAAGAAAGAGAGATGGCCTGGGGGAAGCTCTTCCTTCGTGTGCAGGGATGCAGGCTACCCTTCGTTAGCATCAGTGCGAAAATCGTAACAATGTGCAAACCCACGCAAGAGGTATGTACCAGACAGACAAGGCTGACCCATTTCTCAGCTGTGGAGCGATACCTTAATTCTCTCTCTCTCTCTCTCTCTCTCTTTTTCCATTGCTTTTAAATTTTTCCCTCAACAGCTCCTGTCTTCTCCTCCGGGAACTCCTATTATTTGTGTGAGTTCTTGGCACTGTTATCATTTAGGAAGGGGAGATCTGGAAGCCTTCCTGGGTGTGGCGGTGGTGACAGTGAGGGACTGAGGACAGACAGGAGTGGGGGTCGCAGAGACAGGACCCGTAGCTCCTAATTACGGATAGGAGTCAGTTGACCAGCCCTCCTGGTTTGTCCAAGACTGCTGGGATTCCCAGGACACGGGTCCTCCTAGGTGGGACTACCACAGGGTGGGGAGTTAGGCTCCCCCCCCCGCCCCCACTCACACACGGGTGGCACCCCTCCAAACTCCCATCTGTGCAGGGGACACGCTGACACCATCTTTAAGTTTTAATTCCTCACACCAGAGGATCAATCTTTTTCTGTTGTTGCTTTCATCTTGTACGGGCAATTCACTCATTCTGCATGATAGCTGCTTGGCATTTGCTTTAAATAGCACATTAGGCTGTAAGCTCTCTGAGGTCAGAGGTCATCCTTATGTCCCTTGTCTGGTCTGCCTGATCTACCTCCCTCCCCCACTCCCCACCGGCCACCTTCAAAGTTACCTGTCTGGAAGGGTCGCAGTTTCAATGCTGAGACAACGCGGAGAAGGTGAGTCCTTACCGAAACTTCCTGAAGAGGCAGAAAGGGGGGGTTCATGCTCCACAGAAAGACAGAGTGAAACCCTGTCAACATCCATTCTTCCCTCCAGTCTCTACCCACCTTCTCCCTTCTCAGTCTCCCTCAGGCCTCCTGTTCTTTTCCAGACCTGTTCCTTTCTCTCGTGAGTGACTCAGGGCCTTATGCAGTCCAGCTTTGGCCTTTTCTAATTCTCTTCTGCATCCCGACCACTCAATATCCCAGAAAGCCTCCAGAGTCCAGAAGGCCAAACTTCTAAATTTTGTGCATGTGTTTGTTGGGGGATGGGGGGGGTGGAAGATGCAGAGAGGCTTAAGGGCAGGAATCTGTGAACATTTGTGCCCTCATCATCATAATACAAGCATTATAAATAATACGTGCTTACTAAATATTTATTGCACTGTGTTATTTCTCTATCATGCAGATGGACGGCTCTGGGAGGGAATTAGCTGTGGGTCCAATGCATTTTGCAATAATAGCCCCTGGCCAAGGAAAGAGACCCCCCGACCCTCCTTGAGACTCATGGTGAACTAGGGAATGGAAAAAAGGCCTTGTGCCCTTAGCAAGAGAAGTGAACGCTGTTTAAAGGGAGGCACTCAAGAAGGAGTGTTTGTGCAGGGACGTGGGGTTGTGCTCCTGTGAGTGTGTTGTGAGAAAGCTCCAGTCTTGGTCATACAGGCTCAGTGTGGTGAAAACAAAGAGTGTGGATTTGGGTCTCGGGTGCCTGCAACGTGGAACCAGCCCTGGAGCGATGTTACTATTTTCTCCCCGGTCCTTCCCAGAGCTCTCGGTCCTTCCCAGAGTTCTCGGGAGTCCTAAATACCCCGAGACACATCAAACGCTTAGCACAGTACCTGGCATACAGTAAATACTCAATAAACGACAGCTATTACTATTATTAAGGTTGACCCCAACTACAGATGAGAGGCTGCTAAGGCCTCACTAAATCCTCACGAGAGGGGACCACAAGCAACCAAGGGTGTGCTGGCTTGAGTTTTTGGAACTGTCTTGATATATTTGAAATGTATACGGAAATCCAAAGTGCTGAGGTCCCCTGATAAAAACAGAAAAAAAAAAAAAAAAAAAAGTGAAAGCATATGGTGGTCTGAGTCTCAAAGAAGAATGACTTCAGTTATAGAAACAGGCTGTTGGAGAAATGCATCTTTTCAGCTCCGTCAGTCACAAACCTTTTCCAAATGTTGACATTACGCATGATATTAATATACTATAAAGGATCCGCGTAAAACTGGAAAAGCACAAACACACCATGCAAAGCCAGAGTCATGCTAATGCCCCTAATGGATGAGAAACAAACATTCACAGCTAGCTTTGGGTCTTAGGGTTTGCCCTGGATTGTGTCAGGCCTGTAACAGCCAGTCGCTGTCTACGGATGCAGCAGAATCTGGAATGTCCTAAATGAAAGGAAACATTTTCTCGTTCATATTCTTATTAATGTTTTACTTTATGTGACTCGATCATCAAGGGCTGTTTGCCTTTTGCAACCTTTGTAGGTTTGGGGTGGGGAATAAATGCCCCTTTAGAATAAAGGCCCCTCTTTTTTTTACCCCCCAAGGTTGCAGGAGTTGCTCAGGCAGAGAACAACCTTTGAAGTTAAGAAACACTGTGTTATCAAGCCAGAATATGAAATAAAATCGGAAAGGGGCCCCTAATGCATTATGGAATATACGGTGCAGAATCTGGCCGAAGGTGATGCTAATTTCTGCTCTTGTCAATGAAAAACAGACGTCAGGACAACTTGCTGTGCATTCGTCTGAATCCTCAGGACTCCGGGTTGCCACATGGCGATCTGAGAGAGCTGGTGGGCCTGGCGGGCAAGGGGGGAGCCCCGCGAGGGGGGTGCAGAGGCTGGCTCCTTTATTTTCTTTGGCCTGGCTTATGGAAAAATCAGAGAAAATGAATTTCAAATGATGGGTCAAAACTCAAGATTCGAAACACATTTCTTCTATCCTGTAGATCTCACGCATCCAGGAAAATGGTTTGGATACCTTGAACTCCGTTTCCAGCTGCAGGTATGTTGTTCGCGGGGTTCTAGTCAAAGAAATAGTTTCCTTTCAGCCACCTACCAGGCGATGAATCTTTCTAAATTCCGTAGAGTCGTGGGGAAGAAGTTCAAATTGGCTGCTGATGACTATACTGTACTAATATAAAAATTATACTAATTTTTTTCTGCCCGTTTCTTGGCTCCTTTAAACATGTCCTTTCGGCCTGTGGCACATTTTGCATCCAAAATGTGTGGGGGACGAAAGATCCACATTAACGCGGCAGCTGGGACGGGGATGTCACTCAGGCAACTTCCCCCTGACTCTATATTGCTTTTGGAGACATCGTCAAAATACGTCGAGGGCTCGACAAACGTCTGCATGCTAAATGGAAGCGTAGAAATAATGTCTACTGTTTGGTGATGAAATCTTAGAAACTAGACAGATGTGTGAATGCTCTTATGGGCGGGAGAGAGGCAACTGCTTTACTAAGACACTGAATTTTCAGAAAGGAAAGAGGTTGATGCCCGAAGCAGAAGGAAGGATGTCACTGTCTTCTGAAGAAGCAGCCCCCCCTACTCCTTCTGGTTAACTAGGCTACGCGGGCAGCCTCTGAGGAGGGTCGCATGCCTTGTATTTTGGCATTAAAAAATCATCAGGATGACTGGGGTGCCTGGGTGGCTCAGTCGGTTAAGCGTCTGACTTCCGCTCAGGTCACGTTCTTGCAGTTCGGGAGTTCAAGCCTCACGTCGGGCTCTGTGCAGGCAGCTCAGAGCCTGGAACCCGCTTCGGATTCTGTGTCTCCTTCTCTCTGCCCCTCCCCTGCTTGCACACTGTCTCTCTGTCTCTCTCAAAAGAAACATTAAACAATTTTTAAAAACATCATAAGGAAGAGCGAAATATCCCCACCATCCATCACCAACTTGAGCCAGGGGACCCTTGTCCTCCAGGCGCAAGGTGTTGCTGCAGAGAATTGCAGGCTTTGAACTTGATCTTGCTCCTGCCCCCAGCTTCTGGGCTGCTGGCTTCTCTTCTTCTCCAAAGCCCAGGTCCCTACTGTCTTTTTGTCTCATCGCCATTGTCCTGGGCTTTCTTGCTCCTCCCAGGCCCAGGCTCAGGCTCAGGCCCAGGCTCATCTTGTTCCCAAACAGTGTCCGGTGGGCACAACAGAGTGGTCCTTGGAAGGACCCAGCTGCACAAAGACTCCCACCTGTGAGAAGGGCAGAGCAGGGTTTGCTCCAAACACACAGTGGAGCTTGTGGGGGGCGGGGGTAGGGGGAAGGGTGGGGGGTGGGTGCGGCAAATGGCCTTGTCTCTTCCCATTCTGAGAGTCTACTTGGAGGAAATCTTCCTCCAAGAGTTAGGGATGCAGAGATGTTTCCCTGGGGCGAGGCTTTATGGAAAAATGGAAGTATTGAATTTAGGATCCAGTAAGGAATTTAAACTTGCCCAAAAAAAGGGGTCTGGTCTTTGCCCTTGGTTTCTGGGAGGTAATCGCTAAGCGCTTGGAATGTGCTGCCTGATAGGAGTGTCTATGTTTGCCTTGGGTCTTTGCACCAGCCAGCTAATAACAATGTGATTTTGGGTGGGGACCGTGAGCCACACCAACATGCTTTAGGGTAGTAGGAGCTCTGGGAGCCTGGGTGGTTCAGTCAGGTAAGGGTCCAATGCTTGGTTTCAGTTCAGGTCCTGATCTCACAGTTAGTGAGTTCGAGCCCCTCTGTCAGCATGAAGCCTGCTTGGGATTCTCTCTCTGCCCCTCCCAGCTTCTCTCTCTCTCTCTCGAAATAAATAAATAACTTTAAAAGAAGGTTTAAAAAAAAAAAAAAAAAGGATAGTAGGGGCTTTGAGCCCAGTGGAATCAGCTTTGCCTCTTGAGGGGCTGGAGACTGAGATGAGTCACTCAGCGTTGTCACATGGTGGAAGCCCAGGAAAGACTCTGGACCCAGGGCTCTGGTGAGGTCTCTGGGCTGGCGTGCTCTCTGCGTCCTGGCCCACATCAGTGCCAGGAGGGTACTACTGCTGCCTCATTTCCCGACTTCCCGACAGAGCCACTCTCCTTGACTCTCCCCTGCACATTATCCATTTACGTTATTTCCATTAACATTTTTTAAAAAAATTTATTTATTATTTTGAGAGAGAGAGAGAGAGACAGACAGACACAGAGCATGAACAGGGGAGGGGCAGAGAGAGAGGGAGACCCAGAATCTGAAGCAGGTTCCAGGCTCCAAGCTGTCAGCACAGAGCCCGACGCGGGGCTCAAACCCACGAACTGTGAGATCATGATCTGAGCTGAAGTCAGATGCTCAACTGACTGAGCCCCCCAGGCGCCCTGCATTACTTCCATTTGAATACTTATTTCCAACTAGCAATTACTTCCTATGATCTGCTGATAAAGTGTTAAAAATGATCTTATTAATATCTATATCTATATACACACATATGTATGTACATATATATACACACATACACATACATATTTAATATGTATGTTATATATTTATGTATTATATATATTTATATATATTTATATATACACACATACACATACATATTTAATACGTATGTTATATATGTATGTATTATATATATTATATGTATGTGTATATATAATATATACTATATTATATAATATATAACATATAAATTATATAATATATACTATATTATATAATATATAATATATAAATTATATAATATATAATATATATAAATTATATATATAATATTTATATTATTTATATAAAATTATATAATATATTATATATTATATACACACACACACATTGGAATACTACTTGGTAATCAAAAAGAAAGAAATCCTGCCATTTGCAACAATGTGGAGGGAACTAGAGTGTATTATACTAAGTGAAATAAGTCAGAGAAAGGCAAATGTCATATGATTTCACTCATATGTGGAATTTAAGAAACCCGACAGATGAACATAGGGAAAGGGAAGGAAAAATAAGACAAAAACAGAGAGGGAGGCAAATCATAAGAGACTCTTAAAAATCAGAGAAGGAACTGAGGGTTGCTGGAGAGGAAGTGGGTGGGGGGATGGGCTAAATGGGGGATGGGCATTAAGGAGGGCTCTTTTCAGGATGTGCACTGGGTGTCCCATGTAAGTGATGAATCATGTTAACTAACTTGAAATTAAAAAATAAATTAAGGGGCACCTGGGTGGCTCAGTCTGTTCAGCGTCTGACTTTGGCTCAGGTCATGATCTCACCGTTTGTGAGTTCGAACCCCGCGTCGGGCTCTGTGCTGACGGCTCGGAGCCTGGAGCCTGCTTTGGATTCTGCGTCTCCCTCTCTCTCTGCCCCTCCCCTGCTCACACTCTGTGTCTCTCTGTCTCAAAAATGAATAAAACATTAAAAATAAATAAATAAACAAGCAAGCAAGCAAACAAACAAACAAACAAATAATGATCCTATTAAGACTTCCATACTCAGGTGAAAGGAACACTTCTATGCTTTGAAAGAAAAGCACAGAATTGGAAAGCTTCGACTCCCTGCACTTGACACAATGTACAGGTACAGGTTCTCCAGGAACAGTGAAAGGTCAACCAAAGAACACACGATAGGGTCTCAGGAAATGTTTGTCCCCACCCGTATGAGTGTGCTGGGGCCGCCCTAAGAAAGCACCACAAACTGGGTGGCTTGAAACAGCAGAAATTCATTGTCTCCTAGCCCTTGGGCCAGAAGCTTGAAATCAGAGTCAGCAGGGCCGGGCTCCCTCTGAAACCGGCAGGGGACCCTTCCTTGCTGCTTCCCAGCTTCCGGTGGGTTGCTGGCAATCTTTGGTGTTCCTTGGATTGTAGATGCCTCTCCCCAGTATTGCATTCTCACATGGCCTATCCCTTTTAAAAAAATTTTTTTAATGGGTATTTATTTTTAAGAGGGAGAAAGAGACAGAGAGCAGGGGAGGTGCAGAGAAAGAGGGAGACACAGAATCTGAAGCAGGCTCCAGGCTCGGAGATGTCAGCACAGAGCCCGATGCAGGGCTCGAACTCGTGAACCACGAGATCGTGACCTGAGCCGAAGTCAGATGCTTAATCGCCTGAGTCACCCAGGCGCCCCTATGTTGTGTGTTGTTGTTGTCGTTGTTGTTTTAATAAGGACGTCAGTTCTGTTATCAGGGGCCCATTCTACTCCAGTATAACTTCACCTCGGTTAATTACATCTGCAACAGTATTTCCAAAGAAGTCCGAGTCTAAGGTACTGGTGGTTAGGACCTGAAAATACCTGTGCGGAGGGAGCAAAGTTCCACCATTTCCACCTTTCTGGAAGCTAAAGCCACTTACGGAGCTCCCAAGCCTCGGTTCCTTCATCTGTGAAATGGGAAGAATGACGTCACCGCCTCCCCGGCTGTGGAGGGATCAATGGACAAAGAAGGACACACGTGCCCGGGACACACACGCATCCATCGACGTGTAGGAGAGCTGACACCCGCGAGAGCGGGGGGGGGGGGGGCTCCCTGCCTCTGTGGGCGGTAGTGATTCCAAGCAGGATATTTTCTAGTGCGTTTACATTCATTCATGTCCGAAGCGTGCAACTCCCCTTCTTTCACCTGTCCTTTCTCGTCCTGCCGCCACCAGGTGCTCGGGGAGCAGGGAGGAGCGTGAACCAAAGGAGCATTGTTCCCTGGGGAAGGCTCAGTCGTCAACTCCGTTCCACCAGCTAGCACGCTGAGACAGTCGCCGGCTGCACCTTGCCTTTTCCTCTGTCTTGACTTCGGTGCTTATCTGAGAGCCTTTTGTTCAGGCTCATAATTAGTCAGTGACTCAGTCGCCCGCAAGCGTTACCCGTGGAGCCAGACGACAACAGCAAGCTCCGTGGACCACCTGTCCCGAGTCATTTCCTGTGTGGGCGGCAACTTCACAGGGCTGAGAATATGAGTTACGGTAAAAATGGCTTCAGCCCTGGCGTTCTGCATTGTTGAAACTAGATGGAATCTCGCTTCATTATGTTCTGGCCAGACACATTTCATTATCGTTCTTTGCATATATATTAAAAACTCTTACCCCTCTGTGAACAAATGTGCTCAAGGCGGGGGGAGACGATACACCCCGGTGATGCGAGGTTGCTGTAGGAGAGAAAACACCTCTGTTTTACCTGTTAAGTCAGCTCGGTGAGCACAGAATGCACTTGGATGGGACGGTAACTGGGGTGGTGCGTGCGTTCTTGTGGGTGATCTTCCAGATGGGGGTTCAAGAAGATTAACAGTACATTTTAAGCCCTACGTTGCATGGCATTAGAGTTGTGGAAACAGTCTGAATGAATCAAATATCCTGTTCCCCTAAATTGGCCAATGGAGTGGAAACACACACACACACACACACACACACACACACCCCACCCCAAACAGTTATTTATGTCATATAGACAAAACACCGGGTTGGTTGACTGATCATTTCCACTCTGCAGTGAGCCATGCTTGGTATTTTCACTCTGGGTTTAACTGCCACATTTTTCCACTAATGGAACTGCTCCTCAGGAGGACGGTTCATTTTTAACCTTATTGCCCCTCATTCTCTGTCTTTCTGATCTCTTTGTAGACTGTAAAGTTCTTGGGTCATGATTAAACTCTAAAAGTGAAGCCTACTGCGGCAGCCGGGTGGTTCAGTCGGTTAAGCATCTGACTCTTGATTTTGGCTCAGGTCATGATCTCAGAGTCAGGAGATCAAGCCCGGTGGCGGGGGGAGGGGAGGGGAAGAAAAGTAAAGCCTACTTATTTATGACCATGAGAAACAGTCTAGAAAAAAATAAACTTAAGTCTATGTGGCAGGGAGGCAGTGCAGTATTGCAGAAAGAACAGGAATTTAGGAGCCTGGGGATTTGGTTAAAGTCTTAGCTGTGTGGCCTTGTGCTAGTTCCTTCACCACTCTGACCCCTCGGTTTAGTGGTCTTCAAAATGGGGCTGGTAATACCTACTTCCCAGGGTTTAGATGATGAATGAGAAAGTGGGTATTATCCCCTGGCAGGCCCTCAACTAAAAAGGGGAAGATCCCTCATTTGCATTTATAACTCTGTCAACATAACTAAAAATGCTGAGTCCTCCAGCCTCCAACTCTTACCTGCCATATACTCTATGACTGTCACACACCCCAGTGATTTAAATATTCAAGCCAGCATCACACACACATCTTGTGGACCACAGGTGGGGACGGAAAGGGACAATGTGCCCAGGAAAACGCAACGTTCCCGGAGCGAAGGGAGCAGATCTCAAGTACAAATGGTCTCTTTTGCTTATAAAAGTGACCCCGTCAGCCTCACTCGGCGACGAGCCTTGGAGTCGACCAGAATCATTGATTCACAGACTCCTGTATTGATTTACTCAAAAAACATCTGGGGTGGACACCGTACTAGGCTCCGGGGATACGAAAGCGTGTTTCACGCCTGACCTCGTGCAGCTCACGGGTCGGTGGGGGAGTCCAGCATCAAACAAGTGCTCATGAAGGTAAGTATTTCGGTGGAAGCTGGGATTCATGCTGTGAACAGCAAAGTGCAGGGCAGTCTGGGAGGGTGAAACCCCAGGTCAATGAGAACGATGCTTCGTCATCTGCGTTCTTTCCCCCCAGTTCCCAACCAGGTTGATGCATTGTGGATGCAACACCGAAAACATTAACGGTAAGAGGAGTCTGGGAATATGAACTGTGGAATACAGGGGGTATGTCCTTTCAACCATTGTTTCTGCCCATTGACATAAAAAGGGCCTTTCGACATCTGTAGAGAAGTATAATACGAAAAACAATTTTTTGTACTTATCTTTCATTGAGGTTGCCCGGAAGTCCCACAGATGTTACCTCACCCAGGTTTTAGGACACTTCTCACAGGAAGGTAAGGTGACACTCTTGCCCCCATTTCGCAGATGAAGTCACTGAGCTGGGAGGAGGTAAGGGTGATGTGGGATCAGGGGCCGGGGTGCCTGAGTCCTGTCTCTGGCTTTGAACTCAGCAGCTAGCTATGTGACTTTGGGTGCTTCCCTTGTAGTTCCTTTAGGGGGTTGGGATGGATAGTCTCCCGTGTCCCATATAGTTTGAATAATCAATGATGGTGTCAAGGAAACCGGGCAAATGTCAGAGTGCTGATTCTCAGGATATAATTCAAATCTTCGCGGATAACTTCAGCTTCCGAATGAGATTTCTGCAACAAGACCATCCCAAAAGACCATCAGGAATAAGTGAATGTTATGTTAGAATGATCCTAGCTCAGTGTGTCCCCAGATGCCTAAGAGTAAGATTCTGGAGACGCAACCCAGACTTACTATATCCAAATTCCCAGGCAGAGGCCTGGGAGGAAATTACAGAATTCAATAGGCAACTTGGGAAAACACGGCCTCCATCCAGATCGGTGGCCTCACGTTACCAAGGACCTTAGAAGAACGGGGATGGCTGGATCCAACCCTAGAGGTTTTATTTACATGGGTTGAGATGTGTCCTGAATGATCACAGTTCTAGTGTCTCCCCGGGTCATTACAATGGGCAGCCAAAATCTAGAGCAAGCTCTGTCACTGTGCCAATGAACTTGTGCTGAACAGGTTCCATGAGGCTAATCTTACCAAGATGTAAAAACCATGTCCAAAGTCACCCACTGATTGGGGGCAATGCGGGGCTGGACCCCCAGCCCCTGACTCTGCTCTCGCTCTGTCCACCTCATTATGTTGATACCCTAATGTCAGTTTTCTTTTTTCTTTTTAATATTTGTTTATTTGGGGGAGAGTGTAAGTGGGGGAGGGGCAGAGTGAGGGGGACAGAGGATCCGAAGCAGGCTCTGCGCTGACAGGCTGACGTCATCGAGCCCCACGTGGGGCCCGAACTCAGAACCACGAGATCATGACATGATCCGAAGTTGGACGCTCCACCGACCGAGCCACCCAGGCGCCCCTGTAAGTTTTCTTTAAATGGAAAAGGAAAAGGTTTTAATTACAGAGGCCCAACGAAAAAAAAATCATTCAGAAATTTAAAATTTGGAATTTAGTAAAACATTTGACTTCACAGAAATCCAAATTGTCTGTATGGTTCCCATCACCACCACCGACACCACTAAGGTAGCTCAAAGATGAACAAACTCGGAGAAATGCTTGCAACAGAAATGACAAAGAGTTTTGTAAAAAAATCTCTAGAAACCAGTACGAGGACGGATAATCCAATGGAAGAACGATCAAAAGTAAATAGAAAATTAACACAGAAAGCAATTCAAGTGACCAGTAAAATCATAAAAGTGTGTTTTACCTCCTTAATAATTAAAGACCTAGAAATTAAAATATCAGTGAATTATTAATATCTGCTCATCAAATTATGAATGATGACATGATTGATAATCTCGATTATGGGGGAGGATGTGACTGCTGGTTATCGGGTAAATCGGCAGAGTCTGCAGAGCAATTTGGCGATGCGTAAAATCTTCAGGTATGTGCGCACTCTTTGACCTGGCGATTCTACCTCAAACAAATTGTCCTAAGAGGTTAAGTGTGTGAAGATCGATGTGTGTCTTTTTATCACATGATTGTGTATTATATCAAACACTTGGAAATAATACAAACAGCCGTTAATACACAATTGGTGAAATACAGTTTAGTCGATCTACACGATGGGGTAATACGTAAATATTAAAAATTATATTGCAGAATGACATGTATTGGCATAGAAATAACGTTCCATGGACATAAAGCAAATCGTTACCCAGCTATATATCACAGGAGCTCAATTTTTAACTTGTATGAGTGGGTCTGTATCACCACATATGCACCACATATGGGCCATAGAGACCTAGGTTTGGGGTCCAGTTCTGGTCTTATCTAAAATCCAGGTTTTTCAGAGAGGTTTTCCAGGATGTGGGACTTTGCATTCTAACCCTGGGACAATACTGACCAAATGAGAATGACTGATCGTCTGGTCTCATCCCTAACTCACTGTGTGACTTTGAACATGGTTTTTCCATGTTTGTGTTGCACATTCCTTTCTTAAAACAATGGATGTGACATAGTCGTGGTTGGAGAATTTGCACCCACTCCCATATTAACAATGTTTTTATTTGGGTGGTGAAATTATAGGCGTTTTAGAATTTCTTCTTCGATATTTCTTTATAGTGCATATCTATAATTTTCATAATATAAAACACATTAAAGTTGTTTATATTAAAAACAACTCTAGGGTCAACTGGGGTCTATTTTCAGTACCAAGAAAATGGCACAATGATGGTAAAGAAGTATTTCTACAGAATGTCAATCACAGACATTTATTATAGAGGAGAACCTGAAACCAGAGATTCAAGAACAAAGAGCATCATGGACAATTTGTCCTTCATGACTACAGTATCTTACACCAGAAATGATACAAGAATAAAATATATATATATATATTCCTTGTGTTATAGAAGCAGCAGCAGCCTTCCTGTATGGATTCGGTGTACTTTCAGTTTGGAACTAGAATGTTTTCTTTATTTTTTTTAATGTTTATTTGTTTTTGAGAGAGAGAGAGACAGACAGAGAGAGAGAGAGAGAGAGAGAGCATGAGCAGCAGAGGAGCAGAGAAAGAGGGAGACACAGAATCTGAAGCAGGCTATAGGCTCTGAGCCGTCAGCACAGAGCCTGATGTGAGGCTCGAACTCACAAACCGTGAGATCATGACCGGAGCTGAAGTCAGAGGCTTAACTGACTGAGCCACCCAGGCGTCCCAAGGAATAGAATGATTTAATCACTTTCTTCCCAGAATAAGAAGGATGCGGCTTATGAACAAATTTCCAAGTGAGTACGTGTTGTTTGAAAACATTCACCTTGGAAGTTTCTATGTTCATAATTTTCGCGTTGCTTCGATAAGACTAAATAGTGATGCTTTTCAAGAAATCTTGTACTGATGATATTAGCGTATCAGCAGAAAAGTCCAATTGTCAAGTGAAGCAGTCAGCCCTAAACTTTGCGGTCCTAAGTTTGGGGAAACTTAAGAGGAACTTTCCCCCCAAAAGGCTTGGAATTGGGTCAAGCGTAAATTCGCTTAGTTTGGTGGGAGACGGTGACGGGGAAGGAAAAGTTGACAAAGCCCTCGTGGCGTGTGCCATGGCCTGGAAGGTGGGTAGAAATAACACATACTCTTTCTGGAAGTGTCCAAATTGCACATTTTGACACGCATGGCATGGAAAGCTAACTCTGGTACTCTACCACGGCTGACGTCCTGACTTCCTCTGGGGCAAGTGCCCTTGCCGATTTCTCACCTGTCTTGCAACAGCTGCAGAGGTTTGCACAAGGCTGAAGAGAGCAGGAGAAACTAGAAGCTGCCCCTGTGAAGAACCCCCACCATCTTCCCAGCAGACCCCCAGGCCATGCCCCTACACCGGTCACCTGAATACTGGACACATTCGTTAATGTCACAACTTTTGAGATTTTCTTCCTAACTCATTCTTTGTGCTCTGTTCTCCACATCAGGAAAAGAAGAAAAAAAAAACAAAGGCAGTGCCGAAATCACTCACAGTTCTGCCTTTGAAAATCCCTTTGACTTCCTTCTGCATCTGGAAATTACACCTGGATTCCAAAACATTCTTCGTTGCTTTTGATGAGGAAGTCAGGACTTCCCTGATGGGAGCGCATGGTTTGATTCACGGGACAGGATTCCTGACAGGTTTTGTGCGGGCATTCCTACTGCAGGACTACAAATCATTTTGTGGGTCGGGTGATAAATCAGCAATCCTACTGCAGTACATTTCTCCTTATCTAAATGTATTTCCCCAAATTCATTTTAATTAAGCGAAAAGGGTTTGCAAAAGTTTCCTTTGCATATTTGCAACCCCTCCCTGCTGGCCAGGTGCCCAGACTGCAGGAGCGTCAGATCCCAGGCTGGACATGCAAATATCCCTGGTTACTGTGCAGCTCCAGACTCTTCCTGTCTAAAATATATTTTTAATCCAGAAAGATGAGGATACGAATTGCATTCCTGAATATGTACCATTAAAAGCACTGTGTGTATTTTCTCTGGATGCTCTGGAAAATTACGCACTAATCCAAATGTCACTCCGTTAAGCATAGCTACGGGATTATAACGGTTTGGGAATAGAAAGCTTGTGTATATACCAAAAAGCTTTGAGCTAATTTTGCTGTCTTGCCAACTTAGTTTGTGAGAATCGAGCTATGTCAAAAAAATTACAAAAATGAACCAAGCAGTTCTTTTCTCAATGAAATCTTTTATTTATTTAGTTTTTCCATTTTTTAATGTTTATTTTTCAGAGAGGGCGAGAAACAGAGTGCGAGCCGGGGAGGGGCAGAGAGAGAGGGAGACACAGAATCCCAAGCAGGCTCCAGGCTCCGAGCTGTCAGCACAGAGCCCGACGCGGGGCTTGAACTCGCAAACCGTGAGATCATGACCTGAGCCGAAGTCAGACATTTAACTGACTGAACCACCCAGGTGGCCCTCAACCCAATTTTTTAAATGTCAAAATTGATTAAACCCTGACCTCAAGCATGGTCCTAAGTCTGCCACTAAGTGGCTAACAGTGAGTAATGGATTTCAAGGTCATTTTTCTAACAATTTATGTGTCTACGAGTGACTTGATTTCTTTCTTCTGCTTGTTTATTCTTTTCTTATATTTCTTCCTTCCTTTCTTTTTTTATAGGTAACTGTATCAGTCTGCCCAGGCCACCATAACAGAATACTGCAGACTGTGGGGCTTCCAACAACAGAAATTTATTTTTCACGCTTCTGGAGGCTGGGGGTCCAAGATCAAGGTGCCAGTTGATTTGGTTCCTCGTGAGACTCTCTTTCTGGCTTGCAGAGGGCCACCTTCTGGTCCCCCATGGCAGAGAAAGAGGAAGAGAAAGAGGAGGAGGAGGAGGAGGAGGGAGGGAGGAGGGGAGCAGGAGGGAGGGAGGAAGGGAAAGAGAGAGAGAAAGAGGGAGGGAGGGAAAGAATGAGGGAGCAAAGAGAGTACTCTGGTGTTTTCCAGTCTACTACAAGGACACTAACCCTAGTGGATCAAGACCCCATCCTTATGACCCCCCAACCTTAATTACCTCCTTATAGGCCCCATGGCCAAATTGCAGTCAAGTTGAGAGTTAGGGCCTCAATATAAGATTCTGTGTGTGGGGGTGGGGGGGGGGCACACATAATTCAGTCCATAGCAACAATTGATTAAGAAAGTGAAAATCATCTACTTGGTCTGAGAGAGCTGGCAGAATGTGAATGTCACTTGCTTTTCAGATGGACAGGTTTTGTACAAAAGAACTTCAAGTAACAATTGCAAAGCCTTGCTGATAGGAAAAAGCCATCACACAATGAGCAAAGGCTCAGCCACATCTAGAATCCTTTCCCAGCTGTATCTTTTTCTGGTTGTGTGGCCATGAGCACATGATATAAGATTTTGTAACCTGTTTGTGTGTGTGTGTGTGAATAATTGTATTCGTCTCCGATAACTGCTGATGAGTTTAACTGGGAATTTTTGCAGAAAATGCTTGGTGAGTAAGTTCTCACTTTTAGCCATTATTAACATCATTGCCATCATCATCATCATCATCATCATCATGGTCATTATCATTCCCAGACTAGTTAACAATAAGGTGAAAGTATTTTGTCTTGTAAGTAGGCGTGTCATTCTCCAAAGAATCACATGCAATACGTGAGACCAGAAGCACAATGTGAAATACTTTTTTGCTCAAAAAGAATCTTAAACAATCTTACTCGTGGGTTGTTGCACATGGTTCACTATCGAGAGAAAAGCTGTCTAGACCCCGAACCGCCAACTTGAGTCCCCACGGAGATCACTGTCCACTGAGCAGAACATACCTTTAACAGCTTGCCTTCTTCCCCACATGAATGTTGTCTCTGTAGTGATTTACAGGAAACTCAACACGGACCCAACCCCACAAGTGTCTCCAAGAAGAACTCAAACTCACTGTAGAACAGCAAGAGAAAAATAATGCCACTAGAATGAATTTTCAGTTCAATAGAGTAAGTTTTTCTCAAGCTATTCAACATTTGCAATGCCTGAAACACTTTCTCCAAAACCACTTCCAACCCACAGCTCATAATATTTTTATGATTAACCTTAGAGGGAGCAAAAATATAACCAGCACTATGTCACATTCCCACAACCAAACTTCTGGTCTTTTTCACCGGTGGGGTAGGGAAAGGGGGGTTTGGATAGTCCAGGGGATGCAGAGAGAAAGTCCTTTGTCTGGAGTTTTTAATTGCTGAGGGTTTTTTTTTTTTAAACCAAAGAAGCAATTCCTTTCATGCACCATGTCTCACCTTGAATTCTTATCCACGAGGGACATAGCTGATCAATGATGTAATTCTACAGTTATTTAAGGATAGTGATTCTTTTATTCTCACCAAAGGTTTGCCCAAAATTAAAAGGAGCCTGGAGTCATTTATTTTAATCTCTCAAGATTGTTTATTGTTTCTACAAGTTAGGGCAGCCCCATCTTTGGAAGACATAGTCCAAGAGAAAAGTCGATAAAATGATAGCATTGTTAGATGGGGTGGGGTTTTCGCAAAATAGACTCATTGTTGATGGTCTTTTAAGGTAACACTTCATATTTTATCTTGTGGCCCTTCTGAAATGCATGGATGTTCGTTTGGCGTAAACAACAACACTATTAACTTACCTTTTGAGACTTGGCCACCATTGAGAATTCAGTAAACGTCTACAAATTGTAAACTTCAATGGTGGATTCTTGAAAATGTTCATTTCCGTGTAACTTCCTTGCCATGTGCTGCCATAAAGCTCTTTGGTCTTTATACCATGTATAAAATGAGGAGTCATATACACACTTAATTTGGGTTCTTTGAGTATTATAAGCTTCCCTCCTCCCAATATAATTAATCACTTTTCCATGCATGATGGAAACTGCAAAATGATTTTTCCCCCTTGGGTTATAAAAATATCCCTAAATTGTCAGCTTTGCTTTTCAGGCTCTTTGATCTACTTTGAATGTGAAATGTGCAGGACCACCAAGCTGGACCCCAAGCTGGGTGGGTGACCTCTACCCTACAGTGTGAGAAAAAAAGCTGTAAATTTTCCCCCTTATTTTTTTATACCCATGAGTTTTTTATTTAGAAAAAGAAACTAATACATAATCAGTACCTTTACAGTTAACTCACCCAAATGTTATTTGTTTAAGGTATTTGATGTCCAATATACTTAGTGTTGTTGTTGTTTTTTTTTTTTTTAAATAAGGCTCGTTTAAGCTCTTTTCCTAGAAAAGGGATGTTGCCTTTGCCAAAGGCACATTATCTTCAATATCCAGTATTTTCAGTCTATTTTCTGCAACTTAAATTTTCCACATCTTAATTTGTCTCAGTTCTCTAAATTGGTAGGGTGAGAAGGCCTTCCTTTCCTAGCATCTGACTCAACTTGCTTAGGAAATTAAACAAGGTCTTTCCCCTTTGATGGAGAAACCAATAACTGATGCGCGCACAAATGAGAGAAAGCTGAGGTCTTCAAAGTCTGCCCCTATTTAGATAAGCACCTTCCAACATCCAAATCTGTTCTACATCGCTATAATACCTACTGTGTCTAAAACTATAGTATTACCTTATAAGGAAAATCTGTGAGCCAAAAATTTAAAGTCTAGTTATAATGAAAAGACATCAGAGAAAAAATGACTCAATGAATTTTAAAAGCCCTACATAGAGAGCAGTTCACCTGTTATTACAGATGTGAATAAATCGTGTAGATTAATTACCCAAGTACAAGAATATCTATAGTATGCAAGCATCTATTGGGGGGATTACTCATTGAACTATGGCCCCAGCCTAAGAACCCGACACATGTCTGAATTTGAGAATGAAGGTGGTTTGGGAAAGAACGTGCCAGCAATTTTAACGTTTTTAAAATCCTGCTGTGGTTCCTCAGGTTACAATTGCTTTGCTACATTTTCTATGCCAAGAACAGAGTTTCATACCTTTCCAAACAATGCAACTCCGGTGGGACGTTTGGTTGGGGAAATGAATCATATAAGATACCATGCGATGACGTCTTTACCTTGCTTTTCCCTAAATTCTACCCATTCCAGGGGTTTCTACACTTGTACAAACTATTCAGCGCTCAGATGGAGACTGTAAGAACCTCCTGGTCCTTAGATGTTCTTCTGGGCCTCAGGCATAGCAAGTCTGAAGCGAGCAAAGGCTAGAGTGAAAACCTTCCTTGATCTACACTGCATGGCCCCGGGAGGACACTTGAGAAAACACAGTTACGTTATGTTAGGCCTCTTTGTGCCCAGTACTTTTTCTCAAAGATGTTTCAAGAGTACTTGTGGAATTGTACAAACCCCAGATTGTAAATTTCTGCTCTTGGGCTTCACTAAATACCCTTGCCCTCTCCAGAAACATTCTCTGCCACTGCAGAAAGTTGCTGAGTCCTTATTAGATTCGTTCAGAACTTGGTGACCTTTAAGCAAACCCCCAAAGATGAGAGATGATAAAGAAGAAAACTAGAAAATGTTACTGGTAGACACAGTGCATTCATTTCTTGTTTTTGAAGTAATCAACTCTTGAGCTAAGAGTTTCAAAATTCTATTCAGATTTAGACATCTTTCAACAATAACGATGTGAATGATTTCCAAGTTACCCACTCTGTAATTCTTACTAAGTAGAATAATGCAGTATTTCCTGCAAACTTGAGTATTTGATTTTCATATAACAAACTTCTGATTAAATACTCTGTAGATTGAGATCACCCACCGCGACCTTCGGGTAACCTGTTGTTCCAAACCAGACAGGAAGAAAGAAGGAGTGGTCTTAGAGGAAACGAAATCTATTGTAAGGAACTCTGAACTGGAGAGTCAAGAAATGTGTCATTCATTCTATTCACAATTTTAGACAAAGTCTTGTTTTCTCTCTACCTTAGTTTCTCATTTCGTTAAAAAAAAAAAAAGGACAAAAAATGTCATCTTCCAAGAATATGGTAGAAAAAGATGCTGAGTTGAGTAAAAAGGTTAGAGCTGATGGTCCCCTTCAAAGGCATTATGCTTAGTGAAAAAAGTATAGCTCAGAATGTTACATGCTGTTTGATTCCATAACATTCTTGAAAGGACACAATTCTAGAGAGGGAGAACAGATTGGTAGTTGCCCGAGGATCAGAAGAGAGAGGCGTGTACATAGAAGAGTAGAATGAGGGGGTTCCTTCGGTGATAGAACAATTCTGTATCTTGGCTGTGTTGGTAGTTATATGAATCAACACCCTAGATAAAATTGCATAGAATTACATGCACACACGCAAATTGAATGCGTGTTAAAAATGCTAAAAACTGGACAGCTCTGCAGGTCATTTAACAGCATGACACCAACGACAACTTCTGGGAGAGCTTGATGAAGGGTACAGTTGGACTCTGTGTATTATTTTTATAACTTCCTGTGAATCTATTCTTATTTCAAAATAAAACATGTTTAAAAGTGTCATTACAGAGCTGTCTCCAGGTGCCTTCTTAACTAATCCAGTGTTCCCTATGTGTACAATCACAATGAGATTAAAAGTACAAATAATTTTTTAAAAAAAGGGCCATAGTGAAAGAATGGCAATTGTTACATGGGGTGGGATGAGTCACAACAAAACCATCAAACAGAGTTCTTCTCTTGTAACGTAACTTTGCATAAACGTGAATACAATGGTGCCTTGTTTAACACCACTTTGAACTTACAAGCAAACTTCTTAGGGACAGCCTTTTGAAATATAAGCCTTTTGTAAATCGAGATGCCATGGAACATTTGTTCCATGAACTGTTTCACGAAAACAAATCAATCTGTAGTAAAATAAATTTGGAAATACTGGAATTAAACATATTTTCCCCTGGATCTCTTTTCATAGTAATAATTTTATTTTATTATTTAAAAAAAATTTTTTTTTCAACGTTTATTTATTTTTGGGACAGAGAGAGACAGAGCATGAATGGGGGAGAGGCAGAGAGAGAGGGAGACACAGAATCGGAAACAGGCTTCAGGCTCTGAGCCATCAGCCCAGAGCCCGACGCGGGGCTCGAACTCCCGGACCGCGAGATCGTGACCTGGCTGAAGTCGGACGCTTAACCGACTGCGCCACCCAGGCGCCCCTCATAATAATAATTTTAAAAAAACACATACTTTTGAAAAAATAGACTCTAGCCTTCTACTCCCCAAAACAATGGACGAGGTGATCCCGATGATTTGGCCCAATTCGCTGCTGAAGACAAGTAGGGTGTTGGAACACACAGAGACACGCTCACACACACACACACACACACACACACACACACACTATCTGACTGAAGGCAACAGAGAGCTGTCAATGCAGCGAAAAAATACGAAGCCAAGAGCCAGAAGACAGAAACACAAAGAGAAAGTTTCAGCATTTGGGTCATTTTCACCATCAAGTAAACATTTTTACCTGGAAGAGGAAACTACAAATTTTTAAAGATATTCAGAGCTTTTGCCAATTACACAAGGTGAGCGGGAGAAAAACAGGAATCCGGGGCCTGCCGGGAGTTCTGGTATATCTCTCGTGCTTTGGATCGAGGAAACGGAGTCCTGTAACCTAGGGATCCAGGTGAATGGAAAGGACGGCCCTTAGGAAATGCAAGTCCTCTTATTTGTTAAGTATTATTATTATGTTATTATTTTAAATTTAAATCTAAGTTAACATATAGTGTAATAATGATTTCAGGAGTAGAACCCAGTGATTCATCTCTTACGTTAGGACAGCCAGTGCTCATCCCGACAAGTGCCCTCCTTCGTGCCCATCCCCCATTTAGCCCACCGCCCCCCCACCTCCAGCAGCCCTCAGTTCGTTCTCCGTATTTAAGAGTCTCTTATGGTTGGTCCTGCCCCTGTTTTTATATTATTTTTGCTTCCCTTCCTTTATGTTCATCTGTTTTACATCTTTAATTCTACATATGAGTGAAGTCTTATATTTGTCTCTGTCTGACTGACTTATTTCGCTTAGCATAATACACTCTAGTTCCATCCATGTGGTTGCAAATGCCAAGATTTCCTTCTTTTTGATTGTTGAGTAATATTCCATGGTATGTATGTATATATATATATATATATATATATATATATATGCATACCACATCTTCTTTGAAGCTGAAGTCTACCTAAGGATCGCTTCAATCTCTGAAATTGGTCCCATGTCAATCATCTCTCTAGGAACATTAAGTCTTAAATATAATTTATAATTTGTTACATACATCAGGCAGGAAGTCAAAAGTATCATGGCAGAGGCACCTAGGTGCCTCAGTCGCTGGAGCATCCCACTCTTGATTCTGGCTCAGGTCATGATCCCAGGGTTGTGGGATCAAGCTCAGCTCTGGGCTCCATGCTGAGTGGAGAGCCTGCTTCAGACTCTCTCTCACTCTCCCTCTGCCCCTCTCCCCTGCTTGTGCTCTCTTTCTCTCTCTCTAAAAACACCAAAAAACAAAACAAAACCAAAAAAAACAACTAAAAAAAGTCAAGGCATAGGAAACCAGAAGAAAAACAACAGAAACAGACCCAAAAGGGCTCCGGATACAAGTTATCAAACAACAGAATTTAAAGTCGCAAGGGGTCAAGGAGACACAAGGAAACATGCAGAATTTTGATGAATATTTAAGAACTGTCAGGATAATCAAAGGAAAATGTTAGAAAACTACAATTATTGAAATTAGGAACAAAGATGAAACTAAAGTGTATTAAAGAATAAGACAGAATCAGTGAGGTGAAAGACAGATTCAGAGAAATTACCCAGATGGAGGGAGGCATACAGGGGAAAACGGATGAAAAAAGTAGAACGCGTAAGAGAAAAAAATGGAGTGACAATTTCCACTGAACATGTAAGGAGGTTCCTTCCAGAAAAATAAAAGAAAGGGAGTGGTGTAGACTTAGTATGTAATGGGGCATTGTTGACAACTTTCCAAACTGGCAGAGATTCAAGAAGCAGGAGAAATCCAGAGAAAAATCCCATCAGAGTAAATGACTGAAAACCAAAAATAATGGGAAAACACGAGAAGTGACCAGAGAAAGAAAGACACGTTGATTTCCAAGGAGGAACATTAGATGGAGAGTCATCACCCCGAGAATAAATAAGCGAAGCAAAATAAAATACTCACATTTTAAAAAGAAAGTAAACAAACCATTAAAATAATGAAATAAAACAACATAAAAGCCAGAAGGCAATGGACAAAGTTTTCGCAATGGTGAAAAAAAATTAATATTCAACCTAGAACTCTATATTGAATTGAAAAATACCCTTCAAGGATGAAGACGACATGAAGACATTTCCAGACAAACAAAAACAGAGAGTATATCACTGGTAAACTTGAATGGAAGGGAATAGTGGAGGCATTCTTTAGGAGGAAGGACAATGGTCCCAGAGGGAGGCCTGACGTTGCGGGAAAGACTGAAGAGCAAGAAAAGGCGATTATGTCTGTAAACTAGAAGAATTTTGACTGCACGGATCCATAATAGTATTTGAATAGAGGATGCAAAGATGCATGCAAATGCAGTAAGCTGGGAGGGAGGGAAAGGGAGTTTCTGCATCATGTGTCTGGGGTAAGAGGGATTAGGTTCCGCGGCATCAGGTTGTATCTCTAAGTAAGCTGTGGAAGAATAGTGAACCAGTGTTCACCCTCACACTCACAGAGAGGGGGACAACAGGACAGATGTTAAGGAACCTAGAAGCCCCAAGTAATGCAGGGCTGGAGACAGAAGGAATGTAGAAATGGGTAAGACAAGTAGAAAGGAAGTAACAGGATGGCAAATTTTGCATCAAATAGAGTAGTATTTTTTTTTTAATTTTTTTTCAACGTTTTTTATTTATTTTTGGGACAGAGAGAAACAGAGCATGAACGGGGGAGGGGCAGAGAGAGAGGGAGACACAGCATCGGAAACAGGCTCCAGGCTCCGAGCCATCAGCCCAGAGCCCGATGCGGGGCTCGAACTCCCGGACCGCGAGATCGTGACCTGGCTGAAGTCGGACGCTTAACCGACTGCGCCACCCAGGCGCCCCTAGAGTAGTATTTTTAACACTACTGTAGGCTGGGATCTCAGTGGACGATAAAAACAATAGTTCTCTTATGGAAGTCATATGTCAAACCGCCTAACAAGCAGTGACTCATTCATATGTC
Source organism: Herpailurus yagouaroundi (assembly GCF_014898765.1). Taxonomy (NCBI): domain Eukaryota; kingdom Metazoa; phylum Chordata; class Mammalia; order Carnivora; family Felidae; genus Herpailurus; species Herpailurus yagouaroundi. The sequence continues at coordinate 10,331,961 of NW_024412403.1, read as the reverse complement.
GTAAGTACCATTATTTATGCCCACTTGAAAAATGAAATTTAGGGGCGCCTGGGTGGCGCAGTCGGTTGATCGTCCGACTTCAGCCAGGTCACGATCTCGCGGTCCGGGAGTTCGAGCCCCGCGTCGGGCTCTGGGCTGATGGCTCAGAGCCTGGAGCCTGTTTCCGATTCTGTGTCTCCCTCTCTCTCTGCCCCTCCCCCGTTCATGCTCTGTCTCTCTCTGTCCCAAAAATAAATAAACGTTGAAAGAAAAATTAAAAAAAAAAAAAAAAAGAAAAGAAAAATGAAATTTAGGCACAGAAAGGTGGAATAACAGACCCAGGATCGCCCAGCAGGTGGGGGCAGAGCCGGCATTTGAAACCGTGCAGTTAATTCTCAGCTTGTGTGTTTGATCGCCATGTTGGGCTATATGATTCTGCCCCTCCTGTGGTAGCACTGAGAAAGTTCCAGACTTACTGTCTGGCATTAAAGAAAATAAATTGTTGGGGCGCCTGGGTGGCTCAGTCGGTTGGGCGACCGACTTCGGCTCAGGTCATGATCTCACAGTCCGTGAGTTCGAGCCCCGCATCGGGCTCTGTGCTGATAGCTTGGAGCCTGGAGCCTGGAGCCTGTTTCAGATTCTGTGTCTCCCTCTCTCTCTGCCCCTCCCCCCGTTCATGCTGTGTCTCTCTATGTCTCAAAAATAAATAAACGTCAAATAAAAAAAAATTTTAAAAAGAAAATAAGTTGTTTGAAACTTCAGGAATTTCCCCAGAATTAGAAACTGAAGCCACCAATATATTAAAACTTAAAATAAGGGCACCTGGGTTGCTCAGTTGGTTGGGCATCTGACTTCAGCTCAGGTCATGATCTCATGGTTCATGGGTTTGAGCCCCACATCCGGCTCTGCGCTGACAGCCTGGAGACTGGAGCCTGCTTCAGATTCTGTGTCTCCCTCTCTCTCTGCCCCCCTCCCCAGAGCTCACGCTCTGTCTCTCTCTCTCAAAAATAAATAAACATTAAAAAAATTAAAACTTAAAATATCACATCGAGAGCAGCTTGGTCATCATTTATATTAAGAGCCCTAAGAAATTTCATTCTTTGATGTAGTATTTGCATTTCTAGGAAACTACGCCAAAGACGAAGTACGGGGAAAAATGGATGAATAGAGATGTTCATGGAGCCTTATCTGTGACAGAGAAAAAAAAAATGAAACAGAATAAATGTGTCATTAATGATGATGTTTAATTGATGAGATAATACATGGTCATTAAAAGGGTATTGATAAATACAAGTATTATGGATATATCCAGCATTTACATGTATATAATAAAAAGCCATTATACCAAGTAATGGAGAAGGGAATCAGACGGCATATGCTAGAATAATCACACGTATATACAACCCCCTTTTCCCATTCTCCTTGACAAAAATCCCCAAAGAAAAAGACAACGGTGAAAAACCTAATATAGTCTTGAAGCAGATATGTTAAAATATTTGCAATATGTATATTGGGGTGGTAGGATTAGTTATATATTTGTTCCTCATTTTGGATTTTCCAGTTCTTCTTGGGGACTGTGTTCAAATGAATATGTGAATTCATTAATACCAAATATGTTTGTTTGAAATGGTGAAATCTTCTCTTTTCTGATGAGGGCACATTTGGGCTCTCCCTGAGAGCATTTAGAAAAGGATCAATTACCCAAAGAGAGCAGAGTTCCTGATGGAACATAGCCTTGTTTTCTTCTGAGGAAAACCCAACCACAATACAAGTGGTTTGGATTCACCAGCCTTGTGCCCATTGCTGTGGAAGGCCCCATCGCTTCCAGCTGATAATGCACAGCCACAGCCAAAGCCAGCGGCTCCAAGGGAAGACCGTGTCTGGGTGGCAGGAAGAGAGAGGAGAGAGGACATTGGAGAAAAACAAACAACGAAACAACCCGTGTGAGTCCCTGCTCTCTTTAGGACTTTCAATGATACTTTTGTGGACACTTCCATCCATCCATCCATCCAAGATCATTTCTTCAGCAAATGAGTATTGCACGTCTGTCATACGGAAGCACTTTGCTGAGGGCCAAGAGGCTAAAATTAGTTCAGGGAAAAGATCCTGTTTTAGTCCTAACGACCAATCAATTGGGGGAAATGGAGACTTCATGCTCTTTTTTTTTTATAAACTAAAGTCCGCTTCAATTTCCTTATCTGGTGCTATTGATATGATATTGTTTAGATGTTTGGTTATCCTGAGAATCAAAGAGCCTGCTGGCTATTTACTAGGTTCCTTTAAAGTTAGTTCCTCAAAGGATAGTTTGTCCAGGGAGGCGTAGAGAGACAGGAGTCTTTCTTCATCTCAGAGGTCCTTTCCCTGGGGTCTATGGACCCTGAGGATCTATGATGAGGATCCTCATGAACTTGGTTAGGACAAAATATATCCTTATTTTTACCAATCTCTAAATCAAATGTGGGGATTTTCTTTAATCTTGAATATAGAGAACTAATGGCAGTAGTATTAGAAGGACATATGACTTTCTTGTCTGTAGAAATAACAGATATTTTCCAACCAGGTTATATTTGTTACAAATGTATCAAAACACCGTGCATGCTCACCACGACCGTGAAATTACCGTCATTGAGCTCACGTGTAGGTCTTGTTATTTAATGACTTAATGAAAAAACATAATCGTTTCTATTTGCAATAAAAAAAACCTGTTTTGATAGCTATTTTGCTATGGATTAGGGTTCCCCAGAGACACAGAATAGGATCCATATATATGACTTACTATATCAAGAGATTTGTTATAAGGAATTGGCTCGTGCAAGTTTGGAGGTCAAGAAGTCCTGAGATCTGCAGCCTGCGAGCTAGAGACCCAGGTGAAGTCCGTGTCTCCTTCCTAGTCCGGATTAAGCACATCAGCCAGGACAGTAACCCCCTTCTTTGCCTGTTCATTCAGAGTTATGAGGAGCCCCAAGTGGCAAAGCAGCAGTCTTCACTTCCAGATCAATAGAATCATTGTTTTGTCTCCTGGTGGACGCACTCTGCCCTTTGGAACTAAGACTACTAGGCCAGCCGAGCATAAGGTCGTGGGAACAGGAAACAAAAGTTTTGCTAGGGGGTCATTCGGGGTAGAGTGGTAGCACTCCTACGTCCACCCCTTGATTTCTGGACCCATGAAGCCTGGCTAAAGGAGAAACAGCACCATAGAGTGAATGCTGATTCCCAGCATATCCAGCCTTCTGGAGAACCCTGCCCCAGGTCCGGGGGTATTCCCACATTGCCAACACTGTAGCTGAGTCTTCAAAAGGCCATTCCCCTGTTCTGTCAGGTCAGCCGATTCAGGATGCTTGGGGACATGGTCGGAACGCTAGTGAATTCCATGAGTGTGGGTCCACTGCTGTACTTCATTTGCTGTGAAGTGAGACCCTTGATGAGATGCCATGCCATGTGGAACACGGTGATGATGGGTCAGGCATCTGTAAGTTCATGGATGGCAGTTTGGGCATACTGTATGCAAGGTAGGTAAATCCCTATCCAGAGCAGAGCACTATCCCCTCCATGATGGAAGTGATCTAATGCAATCAACCTGCCCTCAGGTAGCTGGCTGATCATCAGGGGCTCTGTGCTGGTCTCTGCTGCTGGTAGTTGGGTCACTCAGCAGAGGCTATAGCCATGTTGGCCTTGGTGAGTGGAAGGCCACGTTGCTGAGCCCATGCATAACCTCCATCTCTGCCGTCATGGCCCCTTTGCTCATGAGCCTGTTGGGCAATGATGGGGTAGTTTGGGTGGTCAACTGGTATTCACAGAACAGAAAATCCTCTCCACCTGATTATTAAAGTACCCCTCTGCTGAGATAATCTTTTGGTGAGCATTCACACAGGACCCAAATAGCTTCACATTTTTTTTTGCCCATCAAAGGGGTCTATCTGCATATTTTTTCCCCAAATTTCCTTGTCACCAATTTTCCAATCATGTTCTTTCTAAGTCCCTGACCATCCTGTCAAATAATTGGCCACAGCTCATAAAGCAGTGTATAATTACATATCTGGCCATTTCTAAACAAAGTACACAAGCAGGTGCATTGATCAAAGTTCTATCTACTGGGAGGATTTCCCTTCACTGTTGTCCTTCAGAGATATCCCAGAGGGGCTGAGTGTGCAGATGTCCACTTTCAGGTGGTGCCTGGGTCTCATGGAGACACGTTGGAAAGTGAGGCACAAGTCTTCTCTTCCTCTGTCAACTGATTGTAGGGAATTCTTCACGAAGCTGCAGGCACAGGCTGGGAGACAGAAGGTAGCATCGCAGGAATGGGGACCACGGACATCTATGCCACTTCTTTGTGTAACTTGTACCTTCAAGGCCACTCAGGCAAGCCCGATTGTATCACTTCCAGTTGATGACAGAGTGTTGCTGTGCACACCCAACTTTATGGCTTGATGGGTCAGGAAATGCCTGGTTCATGATGGGAGTTCAGGTCACATGGTAACTCGGTGGCCTGTGGTTAAGCATTTAATTTCTACTAAGGCCCAGTAGCAGGCCAAGCATTGTTTCTCAAATGAATAGTTATCTCCATAGGGCTGCTTCAGTATCCTAAGGCACTGCAATTCACCCACAGACTCCAAACAGCATTTGTCTCTGCCCCGGATACTCCAATCACCGTTGGATCTGCCGGGCTCTATGGCCCAAGTGGCAGAGCAGCTCGGACCTGTTGCAGAGCTTTCTCGAAACTAGCAGCTTTTTGGGTCACTTTGGGTCACTTGGTAAACAGGCTGGAGTAGCCCACCCAAATAAAGAATATGTTGCCTCCCATATCCTAGGAGGCCCACTAGGCATCAGGCCTCCTTTTAGTTGTAGGAGGACCCACCTGCAACAACTTATCCTTCACCCTAGAAGGGGTAGCTCGACAGGTTCCATACCACTAGATGTGTAAACATCCCGCTGAGGTAGAAGGCTCCGGATTTTTTGTTGGGTTTTTGTCCCACCCACTGGCATGCAAATGTCTTACCAATAAGTCTAGAGTAGCTGCTACTTCTTGCTCACTGGGTCTGATCAGCACAATGTCATCAACATAATGGACTAGTGTCATCCTTCACGGAAGGGAAAAGCAATCAAACGAAATTATGACGTAGTGCTGTAGCATTGATAGACTCCGGGAGTAGGACCGTGAAGGTGGATTGCTGACCTTGCCCACTGAAAGCAGAGTGCTTCTGGTGATCTTTAGCACCATCTTTCGAGAAAAAAGCATTTTCCAGATCAAAGGGTACATACCAGTTACCACAATATATATTAATTTTCTCAGTCAATGAAGCCACATCTGGTACAGCAGCTGCAATGGGACTCACCACCTGATCAAGCTCATGATGATCTGCTGTTGTTGCCCAAGATCCACCTGCCTTCTGCACAGGACAAATAGCAGAGTTGAATGGGGATGTTGTGGGAATCACCATCCCCGCGTCTTTCAAGTCCTCTATGGTGGCATTAACCTCTGTAATCCTTCCGGGAATCTAGTATTGGTTATCCTGAAAATCAAAGAATCCACTGGAGACTTCTTGGTGTCCTTCTAAAGACAGTTTATCAAAGCGTAGTTTATCCAGGAAGAAGTGGAGGAAAACCAAGTTTTCTGCATCTTGGAAGTTCTTCCATGGCTAAGAATTTTATAAACTGGGTTAGGACAAAATGCTGCTTTATCTTTATTAACTGTTAACTCAGATGCATTTTCTTCAATCACAAATATAGCAAATCCGTGGGAGAAGTATTACAAAGCACTTGTGACTTTCTTACCAATATAAGTCATAGATATTTTCAAACCACATTACAGTTGTTGCACGTGTATCAAAATATTGTTGATCATCTCAGCAGTTTTGATATTTTGATATGTAACGAGTTAATAAGGAAGCATAATTGTTAGAGGCTACAACTGTTTAAAAAAACTGTTTTGATAAAAAACCCAAAAACCTATTTTGATAAATATATGCCAGTATAATTGCATTTAACAGAATAGAGCTATACTGGTACAAAACTGGATGTCTTGTGTCTCTGATCACCATCATAGCTTATTTTGGTATGGGGCCATATCTGTATTTTCTATCTGACTAGACAATCGCTAATAATCTTCCTTGACACTGATAATACTATTTTATTTTTGTTGTTCCTCTTCCTCAGTTATTTCACAAATTATTTTGGACCCGAGGCATAAGATGTCTATGACAATGTATGCCATCTTATTTCTACTCCCCCAATGTTCTACTGAATTTAGTTCTATTGAAAGAATGATACCCTGTGTTGCTGCATTCCAATCATGGGCTTTATAAAAATCCCAGAGTTTTAGGCATGGCAGAATAAGGGAGAGTTTTCCATCAGAGATAATCACAGAAGGTATTTATTCATCATTCCTTCAACTAATGTTTTCCAGAGACTATATTGAATGTCAGGAATGTACCAGATTATTTAGGGCTTCAAGAATGGATGTGACATGGTTACAATAGTACAAGAGCTTAATTGAGCAGGGGAGTTAGACATGTAAAAGGTCCCAGGGACAGAGAACATGGATCAGGGGACGCACAAGAGAATATAGTTGTCAAAGTAGAGAAGGGGCAAAGGAAAAGAATTGGTTGACGGTGGAGCCATTACAATCAGAGGAATCAAAACAGGTAAAGGAACATATGTTTCGGGGGTTAATTGGTGTCTGTGGGGCTGGAATAAACACTATCTGGGTAGGAAAGTGGGAGAAGGTACTGCCAGAAAGATAGCATAGCATGGAGACTGGACTTGGGATTTCTCAACAGGTAATGGAAAGCCATTAATAACTTTTAAGCAGGGGAATAGCATGATCAGACACAAACATTAGAAAGATGATTCAGGAGATGACACATTGAAGGCAGACAGGAAATCAAAAAGATCCTGTGACCTCTCTGAGTTTGGAGAAAAAGAGAAAAGAAAGAATCAAAGGTGCCTTTCAACTTTCTTGCTTAGGTGAGAGGTTTGGTGGTGACATCCTTAATTGGAGAAGGTCATGTTAGAGGCAGAAAGTAAAGGTCTGGAGCTCAAGGGAGATATTGAGTCTGGGAAAATAAATGTATGAGTCATCCACATGGAAGTGATAGTTAAAGCTATGGGAATAAACGCATTTTCCTAGGAGAGTGTCTAGACTTGAGATGTGAGGATCTTTGAGGACACAACCCGGGGGAACAGTAACGTGTAAGGGTGGAGTCAGGAAAGATGAGTCAGTGAGGAAAACCAAGGGAGACAAGTCAGACTACCCTTCAGAGAATCCAGAAGCACCATCAGAGGAAAACTGAGGGTGGGGGCAGAGGGGGGCAGCGGTGGTGATTTTCAATGAGAATTTCAAAAGTGGTTACAGAGGCTGAGGTCCAAGATGACTATCCTGGAGGTGAAGTGAAATTGTCCACACGAGGATGACATCTAGGGGGTGCATTAGTCTGCTGGGCTCACAGCAGAATACCAAAGACCGGGGTGGGAGGCTTCAACAACAGAAATTTCTTTCCTCACGGTTCTGGAGGCTGGAAGTCTGGAGATCTAGGTGCCATCAGGTCTGGTTTCTCGTGAGGTTTCTTCATGGTTTATGGACGGCCACCTTCTAACTGTGTCTTCACAGGGCCTTTCTCTGTGTATGCACACCCTTGGTGTCTCCTCATGCTCTTAAAAAGGTATCATTCCTACTGGAACAGGCCCTCATCCTTATGACCTCACTTAACCTTAATTACCTCCTTAAAGGCCTTACCTCCTAGCACAGTCACACTAGAAGGTAAGAGCTTCAACATATGAATGGTGGTGGGGCACAATTCGGTCCATGGCAGGAGCTGTGATGGGAAAAAGTGATAGGAAATGGAGTTGCCAAGACCCAGGACTCCAGAGGCAGGGAGTGAATCAGTTTCTCTAAGAGGATGTATAAATGGAGTAATGCACCTCGTAAGAGGAGTAGGTGGACCAGAAGACCCATCACTGACGCTCAGAGGCTTGTGGACCAGGGTAAGATGACATCTGCATTTTCTCCACAATGGATTGGCGGTGTGAAGAAAGTGACCTTCCGGGATGAAGGTCTGTTATCTGTTGTTTTCTAGTGGTCCCGCCAGTCGGTGCTCCTCGAGGCTGTGGGATAGTCAGAACCAGAGAGGGGACATCTGCCCAAGGTACAGTGTGTGTATCCACTTGGTCAACCCGCAGCCTTAGCTTTGTATCAGTGAACTGAACCCTCCGCCATCTGATGAACAGTCTCGTCTGTTTCCAGATGCCTTTCCCATCAGGACCTACATTTGATCACAGCCCCTGCTGACTCAGCAATGTTGGAGTTGGTACTAGACATCAGAGAAGGGTCATTTTATTGCCACGGTCGGTTGCCCAGGGACACACATGAAGTTGTGACTCTCTGTGTAAGCTAGATCTTCCGTAGAGGCCCACGCTTCCAGGCCTGCCGTTACCCTTGCTGCCCACCTTCCAGAGTGTTCCCTCTGAAATGTAAATTATACTGCAGATCTCTTCTGCTAAACCTCTCCAGCAGATCTCCATCACATTTATAATAAAACCAGGGTAGGGGCACCCAGGTGGCTCAGTCAGTTAAACGTCTGGTTTGATTTCGGTTCAGGTCATGATCTCACAGTTTGTGAGATCAAACCCTGCGTTTGGCTCTTTGCCAATTATATGGAGCCTGCTTGGAATTTTCTCTCTCTCTCTGCCCCTCTCCCTGCTCATGCTCTCTCTCTCTTTCTCTAAGTAAATAAATAAGCTTAAACAACAACAACAACAAAACCTCCAGGGTCATTGCCACCACCTCTTCTCGCCATGACCTATGGGAGTGATTCTGCCTTCCTCCCTCGGCCACCATGGGACATTTGGTGATGTCTGGAGACTTCTGGGGTTGCCCCAACTTATGGAGGTGCTAATGACATCTGGCGGATAAAGGCCAGGGATGCTGCTAAATGTCTTACAATGCACAGGACTCGGACCCACCTCCCGCTACAATGACAAAAAACTATCTAGTCCTAAATGTCCATAGTGCTGAGGTGAGACACCCTGCCCTACAGGGTGCTTGTGCTCTGGCCTGCCCACCTTGCCCACCTTCTCTGGTATTCCTCCTGGTCCGTCTTGATTTTCTCAGACACATCAGTGCTACCTGAGGACACGTGCCTTCACTGCTCCCACTGGTATGGCCCCTAAATGTCTCCAGAGCTTGCTCCTTCCTCAGGCGTTCTCGGATCCTACCAACTAGCTCCTTCCCTCAGACCACTCCCTCCCCTTTCTTCTTAGCCTGCTTATCACCTGCAATTATAGAGCTTAATGGGCTCTTTTCATCTGTCTTCCGTGCCAGGAGGTGACCTCCAAGGTAGCACAGGCCTGGTCCTGTTCACTGCGGTGTGTCCCATCTCCAAAGGCCCAGCATACAGTTGAACCTCAGTAGCCCGCTGCCAAAGAAGCCAAAGAGGGCAGAAAAGTTGCTGTTGGAGGTGGAGAAGGTTCCTGGGGTGCAGTGATGTGTGATCCCCTTGCTCTCTCAATACTCATCTGGTGAAAATTCTTCAATTATTATTATTTTTTTAATTTTGGGGGGGGGAGAGAGAGAGAGAGAGAGAGAGGGAGGGAGAGAAAGGGAATGAGCACGAATGGGGGAGGGGAAGAGAGAGAGGGAGACAGAATCCCAAGCAGGCTCTGCGTTGTCAGATGGCTGACCGACTGAGGTCAAGAGTCGGATGCTTAACTGACTGAGCCACCCAGGTGCCCGAAAACTCTTCAGTTAGATTCTGAAGTCACCTGGCTCCACATGTACTTAACAACCAACATAATGAGAGATCCAACAAGGAAGCCACTGGATCCAAAGAGTTACAAGTCATGGCGGCAAATGGCAGGCATCTTAGATGCATCAGCTTTGGTGAAATGGCTGTTACTTCACTCAGCTCTCATTCTGGACTTTAGGCTTTTACAGCAATAGGCTGAGCAGCACGACCAGCAACCTCAAACACTAAATTCAAGTGCAGTTTTCAACACTGTTCACAACGTATTATATAAACCACATATACGCGCCTATGAGTATGTGCAAATGTTCACAGGCTTATCATCATATAGAGGTGTGGGTTCTCTTACCACGGGCCAACCACTGTTTCAGTCAAATTATTTTGATTCGAACATAAATACAACTGAAGTCAAGGCAAGTCTCTGCAGATTGAGAGCTGGGCAGAGGACAGCCAGCCAGAAACGGCACCAAATGTTCTACGATAGCTGAACGTTCCCAGAGAAGGTTGGGGTTCACTTTAATTCATTTATAGTAGAGACATTTTAGAACATCGTGTGAACTCTTCTTCTATTAAATAATTTCAGAACCCACTCATCTTCAGGATTCGTGATTTCCTGTCAACAACAATTTTCTTTTGCCTTTTTTCTTTTTTCTTTCTTTCTTCCTTTCTTTCTTTCTTTCTTTCTTTGATGAGAGCTCTCCCTAGGGAAAAAGTAAAAACAGCTTTTCCTGGAAGAGCTCATGCTGCTCTCATTTACCTGTTGCATAACAAAAGCCCAGACTATAATTCTGAATGGCTGTTTTGTGTAGTTGAACCAGGTGTTGAGCTTGGAGAGACCCAACATTAGAAGTCAGAGAAATGCCAATTTGCTCTGTTTCAAAACACTTTGTTTCAATCACTGCCAAAGCCTCGGGGCAAAATGTTATAATCTATTTTCAGTTCCAGCTTTTCAGTTGGCTTGGGCTTATTTTTTAATTTTTTTTTTTTTTAACTTTATCAACATGCCCAAGTGACAATATCACTTATTAACCGTATTGATCCGAAAAGACTTTTATTAACTACAAAATGTATTCGTTATTTGGAGTTGGTTCTAGTTACTGCTTGGCAAGAAAACATCGAAGTCCTGAGGGATGAAAACTGATTTATAAATAAATAGTGAACATACTGGTTAAAATACATCAGTGATCTATCTGTTTATAGGTTAAATAATACAAAGTCAAATTGAGAAAGGCACTGCCACCCAATTTAAAGGATACTGGCATACTGGATAAGGGCATATTTTCAATTTAGAGAGTTCGGAGAGACATTCTGTCATTGCTGGAGGTATGTTACACTGGGTAGATGCAGTGCTTTATTGTCTTAGCAGCACTGCACTGGCAAAAAATGGTGTGAAAGAAAAGGCAGCAAAGACATTGCAAGCTACCAGAGACACCCCTAGATGAATGCGTAAGACTCATTCACTCAACAACTATTTTCTGAGCACTGACAATGGGTTGGGTATTATTCTACATGCTGGGTTTGCAAAGTAACCATATATATTTGTGTTAACATAGTATTAAGCACCTGGGTCTCTGAGCCGGGAGTTTTCTATGATGCTTCATCAATATCTGGGCAAGCTGAGATGTTACAGAACTGTGCGTGTTCTCTCCAAAGGCGGAAGCTAGAGACCTGAGATGTTTATGCAACACAAGGGAACCGGACTTTCAGGCAAAGGCATGGAATCCAATTCTGAAACCGACAAACTGACACAGGCAAATGGTTTTCGGTCTTTGACTCTCGGGATCCTCCGTTATAAAATAATCCGATCTCATCAGGTTGGTATCCTGGGTAAAATGAGCTAGTGTATGTGCAGTGCGGTGGGAATGTAAAATGGTAGAGCTGTGGTGGAAGACGATTTGGCGGTCCCTCAAAAAGTTAAAATTACCACATGATTCAGTAATTCCACTCCTCCGTGTATACCAAAAAATTAGAAACTGGTACTCAAACAAATACACATAAATGCAAGTTCATAGCGGCATTATTCATAATAGGCAAAAGCTGGAAAGAGCCCAAATATTCATCAACTGACGGATGGACAAAGAGGTTGTGGTGCAGACAGACCATGGAAGATTATCTAGCCAAAAAAAAAAAAAAAAAAAAAAAAAAAAAAAATAAAGTAATGATAAATAATACAACATGGAGGTGCCTCAAATACATGATGTTAAGTGAAAGAGGCCAAACACAAAAGGTCACGCGTTGTCTGATTCCGTTTATATAAATATCTAGAGTAGGTCAGTCCACAGAAAACAGAAAGCAGGTTAGTGGTTGCCAGAGGCTATTTGGAGAAGAAAGGGAGAAGAAACGCTTAGTTTGGGGGCGGGGTGATGAAAAGGTTCTGCAACTAGATATTAGCGGTAGCTGCACACACTGTAAATGTGCTAAATGCCACTGGAATGTGCTCTTCTAAAGTATTACGTTTTACGCTTGTGAATTTCACCTCACTCAAACAAACAGGAGACAGTGTGTATGGAAATACTCTGTACCCATTTTAGTGACCTACCCACGGTTACCGAGCTGGTTGGAAATGTATGGGTAAAGGCTATGCACAGATCTCAGGTGGGGAAGTCTGAAACTTGTAGTGGATTTTCTTCCGAGAGGGAAAACTTTTCTCTGAAGGGATCCCTCCCCCTCAATTTCCCCTCCTGTCTCATTGGCCAGAATCCGGTCACATGCCCATTCTTAAACCAATCATGGCAGGAGGAGGGGAGATATCCTGAGGCCAATCAAGCCTCTTGGAGCTGGGGAGGGGGGGCTGGGTCAGCTTCCCCTGAGACCACGTCTGTGTGTGTGTGTGTGTGTGTGTGTGTGCGCGCGCGCGCGCGTCTGCGTGTGCGCATGCACACGCACGTGCGCGTGCTTGTGTGAATGTTGGAGGAGAACCAGGGTTCCGTAGCACTAGATAGGGGCACAAGGACTCCAACTAAGCAACCCTCAGAAGCCCCTCTGTTAGAAAACCTGGCATCGTGGTCAAGATAGAGGAGTTCATACTTGCGCCTGGACACACGCTTCCCCACCGAGATTCAGAAATTTATCCTTTGCAGATCTAAAGGACAATCAGGAAGGAGGTAACAACCCGCCACAACATATCGCCCTATAAATCTATAAAATGCAGCGACCGCTTTCAGAAGCCCCCACCTCTGAAGACAGGCTTCTGGGAGCCCTTCTAGTAAACGGGGACTTAGGGAGACTGGTAGGTGAATGGGGCCCTTGCAGAGAAAGACCTGGATGCATGGCTTGGCTCACCACTTCTACCATGGAGGTCACCCTGAGAAAGTCTGGGTTTAGCCAGGAAAAACCGAAGCCTCCTTGAGCTTCAGATTTATCATCTGTTGAAAGATATTGAAAGAATTACACTGGAGGGTGAAAAACGCTTTCTAATTTATGGTAGGTACAGAGAACACTGACTAAATTCCCTTGACTGTCAGGTCAGATGGACATGACTTACACGTGGATTCTCACTTTATAGTAAATATTGTCATGTCGTATGTCTTAATATGTTGAAGCCTTGGGAACAGTTGAATATTGAATGAATGAATGAATGAATGAATGAGTGAGTGAATGAGTGCCTCCATATCCAATATAAGTGGGAGCAGAGGCTCTGATTGGCCAGAGAGCTCCTCAAAATACCCCACATGTAGCAACCATCAGTGATTCCCAACCCCGCCCAATCAACACTCTGCCTTCCTTAGAAATCCCTAACTGGGGTGCCTGGGTGTCTCAGTCAGTTGTGAATCAGACTTTGACTGGGGTCATGATCTCATGACCCACACTAGGCTTGCTGCTTTCAGCCTGTCACTGCAGAGCCTGCTTCAGGTCCTCTGTCCCCATCTCTGTCTGCCCCACCCTGCTTACACTCTCTCTCAAAAAATAAATAAAACATTAAAAAAAAAAAATCCTAGCACGTACACCTTAGGCCTGGCTTAAAACCACACTCTCTAGGATAGAGACCTAGATGGTCTCTTATCATCAAGGATGATCTCTTATCATCAGGCCTGGGTACACAATTTTTGGAATCTGGCACAAAATCAAGGCCCCCTGTTTAAAAATTATGAAGACTTTCAGGACCCCAACAGGAGAACAGTAACCCAAAAGTGGGGCCCCTTCTAAGCACAAAACTTGTTTGACTGCCCAGGTCACACATTCATGAACTCAGTCTTGATTATAACTTACACATTCTTTAGCCCAGCATACAAGGCCCTTCAGGATGTGACTCTCTAGTTTCGATCCTGGGTTTCCCAGGGTTCCAATTAGCATTTGTCACATGGCACTTAAGTCACACTTTTTCCACCTTGGTCTCTTCCCACAAGAAGGTGAGCGCCTTGAGTTCAGGGGATGTGTCTTATCCCCTTCTATACCTCCAGCTCTTCGTCTGGCATCTGGCAAGATGTGAGCAGAAGAATGGCCACGTGACTGGAGGGCAGCAATCCTAAACCATTCATTCTCAGCTGCCACTCTAGGTGGGGCCTCTGAATCTTACCAAGTGTCTGTTCAGGTTTTGGCTTTGACTTCTGACTTCGCCCCTGGTTGCTATGTGGCTGTCTTTTCTGGGACAGATAATACCAAAGTCTGCTCTCTTTCCTTTGGGTTTTAGTAAAAAAAAAAAAAAAAAAAAAAAATATATATATATATATATATATATATATATGGTGCTGGCTCTCAGGTCTTTGCTCGCCATTCATATTCTCGTTGTGGGGTGATGTAGGTGAAGCTCTTCTAAAGTAGATCCCAAGACAAAGATTTGGGCCAGGTATTCTACTTATACTGGAAAGAGTGGGGAAGTAAGAAAGTGAAAGATGGAAGGCTACGAAGAAATACCTGAATTAGTAGGTTCTGTTACCTGAAAATTGGGCCCAGACTGCTCAGGACCTTTTGAGAAGTTGTGTTGAGCCCGACTCCGAGTGATCCCACCAGGGGTGAAGGAGAGCCCTTCCAGAACTATTTTTGCACAAGTGCTGCCTCTCCTTGACTGAGAGGTACTCTGGAATCTTTCTGGACTTGTAGCCTGGTGTGTATGTGGGGGTATGTGCCCACAGTCACAGAATGTCATTAGCCAGGAGACGAAGGAAGCCATCATCATGGTGGCACGTAGCCCTTGGAATAAAGTGAGGGGAAGTGGGTGGAGCGCTGATGATGTCTGATACACGGAGGAACAGTGGCGAACAGTCCTTGGCAGAAATGTTTCGAGATGATCATGAACTCCAGCTAGGGCATCAGTGGCAGAAACTATGGCAGCTAGTTTCTTAGGGCTGCTGTAACAAAGTACCGAAAGGAAATAATAAACAATATATTCTTCCATAGCTCTGGAGTCCAGAGATCCAACATCCGGCTGGTCAGTAGGGCCATGCTACCTCCAAACCCTCTAGAGAAGGATCTGTTCCAGGTCTCTCAACTTGTTCCTTGGCTTATCGTCTCCCTCTGTATCTTCACATCACCTTCCCTCCCGGTTTATCTGTCGGCATCCAAATTTCCCCTTTTTATAAGAACATCAGTCATATTGGATTAGGGCCCACCCTAATGACCTAATTTTAACTTGATTACCTCTGTGAAGACCTGATCTCCAAATGAGGTCGCATTTTGAGGTGGTGGCAGTCAGGCCTTCCACCTACCTTTTTTAGGGGAACATAATTCAACCCATAACATAAGCAAATGAAAGAAACCACCCCCGCGTCCCACTCTGCGTCCCTAAGTGGGCAACACCTAACAAGGAAATGTGTTCCTTGCCTACCTAGATGTTTTAGATCAGCTCCCCAAAACAACAGCTGCTGCACCTTCCCACGTCACTCGCTCACACGAAAGAGAAAAGTGGGCCAAACTCTTTCAAGCAGGAGGACAGGCTATCACCAAAGTTATACGCATCTGTGAATGTACACGAAAGCCAGTGTGGCTTGCAAAAACCATCGTGTAATTCTGTCTAAGGGGAAGATTAATTGGAAGCTCGCTTAGGTTAAGATGGTCTGCTGTGGGAGGTATGTGGCAAACCAGGAGAAAATCCACAGGGGGATCTTTGTAAAAATGAAAATAATTAAAGGCTTCAAAAATAGGACCCAGGGAAAAAGCTAAAAGGAATTTGATAATTTGGTCTACAGAAAAAGCAGACTGAGGTGTGGCTTCCCAGTTCCCCCGCATTTGAAAGGTGGCCAAGGGCACTCCTATTTCTGCTGAGAAGAGACTGATGGGAAAAGGGCTTAAACTGAAGGGGGAGATTTGGGCTGGATAAGCTGAAGAATGTTCCAGAATTAATCTACCTGGTGTTGGCACTCCAGGATTGGTTAACTGACAGAAAAGGTTTTGCTTTTGTAGAGATTTAAAGATCTGTGCAGACATCCTTTACGTACATAATCTCATTTGATTCTCCCCACTGTTTGGGGGAACAGCTTAGGTGGCATTATATAAACTGTAAAGGGCTGTGCACATGAGTTATACTAACAGCTTACAAAATGCTTCATTTTTACTGGTTCAGTGTGTCTCCACCTCAACACTACTGGCATGAAGGCCGGATCATCTTTCCTGTACGTTCTCCTCTACGCTGGAGAATATTAGCAGCGACTCTGGTCTCTGCACAATGGTTGCCAATAGAACCCCCTCCAGTTATGACACCCCAGAATGTCTCCAGTCATGGTCAAATGTCCCCTGAGGACAAGATCACCCACAGTTGCAAACGCTGTTTTTTGCTTTTTAACAACTTGAGAAAGATGAAGAGACAGCCCCTAACTTCTAGGACCTCACAGACCCCTGGGAAATGGCGCCCCCATTCTCCTCACAGTGGGAAGATGGCTACCTTAAGACCCTTAAGTCTGCGTGACATTGTCAGGGAGGAACAGTTTCCACAGAAGAGAGAAGGTTGAAATTAGAATGTTAAAGGATGAATAGGGTTTATCTTCTAGATGTTGTCATTTATGATATCATACACAACATTTTACCGGGGGGGGAGGGAGCACGGGGGGTCATCGGACTCTCGTCCATGGACGCAATCAGGTCTGTTGTCTTTTTTTTTTTTTTTTTAATAAATAAACCTTTATTGAAACGGAGTCACGGTTATTCATTTAAACAACGCCTATGGGTGCTATGCGATATAACAGCAGAGCTGAATGGTTGCGACTGAGTCTGTATGGCTGAAATTTGGAAATACTATCTGACTGTTAGAAAAACTTTCTGATCTCTGTCCGGGTGCCGGAATATGAAGAACGGAGAACCTTTACTGAATGCCCGTTGTATGCCATCACTTCTCACCGCTTTATGCAAGATCATCTACCGTGTACCAAGCACTGTGGTTTGTGTATGCGACCTAATTTCCCCTTTGCAATGACCTTGAGAAATCTATATTGTCATCCCCGGGTCCACAGATGGAAGTTCAGATAAAATAATGAACTTGTTAAAATCATATAGCAAGTAAGAAGGTGAATGGTGTGCTCAAAGTCCCATTTTCTTTTTCTTTTTTAAAAAGTTTATGTATTTATTTTGAGAGAGAGAGAAAGAGAGAGAGCATCCCAAGCAGGCTCCTCTCTGTCAGCGCAGAACCTGACACAGGGCTCGAACTCATGCACCGTGAGATCATGACCTGAGCCGCAATCAAGAGTCAGATGCTTCACTGACTGAGCCACACAGTTGTCCCTCAAAGTCCCATTTTCTTGATTCGGTGGCATTAAAACTGCAAGACTGTCAGTTTTCTGACCCATCGAAAGCAAACGAAGGTACCTACCTTATTTCAGCGCATAAGCTTTCTCGTGACTTAGCAATGGCAGTAACACTTCTGACAACAAAATGTTCTGTAGACAGTGATTCCAGCAGTGTAAGTGAGCACAAGGTGAGTGTTGCGCTCCGTGTTCTAGTGACATTGGCTTCCGCGCCATGTGTACCCCGTGAGAAAACCAGAGGATGTTCCTTGCACACTGTCTGTGGTCCCCTCACTAGGTTCTTCCTTCCCCATCACACGGCTCAGCTGGCAGGTCCAGGGGAAGAAATAAAACCCAAGCTTGGAGTTCAAAGAGGTTTGAGAGCAATGGCCTGCTAAATCTGCCCCATAAAGGGTTTGGAGATCCTGGAGGCCACAGTAAAGATATTCCTGAAATGAAGTCAGGATGGGGCTGCCCGAGTGGTGGAGGAATCTGATCTGCCCCAAAGATCAGACGTCACCTTCTCTCCACCCCAGCAGGAGAAGCGCTCTGGTGGGCAGTTCGGCAGGTGGTGAGTGTGCAGGTGGGCCTCAGGAAAGATGGACAAGTGGCTCGTGGGTCGCCCTTTCCTTGCTTCTCTTCTTTCCTAGGTGCTCAGTAACATGTTTCGCTGGGGGCACCCATATCACTAGGCGTGTGTGTAGAACAAAATGAAATTGTTAGTTATGGAACATTGCTCACTAAGGAGTACTGAACACAGCACACAAAGCATGTTAAATTCCTCATTTCATTCTGCCGTCACGACCACCTCTGTCGTAAGCACTGGTCCCATTTTACAGATGCAGAAGGTGAGGCTTGGGGGGCCATGAGCAACTTGCCGGAAGTCATGTAATACCAAGATTGACAAGCACATCTTTCAGACTCTTAACCATTTCACTGCCCATCCCTCGATGAAAATGGGGTGCCAGCTGAGGGTGTTTCCCGCCCAGGGGGCAGGGAGGCAATCCGGTGTCCCTGAGCCCACGTGGTTCTGCCCACGTCTGACTTCCAGGTCTCGGGTTTTCCAGGCTTGCTCAGATGGGCTCCGGGTGTGTCAAACGCCTCAGATAGGATAGACCCCCACAGAATGGCATATGCAACCAATCAGTATGGTAACAAAGAAGGAAATGATTTAGCCCCCCGTGTGTACAACATGTGGAAGGTATCTGGGCACTAGAAGAAAGAGGTGTGAAAGCTCCTAGTGCCTCAGGCCAGAGACAGCAGCTTGAGCCCACATGGGGGGACTTGCCTCTCTCCGCCCCCCCCCCCCCCCAATGACAGGCTGCTGCAGCCTTGGGCACATGGGAGTTGGTGCTGAGTCCATGTGCACAGATATAGGCAAAAAGGGTCCCCGCCCCGCTCGCCCTAGCCTAGCTGCCTTTCTGCCCTGTGGCTCCTCCAATTGTCAAGACCCCCCAAGAGGCTGGCCCTACAATCTCTGTTCTCAGTGGGGCTCCCACTGGGACAAGCATGAAAATGTGAGCCCTCCAGAGTCACCCCCTACGGGGAGATGCCAATTCCAGACACGCTTGCTCGAGCCCCCATCACGTTCGCTGCTTTCGTTGTGGGTTGAGCTGTGTCCATCAGAAAGATATGTTGAAGTCTTAACCCCACCCCCTCCCTGTACCTGTGAATGTGACCTTATTTGGAACCATGCTCTCTGGTCTCCTAGGGGTGCAGACTCACAAAAGCTCCTTCTAGACTCTTCATGCTGGTATGAAGGTTCTAGAATGAGATACTCAGGACCACAAAGGGGATCTTTGTGCTAGTCTCAGGCAGATGTGGAGATTCTCTGGTTAGATGTGGGTCACATTGACCTTTCCAGGTCTAACGGTCCAATGGGACTTTTGGGATAATCTTGAAGGGCTCTACTCGCAGGATATCAGAATGGCCTGCCTGCACCTGGGATCGATAGGAAGGGGCTCTGATCTGAGAGGAGGTCCTTCTCGGTGTGCTTCCGTCCCATCTCATGATCATTTTCCCGGTCCTCTGTGCTGCTACATGCCTCTGGCAATGACCTCTGTGGAGCATGACTGCCTTGCCTGGGCTGCCTTGCCTCCTGGCAAGAGATTGCAGGAAGAGGGGAGAGAGGGCTCAGAGTATGGCTTGCTTCTTCCCTCCCTAGTCCCTGGGCGCTTTGCCTTTCTCTCTTAGTTTCCCCAGGGTAACTGTTATTAAATTCTCCCCTATCTCCACAATTTGGGCCATCTGCTTCCTGCTGGGAATCTAACGGCTATAGTAAGCGCCGAGAAGTATCAGCAATTATTTTTATTACTGTCATGCCATCCTTGGTCTATGCTCTGGGATATCCAGAGAGGACCTTGCCCCTTCCTTGCCCTGGAGAGAACGGCAGGATTAACCTGTTTAGGCTGTGCACCACCACCATGGAAATCACACCACCAAAGGAGCGTGAGTATTCCGAGAGCCCATCTTTGTGTTATGCCTGTGTATTTTTAAAAGAATTCCTCTATATCTGCTGAGGGAATACTTGGAACTTCTTTCGAGGCAAGTCATAGAAATGTTCTTAGTATTCCCCCTCCTTTCTCATACTTTCGCCCAAGGACATTTCAGTGGCCACTGCACAACGTACACCCATATTTTTGGCTCCTTGGCCAGCTCCTTCCTCCACTGAGCTGGGGGCCCTCCATTTCAAATTGCCTTTCCTTACTCCTACAAGTTTTCTTTGGCAGATTTCTAGAGCAGAAAATCCAACAAAAAACTCGCTGATTACAATGGAATGTACCCACTCATGTTGTAAAAGGTCACTCCACTGTGTGGCATCCTGTGACACACACACCAAATCAGCTTAGTCAGAAGCATGTGCCACATGACTAACGATTGGACCTGAATTGGGCATTGTGTAGGATAGCTTAGCAGGTGTCCCTATCACTCTACAGAACCCCGTGTCAAATGAGCAATGCCCAGTGGTGCCAAGAAACCTCATGAATGAGTCCAGAAAAATCTCTGGTGTCTGCCTGCTACAAGTGGTCTCTGTGCATGGTACACAATCAGTGCCCAATAATAAGATCATGTCCAAAGTCACACAGGAAGCTTCAGTTCCAAAACGGAAGCTGTGAAAGCCAAACAGGGAAGACACAGAGTGCCAGTCTTAACTTCCTTGAAATTGTTCAAGCAGCTTTGGAAATCACAGAAAGATGGAGGAACCATTATCCAATGGTAGGAAAAACAACACTTGGTTAGAAAATGGGCAAATGGCGTTGTCCTAAGAGGCAAGTGTGAGATTCCTATTTGTGAGAATTCTGTACTCTAGGCACTAATAGATGATTTGGCTCCAAATCCCAACAGTGGTATAGATGTAAACCCTGAATTATTTTCCTTTTGGAAAATATTATTTCATGTATAATGAAAAGTAAAAGGGACGAGTGGTTGTGTCTGAGTTTGACTGGGATTGAGTGGGAACGGGGCATGAGAGAACTATGTGGGCATTAGTCTTGTTCTATATCTTTTTTTTTTTAATGTTTATTTTTGAGAGAGAGACAGAGTGTGAGTGGGGGAGGGACAGAGAGAGCGAGGGAGACACAGAATCGGAAGCAGGCTCCAGGCTCTGAGCTGTCAGCACAGAGCCTGACGCAGGGCTTGAACTCACAAACAGTGAGATCAGACCTGAGCTGAATTGGATGCTTAACCAACGGAGCCACCCAGGTGCCCTGTCTTGTTCTGTATCTTTATAAGGGTTCCATTATACACCCGCATGCATTTGTCAAAACTTTTAGAAAGCTACAGTAAGATTTGGGCATTTCACGGCTGGCAATTTTTTCCTTAAAAAATACATGAACAAATGCTGAGCTCTAGTTAGTGATGTGCATGTGGTGATCTTTACTGCAACTGGCTTCAAAATGCAGCAAAAATAATATAGACAAATGGATAGAAAGATGACTAGCTAGTACATAACAAAGCAAACACAGCCACCCACTGGTTGTAGAATCTAGGCAGTGGATATGGACATTTTCTGTATAATCCTTCAGATTTTTTAAATGATTGCAAATTTCATTTAAAAAATGTTGGGGGAGAAACCTAAAGAAAAAAAAAAACTGAAAAGCGAAATCCCAAGGTTTCTCATACAGTTGAGAATATTTCAACTCAAGTATTATCAGGTTGTCAAATTATCAAAATATTGCTGTTAGAAATCCAGTATGCCCCATAGAATATGATATGTGTAATCCAATATAAAATTCCCTCCAACTAAATCTTGTCCTAAAAATTGATCCCAAGGGAGATATATACAGGGGAGATACACCAGAGGTACAAGATTGCACCAAGTGCATGATTTTGAGGAGGGTGTTTCTGAAAGAGCACGTCAGGGCTAAAGATGGCTTCAGTCCCTACTCTTGGCACACCCACCTTTTATCACTCCCGCCACCTTCAAACCACGAACTTCACAGAGATCACAGATGGTCTAGCTGCGTAACCTGTTCATGGGCTATGGGCAGCTGCTGGGAAGCCCGAAGAGTAGAGTGGAGAAAACTACACAGACACATGCTTGCAGCTACGGAAGAACCCGCTTATACACCTGACTCCTTTGGCTCTTTACTTCTTGTATTAAGTCTACAGTTTGACTCTGCCCATTTGACATCTTGACTATTTTTGGACTGGCTGTCAACAGGACGAGTCTGTGGTAGACATCTGGCTTTGCTAATAAAGGATGGAGCTGTTGAGAGTAGCTGGGGAGTAGTAGATGGTTAATAAATATTATTGATTAGAAAAAAAAAGTGGAGGCAGGAATGAGATTGAAATTTATCAGGGACCCTTTGAAGGGAGGGAAGAGATGTGATTCAGTGAAACAGAAGATCCAATAGGGATCAAAAGAATGTAAAGGCAGACATTGACACGGGTAAAAGAATTAAATCCAGAAAGGATCCGGAAGAAGAGACAATAAATGGTAATGATTTGGAATACGATAGCTTCCTCTCTGCCTTCTGGCTGCATGACCTTTAGACAAATGCTCAAACTCTCTCTCTCTCCCTCTCTCTCTCAAAAATAAACATTTAAAAAATTAAATAAATAAATAAAAAGATTTGAAGTTTCTGGCAGGTGATTACTTAAGACCCAAAGGAAACAAAGGATGATGAATAAGCAAGTCTTCACCCACTGGCCTAGTCTGTTGGATACACTAACAATTGGAAAGGAGAAAAAGGGGCGCCCGGGTGGCTCAGTTGGTTAAGCACCTGACTCTTGATCTCAGCTCAGGTCTTGATCTCAGAGTCATCGGTTCAAGCCCTGCCTTGGGCTCCATGCTGGGTGTGGAGCTCATTTAAAAAAAAGAAAGGAAGGAAGGAAGGAAGGAAGGAAGAAAGAAAGAAAGAAAGAAAGAAAGAAAGAAAGAAAGAAAAGAAAAGAATTAAAAGGAGAAAAGTATCCTAATTCCCATTGGAATGGGAAGTCATCATTGTCTCAGAAGGAGAGTGGAGGAGGCTGCTGATGTGGAAGGTTGAGCTAATTGTCCGTTGTGTCTAGAAATTTCTTGGGAATAACTCTGCTGGGGCAAGATGTTCAAAGGAGGCTACACCCTAGTCCTGGGGAGCATGGAGATGAACAAAAATGTGAGTTAATAGTAATCGCAAAAAGAGCTTCCGTGCAGAAACGCTCTTTCCAAGGAAGCGATTATTGAAACTACAGCCAATGAAGTTACATCAGCACTGATCATTAAAAAAACACTTTCATTTCCATCATGAACTGTTTCTCATGCCTGTAATTTTCACTGAAGGATGAAATAGAAGAGAGGAGAGCTATGGATGTGCGTAACTGCCGGGGCCAAGAAGACCATTTCCATGCATTGGGTGCACGCATTAGGTGAGGTCTACGGAGACCATCAATCGGGCGGGAATTCCAGTGGAAATTGCACGGAGTCTCCAAGAACAGTGCTTTCTATGTTGAGTATGGAGAATTGCTTCTAGTAACAGGGCAAATTCAGACTCACTCTACTAATTTCTTCCATGCACAAAGATGAAATCTTTTAATGGCAGTAACGAGGCAGTGTTGCAAGTGGAGGGGACTTCCTTAAGAAGTGAAAAATAAGCATTTCACTGCAGTTGTGGCACATACTAAACGGCATGTAACGTCTAACCAAATCCCCCCGCATCATCTCTCTCAGACTTCATGAAGAAAAACAGCTACTCAGGAAATCTTGTGAAGAAAGAGAGACGAGCGCAAACTCTTGAGAAAGCCTACCTCCATTATTCAGTCCTGTGCTCTCAGCTCTCAAAGGTGATCATCTGAGTGATTCAAGTCAATTATTAAAATGACAGGCTTTGGTTAATGAGAAAATCTTGAAAAGCAATTTCCCACTAAGGTTTTACAACTCAGCTAAAGCTGTCTGGTAGAAATATTCTAGAATATACTTACATAGCCTTTGACCAACCAAACAGAAGGAAATATTGCTTCATGTTCCTCCAAATATAAAAGCCCTTTGATGTTGTATTTGAGGATACATGAGGCTCAAATAGTTTATTTCAATATTCTTCTAAGTCACCGACTGTATACATATATATATATATATATATATATATATATATATGTATTTTTTCTCTAGAGCAGGGCTGGTTTTACCCTTGGTCAAAGACTGTTTTGAGAGATGGAGAAGTTTTATTGGGCCTCCAAACCTTGTAAAAGAAAACTGCTTTCCTCCCTAGACTCCGTGCTCCATCTGGGAGGCCGACTTCCAATATTTGGTGGAAATTTTGTCTTGCTTGTCAGCCCTTTAGATCTATGGAAAATTTCTATATATTTTTTTATTGAAGTGTTAAAAGGAAATACTTGTCATGTAAGCCTAAAGGAAAATTCAGACTTTGTGGACCCCTAAAGAAACATAGCAGTGAGCATGTAAGAGTATTCAAATGTGGATCAAGAAACACTTTCCAGTAGAATTTAGAACTTGTGGTTTTATGTTTTCCTACGTAAACGTTTTCTTACTTTTTGATCTCATGCCTTTCAAATTACAAATCTCAAGGATTTTCTTTCTTTTCTTTACTTATTTTTTTCTCCTCCCCCAAACGCTTTTTTTATTAAAAAATTTTTTTTTAATCTTTATTTTAATTTTTGAGAGAGAGAGAGAGAGAGAGAGAGAGCATGAGCAGGGGAGGAACGGACAGAGAGGGAGACACAGAATCTGAAGCAGGCTCCAGGCTTTGAGCTGTCAGCACAGAGCCTGATGTGGGGCTCGAGCTCACGGCCTGTGAGATCATGCCCTGAGCTGAAGTCAGACGCTCAACCGACTGAGCCACCCAGGAGCCCCATGGGTTTTCTTTTTTTAATTTCTTCTTCTTCTTCTTCTTTTTGTATTTAGAAATAGGGAAAGTGATGCTCTTCCCTTGAAGAATTTAGACTAATCAGAAAATCCTACAGAAATAGATTTTTCTTCTTAGGTCATTGCATGAGTCCGATTTTGAGACGTTACGTTGTAATAATACTTGACTCCCCCCCCCCCCCATATCTGAGGGGCTTCTAAAAATGCAAGTTCAGTTTTCACTAATGTAATGTGCCAAGCATCTCTTATGTTCCAGCATCGGAATTAAAGAAGCAGGTTTATGTGGATGGCCCTAGCCAATAGTTGCTGTGGATGCAGATTTTGACCTATCCCACCTCTGTGACTGCAAACTTATTATTTTCTCTCTCTCCCCTACCCCCTCTTCTCTCTCTCTCTCTCTCTCTTTCCTGGGACTACCATTTTATTTTCTTGTGGGTTTTTTTTCTTCAGTACATTGATTATTTAAGCATAATTTCAAAACCTCTGTGCAAGTATCCTTTTAATGGTGTGTAGCATTTCTTTTTTTCAGCTTTATTGAGGTATAATTGGCAAAAGTTGTATCATATTTATTTATTTATTTATTTTTTTTTTTTTTAATTTTTTTTCAACGTTTATTTATTTTTGGTACAGAGAGAGACAGAGCATGAACGGGGGAGGGGCAGAGAGAGAGGGAGACACAGAATCGGAAACAGGCTCCAGGCTCTGGGCCATCAGCCCAGAGCCCGACGTGGGGCTCGAACTCACAGACCGCGAGATCGTGACCTGGCTGAAGTCGGACGCTTAACCGACTGCGCCACCCAGGCGCCCCAAAAGTTGTATCATATTTAAAGCGTATGACTCGATGCTTTAAAATATGTACACTTTATGAAGTATTCACCACAATCAAGCAGTTTTTTTTTTTTTTTTTAATGTTTAGTCATTTTTGAGAGAAAAAGACAGAGCATGAGCCGGGGAGGGGCAGAGAGAGAGAGAGAAAGAGAGAGAGAGAGAGAACCTGAAGCAGGCTCCAGGCTCCAAGCTGTCAGCACAGAGCGCAATGCGGGGCTTGAACCCACGAACCACGAGATCGCCACCTGAGCCAAAACCAAGAGACAGACGCTTAACCGACTGAGCCACCCAGGTGCCCCAAGGTATTGTTTTAGGAAGAAGACAGTGGTTTTGAAGCCACCAAGGGACCTCGAGGGTTCTAGAAGGTGCACCCACGGGTGCATCTCACACATCACTACCAGCACTGGCATGGATGCGGGGCAGGAGGGCGTACAGGTGAATGTGGAGCTTCGGCGGGGATTTGCCCCCCTCATATTCTGGTTACATGTTGCAGCCTCACGTGACACATCTAATTCCGACGCATTATAACAGATGTCCCAGCGAGCAGAGTCGGGATACTGGGTAAATCATTCTGGCCTGGATGACGGTGTTATCAGCTTCCGATCACACGACACGTAAACAACCGAGAAGCTCAAGGAAGCAGCCTTCTTTTGCCCGGAGTTCTAACAGCAGCCACGAGCATTTAATAAACGCCTGCCATGTGCAAAGTTCTTGGCGTGCATTATCTCCTTTGATCCTCGCATCAGCCGGAGGAGGAGGCTGCTATAATGCTCATTATTTACAGACGAGGAAACCAAGGCTTAGGAAGATTAAGCAACTTGAAAAAGATCACACACTTAAGTGGCGGAACCTAGATATGATCCAAGGAAATCTGATGGTGGGATTCACACTTTAAACCATTATCTGGTTCAGTCATAACTGACGTTCATGATCTTGAGCCTGGGATATTCCCAGAGTCAGAAGCGCCGTCTGATTCATAAAAAAATCGAATCGTTCTCTGTGAGGCCTTTACGTTAAAAGTATTTCGTCACGACCTAACTCAGTGGAGGGACACTTTATCTATGCAGGGCCAGATAGTAAGTATTGTGGACTTTGTGGGCTACAGACCGCCCCTATTTTATATTCTTTGTCATATTTACAACCTTTTAAAGTGTAGAAACATGATTAGCTCAAAGCGAGGCAGGAGGCAGATTTGGCCCACAGGCCATAGTTTGCAACCCCCCCTGGTAACCCATCAAAACCCGATATACTGGGTATGATGTCTGTGTAATCTCCTTGCCAAATTATGTGATTAACCGGAATATTTCATTTACAGCTCTTTTGAAGCAGTGGGAATCTACTAAAACTGGAAGGTGGGTTTGGGTGTATACTATCTATACTCCATGAACTTATGGAGAGAAATCTTTCTTTGCTGAAGAATGTCTATTCACTAAGAAAGTCTTCCATTAAGAAAGCCCCCAAATCTCTCTCGACTGTGGCTGCTGGCAACATAAGATATATATATATATATATATATATATATATATATATATATATATTTTATTAACGACACGATAAAAATATCCTTAAAATTAGATCAGCATTAATAGAAATCTAGTGTCATAGTAACTGCATGAACTCCCTTCACAAGAGACTCAGCCCTTCAGGAGGGAAAAATGAATGAACTTCACTCATTCATCTTAGAGGACCAAGATAAAATCTTAAGGTATCCTACAGACGCTATAATCTGCTTTGAATTTTGGTTCAAGTTATTTCCATGGTCATCCTCCATTTTCACTGGAGTAGATGCTCTACAAGACAGAACCCTACAAATCACTTTGTTTAAAGTTACCAAAGAAAGAGGGGGCAGAAAAAACAGATTGGAGTCTGCTGTTAATTAAAACCAGCCGATGATGTGCAGTGATTTGTCTGGGGCACTTCTGACCGGGCCGGTTCCTTGACAGCTGTACATTCTTTCCTGCCCGTATTGTTTGAACTGCGTCCAATGGTACAATCATTAAATCTTTGATAGCTGTTGTTTAAATATGAGAAAGGAGGAGCGCTCTTTGGTTTTAAGGAAGAAAAGGAGATGAGTCTTGTATTACATTTTAAAAGTTGGGGCTTATTAGATCATTTTCACTAGGTTTTGATAGCATGCCTCTGGTCATTTTCAGATTATCAGCTGACACTTTTTAACCGCGCCAATGTCAAATGTCTCGCGTCTTCCCTTTTTCCCAAGGGATTCTGGCTGTGGGGAGGAGGGGAAAGTATGAAACACCTGGTCTTACTCACATGCGGCTGGGGGGATAGGTTGATTTCACAGTTGAAAGCTCCATAGGGTGGAATGCATTTAAATGTTTACTAATAGAGAACGGGACTCCAAACAAACAAAAAAATAAATAAATAAATAAAAAAGAGAAGAGAAAAGAAAAAAAAAACAACAGGTGGCTTCAGGGAAATTGCTCACAAGCACACAACAAAATTGTTTCGACCTTGAATTTGATAGACAGTAGACCTATAAAATATAAATATTTTATAAACACAGTATCCTTTCTAAATAGCTATTGTGATATCTATATATGTACATAGGTATATACAGATGTATAGGTAGGATAGATGATCAGATAGATGGATGGGCTTAGGGTTTTCATTTATATCTATCTTTCAGCTCACATTTCAGTTTCAAAGATGTTTCACAACAGCCTCATCTACCACCAGGAGGGGGCTTGGGGGTTCAGATGAACGATTTGCCAGGGTGGTAGGTGTGGAGTTCTGGGACAATGCTTTAACTCTCCTTCTCTCAATGGAACGAACACCCCCCAGCCTGCCAGTGTGACCCTGTCCTTTGAAGGGCTTTCAGAATAAGACAGATTGCCTTCTTGCTGGAACTCTAGACTCCTGGGGCGACGTTTTTTTCAAAGACAGGTGTGAAAAGTATCCTTACATATTCAGAAATGAGTCATTGTCTCCTGGCTGCCGCTGCTTATCTCAACCCGGTCAAGGTCAAATGAAGTTCCGGTTCACATGAAGATGCTCTACGCTGACTTTTCAGCCTCACCGGGGACTCTTTTATTTCATCTGATCTGGGGGAGCCTGACAACATTGCTTGACGTACCCATCCATGTCAGGGTCAACGTTTACCAGACAACCGTGGAACTGCTGGACCATAGGAATGTAAGTGAGGTTGTAACCCTTGGAGTCCAAACGATACTGCCAGACAGACAGCAATGAAAATAGACCTTACCAGTAGTTAAGGCAAACTTCTTTTCTTTTCTTTTTTTTTTAAGTTTATTTATTTATTTTGAGGGTGAGAGAGAGCAGGGGAGAGAGAGAATTCCAAGCAGGCTCCACACTGTCAGTGAAGAGTCTGACCCTGGGCTTGAGCTCACAAACCATGAGATCGTGACTTGAGCTGAAACCGAGTCGTTTAACTGACTGAGCCACCCAGGCAGCCCTAAGGCAAATGTCTTAATCCCAACTGGTTTGGCCAAATATGAGAAGAAATGATTTGGCTTTACCCTGACTATGGGTACTTTTTAGTTTAATCAATCTCTTGGCTAAAATTCTTTGCCCATTTAGAGACAGATGAATATATATGTTTGTCCTGGTCTAATCCGTTTAAACTAGAGCCTGATTGGGGTGCCTGGGTGGCTCAGTCGGTTAAGCATCTGACTTCGGCTCAGGTCACGATCTCACGGTCCGTGGGTTTGAGCCCCGTGTGGGGCTCTGTGCTGACGGCTCAGAGCCTGGAGCCTGCTTCTGATTCTGTGTCTCCCTCTCTCTCTGCTCCTCCCCAGCTCACACTCTGTCTCTTTCTCTCTCAAAAATAAATAAACATTTTTAAAAATATTAAAAAAATAATAACTAGAGCCTAATGTTTGCGCCATTTGCCACAGAAACTGTGGTTCATGAAGTATACGTACTTATGAAGTTCTTGTCCCTGTTAGCTGGGCTATGCAAGCAGGATACAGCTGGTAAAGTAGCAAGCTAAGTTGGTTGTCTACACCCAGCTCTTTCTTCCCTGCACCATCTTCCTTGCTCCCAGAGCTGACCTCTCCAGGAGTGTCTGATGATATCAGGTATTCGATTTATCAATCCTACTTACAGCTAGGCATTGAGCATTGACTGTAGACTGGCACCGGAGGGAAAACCATATGGGGGAGTAATTAAGAAGGTTTTATTCCCTTGGGGTGCCTGAGTGGCTCGGTCAGTTAAGTATCCGACTTCAGCTCAGGTCATGATCTCACGGCTCCTGAGTTCGAGCCCCACGTCGGGCTCTGTGCTGACAGCTTGGAGCCTGGAGTTTTCTTTGTGTTCTGTGTCTCCCTCTCTCTCTCTGCCCCTCCCCTGTTTGTGCTCTGTCTCTCAAAAATGAAATAAACGTTAAAAAAATTTTTTAAAAAAAGAAGGTTTCACTCCCTCATTACAAAACAATGCCCAGGTGGACATGCCCTTCTTTTCTGGCTCAGTGTTGCTATGTCCATAAGTGATCTCTGGAACAGCTGCATCCATTTTGTGACCTGAGGATGGTACGCAGAGAGAAAGAGCCTTGGTCTTCAATGACGTCAGTGTGCCACCAAACTGAAACTGGACACACCAACCTCAGAATGTCTCATGAAGTGAATTTAGTGCACCCTTGAAACCATCTTAACTGAAACAGAAAGGATTGAGTAAAATGTTTGATTCTATTCACAATCCCCTTGTGCCCACAGATCCATAGCAATGGTCTTTAAAAAATTTTTTTAGCATTATTTATTCGTTTTGAAAGAGACAGAGACAGCGAGAGTGGGGGAGGGCGGAGAGAGAGAGGGAGAGACAGAATCCCAAGCAGGCTCCACGCTGCCAGCACAGAGCGCGATGTGAGGCTCAAACTCACGAACCGTGACATCATGACCTGAGCTGAAACCAAGAGCCAGACGCTCTACTGACTGAGCCACTCAGGTGCGCCCACAGCAATGGTCTTAATGCTTACTTAACACGTTAGCTCTTAGGCACTTAAGAGCATTAGGATCCGGCTACGAGGTATAGAAGGCTCAGAAAGTGGCAAGGTCCGGAATCAGTATGGTAATGAGAACACTAGGCGTGGTATAGAAGAAAAGAACCAGTACACTCTAATTCAGCAGTAGGTAATATTTAATCCAAAGCCAGGTTTTCAAAATTTAAGATGGGCCCAGAAGGGGAAAGGGATTTCCACACCAAATGGGAGGCTGAGTTCTGAGAACTCCAAGTTTGTTTCTACTTTGACATTGGCTCACGTCCATGTTTCGAAACATGGACAAATATGGGCTCCTAGGTGGCTCAGTTGGTGAAGCATCGAACTATTGGTTTTGGCTCAGGTCATGTGTGATCTCATGGTTCACGAGTTCGAGCCCCATATCAGGCTCTGTGCTGACAGTGTGGAGCTTGCTTGGGATTCTCTATCTCCCTCTCTCTGCCCCTCCCCTGCTCGCTCTCTCTCTCAAAATAAATTAATAAACTTAAAAAAAAGCAACATGAAAAAATTATTAAGGAAATGTCAAAAAAGTAATCCATTAATCAATTAAAAATTTCCTCATACTCTCTGCGTTTTAAGGAACGTTGGTCTACAGCTTGAGTTCATGGACTTGAAAGACAGGGAGGGTCAGCATATTGGTCAGCTCTCCTTGCCTGAGGGTCTGTCCACGACAGTCAGACTTCTGAGATCACATAAATGGACGGGCACAGAGTAGAGACCGATTCTGTTTCAAATCTCAGCCTGACCCACAATAGTTTGTGAAATCAGTTGCTCAACCCTCTTAATTTTAGTTTCTTTAAGGAATCTACTCCTGACATCATTGTTTCACTACATGCTAACTAATTTGTTTTTTTTTTTTATAATTTTTTTTCAACGTTTATTTATTATTTTTGGGACAGAGAGAGACAGAGCACGAACAGGGGAGGGGCAGAGAGAGAGGGAGACACAGAATCGGAAACAGGCTCCAGGCTCTGAGCCATCAGCCCAGAGCCCGACGCGGGGCTCGAACTCACGGACCGCGAGATCGTGACCTGGCTGAAGTCAGACGCTTAACCAACTGCGCCACCCAGGCACCCCATACATGCTAACTAATTTGGATGTAAATTTAAAAAAAGAAAAAAGAAAATTAAAAAAAAAAAAAGAAAGAAATAAAAATTAAAAAACATGGAAAGAAAGCTAGTATTTGTCTTCTAGGTCTTTTCTTGGTGGGGAGGATGATTAAATAAAATAATGCAAAGAAAACTATTTAGCATGCCAGGGACACCATAAATGCAAAAAGTCTAGCTACTATGATGTTCATGGTCTCTTACAACTTTATGATACTAGTGCTTCTGGAAGAATTGAAATTATTCCTAAAGAGCTCCATGTATTCAATAGAAATCACAATGCTCCAAGGAGGAAACTATCTGTCAGTTACTACGTTTCTTATACTAATCATTGCTTTTCTAGAATAAGATATTTAACAAATATTTCAGGGAGTCATTTTGAGACGGACACCTGGACAGCACGTGAAACTGCTTAGTTCTCTCACACAGGATCTGCCGAGTTGCTGATTTCTGCATAAAACATGAGAATTTTGAATTATGAATATTGAATAATAATTTTTAAAATGATGGACAGACTAAATATTACCACATTTTAACTGCTTCTGTATGATATCTGGTGTCATATCATCACTATTTTAATGGACTACTTTGTGGCCAAATTGTTTTAACATGTGTTCAATCCTAAGTAATCACTCATTAATCTTATGTGACAACCGGATTTTAATATTTATTAGTGCCCCGTTGGTGACAACAGACTTTATGCTACTTATAGCATCTGAATCTTTTTCTTTCCAGAATAAAGTTACACACCAAACTGCTTGTCTTACAACCGTGACAGTTAGGCACAACCTTAGGCAAAATTACGATATAATCTTTCCCCTAAAAATCAGTCCTGGATATTTATTTGAGATTGCCAGTTAGGTAAAGGAATCTTATATGTCATTGTTTAGAAATGAATAGATTTCATAAAGGTGAGCCTGTCTATATTGTGTTGGCTTACATACAAATATGCCCTGATCATTGTTGAAAAGTTTCTGATGTAATTACTAAATCCACTAAAGAGAGGGCAAGATATCTGTGGAGGGTTGATTCATATGATAATGAAGACAATGATAAAGACTTTCAGGGCAAAATATGACTTCACGTTGGTTGAGTGGTTTATTTTCTCTTTGGACATTATGCCCCTTCCCTGAAGCCCCTAGAGAGAAAGTGCCAGGGTTGGGATTAAGTATGCTCTCTACTTCCCATTGAAGCTAATCTCTCCTCACATCATCCTTTCCACTTTTTTCTTTTTCTTCTTCTCTTTCTTTTTCTTAGAGAGAGAGAGAGAGAGAGAGAGAACATGTGAAGCAAGGAGAGGGGCAGAGGGAAAGAGAGGGAAAGAGAGTCCCAAGCAGGCTTCATGCTCAGCACAGAGCCTGATGCGGGACTCGATCTCACAACCCTGACACCATGACCGGAGCTGAAATCAAGAGTTAGCCACTCAACTGACTGAGCCACCCAGGCGCCCCTATCCCCTTCCACTTTTCCACTTTTTATCTCAATCGCCTGCTATCTTCTAAGCCAATTCTACACACCCATTGAAGAAAAGGTTTGCCTCTTTACCCAAATTCCACTGACGTGCCATTATCTTCAGTGACCTGGTGGTTCAGGTAAATGAACTTTCTGGCTTTCTTCCTCTCTGCTTCTTAACTTCCACATCTCCAACTGCCTTCATCTCTCCTCCCCTTCAGGCACTGTCTCCAACTTAAATCCAGGGATTTATCCATCCTTAAGTTCCTGAACACGAATATTACACTCTTTGGTCCGCAATGTCAGTTCATTTGGTTTTATGACTGCTGCCATATTATCTGGTCTTTAAACTTACCACGTTTTTTGACACCTTCTGTTCTTTCAGAATTAACCTCTTCTGATGTTTTTCTTCCTTGGACCCTACCACAAATATCACTAGGATCCTTGGTTCCATTACTTTTCATCCTTCCAAAACACACACTCCACAAAACTATAATACTGCATTAATGCTTCGGCCCCCCTTCCTGGCTGGCTCCTGGACCAAGGTGGTCGAGGACAGTTGGAGAATATTTATTTTGTGTTTCAACCAGATTCTCCTATCAGACTCCTACTTACTGTTGGGCAACTACTTTCCAAATACCTTTCAATGTCTATTAAACACCCCCCCCATCACTCTTCTCAAGAACTCTATCAAACTTTCCAGTGACCGTGGACAAATGTGCCACTTTGATAAAAACCAGGGCGAATAGGCATCTTATTAAATAGATTTGTTGGAAAGTTGTGTGTGCCAGCCCCAACATCTTTGATTTCCATTTCACATCGTGAGGCCTCACTCTCCTGTTGGAATCCACAAGCTATTTCTTTGATGGCAGCCCTTTCTTCCTCTTTCAAGTCCTCTTCATTCGTCATTCGTACTCTGTCCCCTATCTTCAACTTCTTCTTCTTAGTTGAATCCTGTATGTCTGTGAGATCATAAGATAATAAAAGATATGTCTGCTCCCCTGTTCCTGGCACAGAACTCCTAAAACCTTTGTAATTTCCTGGGTGATAAAAGCTTTAGGAACATCTTTGGCTCTAATATTTGGTCTTTGACCCTGGTTCCTGCCACAGAGTTCCTAAATCTCTTGGAATTTCCTGGGTGATAGCAGTGTCTTTTGCTCTAGTGAAACAGTCTTGATGGGTTCCTGGGTGGGGGCTGGTCACCAGAAAGAGCAAGCTAAGATTAGAAGCTTGGAATTTTTAGCCCCATCCCCCATTCTCCACAGAGGGGGGAGAAGCTGAAATAGAGTTAGTGCTCGATCATGCCTACGTGATGAAGCCTCCATAAAAATCCCCACACTCTAGGGTTTGGAGAGCTTCCAGTTGGTGAACACATCCATGTACGAGAAGGGTGATGTGCGTTAACTTCACGGGAGCAGCAGTTTTTGTGCTCGGGATCCTCCCAGATCTCTCCCTGTGAATCTCTCCCTCTGACTCTTTTTCTGTATTCTTTACCATATCCTTTAATAAATTGGTAAATGCAAATAAGCATTCCCCTGAGCCCTGTGAGCTATTCTATCAAATAATCAAACCTAAAGTGGAGGAGTTCATGGAAGCCTCTGATTTGTAGCCACGTCAGACAATAGTTGTAGGTTAACTGGGGAACATATCACTCACGATTGGCGTCTGAGGTGGGGGGAGTGCATCCTGATGCAATTGAGCCCTTGACCTCTGGGATCTGATACTATGTCCAGACAGAGTTGAATATAGAGTCAGACTGAGTTGAATTAAATTGTAGGACTCCAAACTGGCAGCCCGGAGAATTTCTCAGGGTGGGAGAAACCCCACCCATCTGGGGTCAGAAGTGTTGCGAGTGTGGTAATCGTGTGAGAATAAAGAAGACACCCAGGAGGAGAGCTGAGTTATTACGAACACAACTTCAGACTGTTAGCGGGTTTAAGATTTTTCCAACTTAAACATTTCTTCACGGATCGGGCTTTCTTCTAGCCACCAACTTACTCCATGTATTCCCCTCTTGTCTACGCCTCTTCAAAACAGCAACGTCCATCTCCTGTGTGTTCTTTCCTCTTTTCTCATTCCTTCTTGGTCCTTTGCGATCCGGCTTCTGTCATCATACTCTGCTGTGATGGTTCTCTCAGTGGGCAACTAGTCATCTTTCTACTGAAAATTCTAATAAAACTTTCAGTCCTCAATTTCCAGGCTTCGTGCAGCTCCAGACCTTGCTGTTCAAGGAGCAGCGGAAGAAGAGACTAGAGAGATATGCCCAAAGCTGATGGAAGGTTTTATGTGCCAAACGGAGGAGCGTGGACTTTTCTGCTGAAGTTCTGAAGAGGTCCTCCAAGTTCATTCTCTTCAAGCCTTTTACTTCCATGATTTTTCACTCCTCTGGTTCTCTCTTCACCCTTTCTAGCTCTTTCTCAGGCACATTCTCTTCTGCTTACCAATGAAACGTTGTCCCCCAGAAGTTGCGCCTGAGTGATCTCATGTGCCCTCATGCTTTCCAGTGACTGAGATGGGATGCTGAGTCCTCTGTGAACAACTACAGCACTGCACTCCCTTGCTGTGGACTTCCGATTTACATATCCAGCGATTTATTGTATACCATAGAATCCATAGGTCCTTTGAACTTTATTTGCACAATACTGAACTCATGATCTTTCTTTTTTTAAGTTCATTTTTATTTATTTTGAGAGAGAGAGAGCGGCATAGAGAGCAAGCAGGGGAGGGGCAAAGAGAGAGGGAGACAGAAACCCAGGCAACGTCTGTACTATCAGGGCAGAGCCCAACGTGGGGCTTGAACTCACAAACCGAACTGTGAGATCATGACCTGAGCTGAAGTCAAGAGTCAGGACGCTTAACCAACCGAGCCAGCCAGGCACCCCTCGTGATCTTTCTTTTCAGCTTCTTTATTCTTATGCATTCTCCATTAATTCGTTCAGAAAAGCTAGAGAAGTAAACTCGCAGACATCACTTTGCCTGCCATCTTTGTCTCCCGCCATCAGTAAGACTCCCAAGTTCTTTTCATTTAATTTTTAGTCATTTCTCAACTCTTTTCCCCTGGCCCTCATGCATTACTCCTCTATCTACCTGCATTAGTGCAAGAGCCTCTAAACCAGTCTTCCTGCTACTAACATTATTCCTCTGAAAGCCATACCCTGGAGTCCCCAGATTTGTCTAGTCCCAAATCAAACCCAAACATGGCACGTTCTTTGATTGAACCCTTAAATGGATACCGTCACCTGGGAAGTCAAGCCCAAGTTCCTTAGGAAGACTTTTGTCCACCTCCCTCGGAAATTCTCTCACTTTTCCTCACTCACGTGCTCCGTCACTATGGAACTCCTGAAGTTTCCCGCCATAGGCTGCTTCTCAGCACCTCCTCTTTACCTCCATTCTCCTCGAAGGGTCTTTCAGCTTAGGGATTACCTCCTCCTTGATGCTTCTTGTAACACCCTAGACTAAGCCAAGCCCTCTCCCTCCCGTGTGAATAAAACCTTATGCTCACATTTATTATTTCATTAGCTTCATAGTGTATATTTTTGTGTACACACACATATACTTTATATATCATTACACTTGCAATGATTTGTTTGTGAGTTTGCCTAACGCTACTCACTGTGAACACCTTAAGTCCAGTGAGTACCATTGGTACCTGGACTACATGAAGATTCTGTATTCCATCCACACTTATTGAAGGAAATGAGTTAGGAAAAAATATGGTGCACACACATGAGCACGCACACTCATTTTACCTCAGGAAATATTTATGGAGAATTTGCTATACACCCAGTGCTGTTCTAGTTGCCAGAGACAGAAGTCTGATCGAATGGAGCTTGCATTCCAGAGAGTGGAAAGTATTCTGATAATATAAAAGTCAATGCATTGATGAATAAGAAAATTTCAGAGACTGCTATTAGTCAGATAATCGTATGAACATTTGCTCAGCTCCTGCTTCAGGGTCAGACAAGACACTTTTCTAGGTCCCGGGAATAGAGTAATGAAAAAAAAAAAAAAACCATAAAAGAACCCTGGCAACATGGGACGTACAAGCTTTAATTCAGAGAAGGTTAAAAAACTACGGCAAAGAGTAACTTGGTGGGAGCCTACTTCCGTTAGGAGGGCCAGGGAAATATTCTCTCAGGAGGTGTCATTTTGGTTATGATTTGAGTAATAAAATCAGTCACACAGAAGGCTGGTGTGGGGAGGGTGGGATGTTTCAAGGTAGGGAAAAGAGATGGT
The DNA here is from genome assembly GCF_014898765.1 of Herpailurus yagouaroundi. Taxonomy (NCBI): domain Eukaryota; kingdom Metazoa; phylum Chordata; class Mammalia; order Carnivora; family Felidae; genus Herpailurus; species Herpailurus yagouaroundi. The sequence goes on along the minus strand of NW_024412403.1, from coordinate 10,294,696 downwards.
CTTGATGTGCAGATGTGGCCAGAAAAGAAGCAATATGGCAGACCTGAGACTGTGATTCTTATAAAGGCTTTCTTACAAGGTTGGCCCTTGGCTGACATCTGCAAACATGGATTTCAATAGTGTTGTCACCATTCTATAACCGAGAAGGATGGTCGATTGTGCCTAAACTGTTTGAATACATGATAGGGTTTATGCTGAGCACCTGCTTTCCTTTTGGGAGTCTAGAGTATTGGTATGTGCTGGGGAGAGAGTGCCTACATGATCAATCCCAAATAAAAATGGGTGTGGAGTCTTCAGTGAGCTTCTTTGGTAGACAACAGTTCACATGCGGTGTCACAATTTGATGCTGGAGGAATTATGCATGTCCTGTGGGACTCCACCGGAGGAGGACTCTTAGAAGCTCATGCTTGGTTTCTTCTGGACTTCACTTCATGTACCTTTTCCCTTTGCTGATGTTGCTTGGTATCCTTTCATGATAATAAATTATAGCCATTTAATTATAGACACTTGCTGAATCCTGTGAGTCTTTCTGGTGAATCATCACGTCTGGAGATGGTCTTGGGGACCCCCGATACAACAGGTATGCTTAATTTGTGGGATTCATGTCACATATTTGAAGAAAGAGGTTAGAATGAACAGATAGTTGGGTTGGATGCTAAAAGCAGGAAGATACAAGGATGGGTAAAGGAAAAATGGGCTTAAGAGAATGATCACCCAAAAGGTTGCATGGTGATGAAACCCCAGGCAGGTTTTAATTCAACTGCTTTACTTCTTCTTGGTATTTTTGTCACATTCTGGTCATACCCATTCCTTGCAGGTAACTCCAAGCATTTAGGCACTTAAAAACCTCCTGAGATATTGACCTAAGCCTTTTCTTCCTAAAATGATTTTTCCCCTTATTTACAATGACAACAATTCACAAATCAGTTTTTAATGTTCTCAAATCTTTTAATATTCCTTACATTACTCTATCATTCGATAAATATTTATTACACACAAACAATTTACTGTGCCCCAGGTGTCATGGTAGTCCCTGGTGATTCAACGATGACCTACAACAAATCCTTCTCTTGTTCTCAAGGAAGGAAAAATGCCAAAGGAAAACCAGGCAAACAGATTTTGTTCAGATCACAGTTTTGCAATTGCATATAAGTTTCAGGAGCTTTCTGGCCACCCAAGGCCCCATGTGCTATACCACAGCCATGCTCCCAACAGGTGAACGTAGGAAACTGTTAGGTGAGTCAGCATATGGAAAATGCTGGGGATTCTTGAAATAGCCCTGTGTCGTTAATCACTGATACCCTGGCTCTGTCTGTGAAGCAACTGGAAATGAATAAGCAAAGACGGTGAACCATCCTGTAATGGTTAGAGGACGGAATTACCCCAAGGGACATCTGTTGAGTCAGTAAAAGAACGTGGCAAACTTCAACAGTCATAGATCCAAATGGAATGAAGGAAAAGGAGAAGAGTGTTTTCCAACAGCTTGATCTCCAGTCAAAACCTTCTGGAGGGCATGATTCTTCTGGATTCTTTTGGGAATTGGAGAAAAGAGGGAAAGAGAGGGATGGCATGTTGTTCTGACCACAGTAGATCCTAGATTTACTTGATATGATGATACCTAGTACATAGCCAGTGTGTGATGCCTGATTTTGAATTGAATGATTAGAAAAGGCACATTTATAATATAAGGGAAACGAGAAATTTATTAAAAAATCAACCTTGAGAAAATGATACTAGAAAAGATGGACCTTGGAAGTGGTAAATCAGTAAGCTGAACGCAAGGTAGGCTTTTTGAAACTATAAATGGGGATGCCTCTGTAGGAGTTATTTCAAAATACTGAGTCTGGCAGAAATGATTTGAGAGAAAAGTCGAAGTAACACTAGATGTTGATATATTTTATTCTGTGAAACTTCCCACTAAATTTGGAACTTCTCGTATTTTGCCACAAAGTGAATTCCTGGAAAAGTATAACCAGATTTTTCACCGATTCCCAAGGCAAAATCAGAGATGTAGTTTTTTAGGGAACAAATTTATTCCACTTCAGGCAAAAACATACGAAGAATATAGTAAACGTTTAAAAGCGCAACTTAAAGGGGGAGAGGAGACCCTTCTAACAAAACATCGTTTTCCAAATATTAACAACAGTACATACGAAGCCATAAAAATGCTGAATGAGTTGGAAGTTGTTTCCACATTTCAGCTAAAGATGGTAATTTGGGAAAATGACCCCGTCCTTTCATGAAACTCCAACTGTCTTCAGGCTCACCATAGCAACAATCCATTTGTGCCACTTTCTTCATTTCAGAAACTCTATCTACATCTCTCTCTAGCACTTGGTCCACTTGGTCATGTTTCAGTACCACGGAGGCAGAGTTGGGGCTGGACACTAAGCAGGGCTGCACAACTAACAGCCATTGATTGGGCCCCTTCCTATGCAGGCATTGTGCTGGGCACCCCATGGCCTTCTTCCGTTTAATTCCCCCAACACAGTACAGAGGGGGTGTTCTCACCCTCATTTAAAGGATGAGGTAAGGACTGAAATGCCCACACTGTCCTCACAAACGGAGAGGGCCCCTTTGCTGTAGACACCAACTTTTGTCTAAGGTGGCTTGGCCACTGGTAGGCAATGCCACACCCTGGCCTAACCCACTGGTGTCTCCCGGGCCAGCCCTCCTCGGATCATTGCTGGGCTTGTCGTTACCTGGTACGATTGGGTCCCAGTGTTTTGAAGGCCATTGAAGGACCTTGTCCAGCTACACCAAATGCCTGACCTTCTGGGACTCTAACCCTCTTTAGAAAGTCTAAGTGGCTCAACAGGCCGGCCAGTGATTCAGTACGGTAAATGTGCGTTCCGTAAATGTATGTTAGGTGGGTCATTGTGTAGATTCGGCAACTCCTGAATGCTCTTAAGGCATTTCAGAAGAATCTTGCATTTTATTTCCGTGTTTCACTATTTCCTCGGCCTGTCTTGTGGACGCCAATCAACGGAGATGAAATGCAGTACTCATAACCGGGAAGAGAGGTTTTGTGCGTGCGAAGCATCCTTTTAAAGGAGATAGTGATAATATAAGGTGAAATACTGTCGATAGGTTATTTGGGATTCACGGATTTTTCTTCTTCTGGATTCTTCCCATTCTCGTTAAGTAAGATATTTTCTCAAGTCCCATTGCCTTTCTTAGACCACATGGTATTCAAAAAGCGATAGGTTTAGTAACTAGCAGGATCCAAGCAACCCATCTCGCCCTTATGTTTTCAATCAATCAGTCATCAACCACGGAGGAGCTACAAAGTCCTTGATCCTTCTTGAAGTAAGAACATTCTTTTCCTTACCTCTTGACTCATATTCTTGCTCTTTCTCAGTGAGTAATACTTGTTTTCTCAAGCCAGACACTTGAGGGAATGCTAACTGTCCACTCTCCTTTTGCCTCTCTAGCTTGTCACCGGTTCTGCTGGGTCTTTCAAGCCTCTCAGCAGCCTCCCCTCTGTTCTCCCATCTGTGGGTCTGGCTCTTGTCCAGCCAACTCAGACTACTGAAAGGACTCCTCACTGTCCATCCTCTGCATGCTTCTAGAACATTCTCCCTGACAGGGAAATATGACCACATCTTTCCTTGCTTAGAATTCTTCAAAGTTCCTCTGGCCAAAGGATTAGCTCACTCTTTTTTCCTGTCAGAGGAGGCTACACATTCGTTCGGTTCAACTTATATTTATTGAGCACCTACTATGCACCAGAGGTGCCGATCTGGGTGCTGGGGCATACAGCAGTGAACAGAGTCCATGTTTTCATGGAGCTTCCCTTCCACAGAAAACAAACAAAGTAAGTCGTATATGTGCGTACCATACGCATATGCACAGGTATGTTTATATTTAAACAGTGACTTGGCCGAAAGTTGTAGAAGTTGGTTTGGAGAAAAACAAAGCAGGGCAGGGTCCTAGGGGATGTTGGTGGAGGGGTCTGTTTATTTGTTTGCTTATTTATTTATTTATTAAAGTTTATTTATTTTGGGAGACAGAGAGAGAGAGAGAGAGAGGGAGAGAGGGAGAGAGGGTTCAAGTGGGGGAAGGGCAGAGACAGAGGTAGAGAGAGAATCCCAAGCAGGCTCCATACAGTCATTCGTGATCCCCCAAACTGTGAGGTCGTGACCTGAGCCGAAACCAAGAGTTGGGTGCTGAATCAACTGAGCCATCCGGGAGCTCCTGGTGAAGGGGAGTGTTTAAACAGCGTGATCAAGGAAAGCCTCACGAGACAGGATATCTTGGCAAAGATGTGAGATACACTCTGTGTGTGGGAGGGCCATTTCCTCCACCCCTCTGCGCCCACCCTTGGTCTTTCCCAAGTCTACCATCCTCCCGGCCTTTGAGCCTTTGCACGTACCCTTGACTTTGCCTAGGACATCTGCTCTCCTGCAGGGCTCACTGGGTTGTCCTCGTGGCCTCTGCTGCTCCACTCCGACCTCCTCCTGGGACCCTCCAAGCGGGCTTGGGACTCTCCCTCCGGCCTTCAGCGTCACTTGGAACAGACCTACCAGAGAGAAAACTGTCTCGTACTGTGATTCTTCCCTTTCCCTCTCTAAATACGTAGAAACATAAACATGCACGTACATGACGGGTAACTTTTCTTATTTGTTGAGCCTCGCCACGTGCAGGCCTTGTATTCTTTTTTTTTTTTTTTAATTTTTTTTTCAACTTTTTTTTTTATTTATTTTTGGGACAGAGAGAGACAGAGCATGAATGGGGGAGGGGCAGAGAGAGAGGGAGACACAGAATCGGAAACAGGCTCCAGGCTCCGAGCCATCAGCCCAGAGCCCGACGCGGGGCTCGAACTCACGGACCGCGAGATCGTGACCCGGCTGAAGTCGGACGCTTAACCGACTGCGCCACCCAGGCGCCCCGCAGGCCTTGTATTCTAACTCACTCTTCGTAACAACTGGACTAGGCGATATTCCCCCCATTTTCCAAGTGAGAAAACCCACTTGTCCAATCCCTTCTCACTAATGGAGCCGGAGTCAAACTCAGAGCGCTCTGTCCCCATGGCCTCGCTCTGTCCCCTGCCCCCCGGCCTCCTTCCACGACGAAGCCACCTCAGGGCACATTTTGTACCCTCGCACCTCTGTCTCCTTGGACCTCGCACAGCGTAAGTGCAAAATAAGCAGTTCTTGAACAAATACATTTTAATAATATCTGTTCGTCGCTTTATCACTCTCCACGTAGAGCTTCTATGTCCATCCCCTGAAGTGTCCCCCCCTAAGCCTAACATTTCCTGGTACTTACCAGGTGAGAAGTGCACTAGATACTAATGCTGACCCCAACTCCTTTAGTTCTCAACCACCCAGCGGGGCAGGTACAACACTTACCCCTGCTTTACAGATGGGAACGACGAGGCCCCCAGCAGTTAGGTCACTTTCCAAAGCTCGCAGAGCTAGCAAGTGATGGGACAGAGGTCGGAACCGAGGTGGCCTGGTACTGGAGCCCCTACTCTCCATCGAGGCCTCGCATCGCCTCTCTTGACTCTCTCAATCCAGGTTGTAGGCCCAGGGAATGATGTGCAATGGTGTGCATGGCCTTTGCCCTGCTTCTGAAATGAGATATCTTCCTTAACATTTACTTCGTATTGACATAGTAGAGAAAGCAACCTCTTACACCTAGTTCTTCCAGTGACGAAGACGCACCCAAGGGGCATTTGACGGTACCATCGATGCACTGGGGCCCAGGGGCAATCAGGACATAAGAGGACAAGTAGCCAAAAAGAAAGTGGGTAACCGTGCGGTGGAGGAAAAACAAAAAGAAAGAGTTTTCTCGCTGTTGTTTTTTTAAAGCCAGGAAGTATTGGGAAACCGTAATCGAAAGAGAATTGATGTTGACACAAAGGGAGGAATATTCGGGTTTGCCAGTGACATCTGGCTCTGAATCAAATGTCTAAAAATCCACAACCCTAGACCCTAGACCCACGAAGGAATAAACCAAATCATGCCAGAAGTCTCGGATCTGGGAATGTGGTACCGTCTGTCCATGGGCTGCTTTGGGGCTTAAATGAAGCACGTGAGAAACTCAGAAGGAAAATGTGATCAGGAAATCAAAGTGTGGTTTTTACACCGCCTACCGCTTCCACTGCCCTTCTGGTCACCGCCCTTCCCCTCCCCCCGCCCCCCGAAGAAAAGGAATAATATTTTCACTGCCTTGTAAAAGGGGACGAGGTGCGTGGTGACTTCTTTGCCTTAGAATACTGTTAATCTCATCGAACCCTACCTCTGACCACAAGGCTAATTTCAACGTTCAAGAAGTTCTAATGCTTTGTGGGGAAGCGTGAGAAATGCTCTGTGAAGAGAAGAGGTAATCCTGCTCAAGGGTCCTCTCTGGGGTTTTTTTTTTTTTTTTTTTTTTTTTTTGGCTTTATTGCCATTTGCAAGAAAAGCAGACATTTTCTTTGCACGAAAGTTGATGACTTCAGGTGGGGAGCAAGCAGCTGTGGCAGATGGACTTTTCAGATGCAGTAAGATATCCTGTCTTCGGATAAATGTTTATGGTAGCAGGAGAGCTGAAGAAGAAAAACACAAGCAAAAAGTTGCATGACTCACAGGCTGATGTGCGTCTAAATAAAGCATTTCTCAGAGTTTCCCAGGAGGTGTTTTGAGTGAAATGGCAGCAGGATCTCTGCTAGGGTGGCACGGGCATGTTTTAAAGGCAGAAAAAGGTGCATCCCACAGTAGGCCAGGAAAATCATTCCGTTGCTTTTGATGTTTAAGAAAATATATGTCTAAAGTGAGAATATCTGGCCATGGATACAGCATCCTAGACCACATATGGGCGATGACATCATTAGCAGCTCTCGGCTGGGCCCCTTTGCAGGTGACGATCAGAGGTTTTAGTGGGACGCCTCATGTTGACGCACAGACTTTCCTCCAACAGAGCATCGTGGAGGGATGATAATTAAGTTTAATTTTAGATCTGGTGTGCCGAACCTGGGAATGTTTTCAAATACAGAGCAGGATCTGCTGACTTTGGCACTTGAGTCTGAAAAGAAAGGTCCTAAGTCCTAGACTACCTCCATTCCCTTCAGTCCCTTCCACTCCAGAATATTGGGTGTTTGGAACCGATTGGGGGAAGGAAAATCTTCTATTGAAACCACCCTGCAATTAGCAGGCCCTCCTGGCCTTGGCTGTCGTTTCACATGTAGAAGTGCGGCCACCTTTCCCCACACTCAAGCCTTTCTAATTATTCGGTTCCAGAGAGCCCTTTCCCCTCTTGCTAAGATTCAAAAAAAACTTTTTTTTTTTTTTTTTCCCCAACCATGTATAAAAGGCTTGAGCTTGTTGAAACAGTGGTTGGAATATTCTCCAGATTCTCATGGGGGCTTAGCAGCGACGGTCTCACGGGACCTGATAATAAATTGGCAATATTAGATTAGTTGACTCAGCCATCTCTGGATACCTGGTATAGGCGTCAGTGTAGAAATGAAGCAGTTATTCCAGCAAAGAGTTGCTACCCCGGAAGCCGGAAGGAAGAAACTAAATCATATCGGGATTCTTAGATCCGGAAAATGTGCTGTTTCTACCAAGTGGCTGCTTTCAGGCTTGAGTGAAACACGTGAGAAACTTAAAAGGAAAATGTGATCAGGATGTCAAAGGGTGCTTTCGAATGTAACGTTGCCGCCTCGTTCCGGATCGCCAGATTTAACAAACAAAAAAACCCAGGGCGCACAGGTAAACTTGAATTTCAGATACACGCGGATGACATTTCAGTGGACATACGTCCGACCCGTGCGCCGTTTCATTATTCATAATTCATCCGAACATCCAAAAAAATGACTCAGTGTTGCTCTGAAATTTAAATCTGAGCAACCTATATTTTAGCTGGCAACCCTCTGAGAGGCAAGACCTTTACTCCGGTGTTCTTTTATCACAAACGCGTTCAGAATATTTTCTTGCAAGGACTGAAGAATCTAGAGGAAGTGTAAAAAAATATTTAATAAGAGCAAGGACACAGCTACTCTGGGAGGGGCTTCTCCCAGCCAGAAGCACCCAGAAACCAGCAGGGGAAAAGTAAACGTAACGTGACGATTTAACGAAGCCTAACACTTCCACCTAGACACAATCCAAACTCAAGCTTGAGGCTCAGGTTCTGGTTTGCTCATTTCTCTTCCCAATGGTTCACTGCCTCCTGTAGGGGAAAATAAAGGGAGAGATAAAAAAAGAAAAAAGTCCAGCATTTCCACGTACTTGTGTTTCGGCACTAGGTGTGTGGTGGAGAAGAAAGCCACCTCCTGCTTTTAATCTGGCCCGTGTGCGGCAAAGTCGTATATTGCGAGATTCTGGCTTTTAGTGAGAACAATTACCAAGCGTTTCTGATCACCGGAAGTTGAGAAGAGTCACTGTCCCTAAGAAGATAATAAACATGGGTAGCAGTCAGACGGGCCATAGTGGGTATCATTTTCCAGGCTCCACTGTGATTTGGGGCAACGGGGCCACGAACGAGCCCCCCCCGACATGGGCAGCTTTCTGCTCTGAGCTGGGCTGTCTTTTCCTTCCTGCCCAGGGGGGCAGGCGCGGCTGCTGTTTCTGGGCAAGTGGCCACCTCGGGGATACTTGCTTTAGATAGCCCGCAGCTGGCCGAGTGGGCGGTGCGCTCAGACAGCCCAGGCAGCTCCCACTGTCTCCGCCGAGGCTCTGGGGCCTTGTGATTTATAAAGCGCTTTCCAGGCCTGCAGTTAACGGTTTAGGAAGCAAAGCCATGGTATAGATGAAGCTGTGGCTATCCGACTAATGGATCTCCACGCACGCGAGGCCCGCACACCTTTCCCCTGGGGTTGGCCTGGAGGCGATTCCAGGCAAGCCATAGGGAGGACGTGGGTGCCTGGGTGCTGCGTCGCGGTCCAGGGCAATGGTGCCCCGGCGACCCTCCGGGCCGCCCGGCGCCGCCGCCCCCCCCCCCAGATGCCAACTCAAGAGAGTGAGGCTCGCCAGCTGTTTATGTGGCGTGGATATTCTTACATTTGTGACACTTTCAGTTTGAAGGCACAGAGGACCATGAAGGGAACCGTGTGAGCATTTCTGGGCAAAGCCCGAATTTGATTTTTTGGTTTGGTTTGTTTTCCTTCTAGACGATCGTTCTCCTATGTGCTGGCAATTAACACGTTCAGGGAATGAGGGGTGGGGAATTCTCCACGGAGGGGGTCCGAGAAGTTTGATTTTCTTGTCCCCGGCTACAAATGATTGCCTAATTGGGAGAAACTGTAACTTACAACAGTTCACTGGGGGAAACGTGAAAACAAAGTGAACCAGAAAAGAAATAGAAACCCAGACTTTTCAGTTCCTGTTTATCCTATTTTTAATCTCAACATCTCAGTTGCTCTCTTTCTGTTTTCCTTGCCTTGCTGGAATTCGTACACACACCTGGCTTTCCATTTGCCTTGGGGACAGAGAAGAGGTGGGGCCCGAGAGTGGGGGGCAGCTCCGCTGCGGGGGGGGGGGGGCAGTGCCACGGTGGCGCTTGTCAGAAGAGGGAGGGGTGCGGGAATCTCGCCCCGTCTAACTCCAAGGTGTCGGGGGAACGTGAGTGATGACCCCTCCTTGCATTATCTGCCCCTTGCATTATCTGCCCCACCATCTTGAGATGGTGGCAACATGTCCAGACTGACCAGTGACCTGAGGAGACGTGAATGGTTCTGTTCATTGGTCCCTGTGCACACATCATGTCTGTCTCTGTCTCTGTCTCTCTTCCCCCCCACCCCCCGTTGTTTCCTTCCAGCCCCAGTGAGGCAAAGGCAAAGAGAACCAAGGATGTCCTGGGGGTTGGAAACCTTGCAAGAGACAACAACTGTTCGCCACGGAGGCCGCTCTCACTTTGCCGTGTTGGTGCCCATGCCACGGCGTGCTCAAAATTGTGAAAATACTTTCTCTTCCTTTTATGAGTGAAATAATTCATGCCGTCGTGTGGTTCTGTCACGGAAAAAAAAAAAAAAAAGAAAGAAAAGGGAACAGAGCGCCTCAAGGAAAATAACATCTTCTGAAACAGTCAGATGTGCGAGCCGGCATTTTAAGTTTTTATTTTTATTTTTAAGGTTTATGTATTTATTTGAGAGGGGGGAGGGGCAGAGAGAGAGGCAGAGAGAGAATCCCAGTCAGGCTCCCCGTTGTCAGCGCAGAACCCAATATGGGGCTCGATCCCACGGACTGTGAGATCACGACCTGAGCTGAAATCAAGGGTCGGACACTTAACCTGCTGAGCCCCCCAGGTGCCCCTAAACTGGGGTTCTAAAGCCTGACAGGGGAGGAGCCTCGGCCCCCACCCTGGGCTCTCACGGTGCCCTGGAGCTCTATTTTGTGACTTGTTGCCTGTGTGTCTGTCTTCCTACCCAACTGGGAGCCTCTGGGGGTGGGAGCTGTGCCCTTTTGTCACCTTACGCCCAGCACAGAGCACTGCAGCACCTGGCCTCACGGGCACACAGGGAGGTCTGTGAGGATCCTCCGGTGTGGCTTACGCGTGCCCAGTCCCCTCCAACTGCTGTCCTTCATTCAGCACAGACACCGCCTGGAACCCCAGAGCTGCTCCCCAAAGGGACGTATTCAGCCTCCCACCTGCTTAGCCATTCAAAGTCTCCCCATCAGAAACCGGGGTTTGCTGCCTGCCCCCTCTAGTCAGCAGGCGTCTCCAGGATCTGCAAGTGTGTCCCTGAGGTAGCCTTAGATTCCCTCTTCCCCGATGGCTTTCATTTGGTTAATTGACCTGGCAAATTATCGCTTGAGAAGAGCCATCACGACCATCAGACCTCTGTGGGGCCGGCCTACATTCACTTCCAACATGAAGTGTTAGAACATGAGGTGTCTCCACCTGGAGAGCCGGAACCTTCTGGAAGACTCTGGATCCTTGTACAGGGTGTTGAGCTGCTGGCACCGAACTCAGTAATAAACGTCCTCGGTTCGTGCAGTCTTCACTGTAAGGGTGCTCATTAGAAACTGTCTCACTAGGCTTCAATGATTTGAATAGAAATGGATATATTTAATAAAAACAATCTGCTTTGTGAAATTGTTTCAGAAGGTTTTGTTTCGGTAGTGGTGGTTCTTACATGTTTTCTTCAGCCCCAGATAAGCTTGAAATAAATCGCTGACATACAATTAATGTTAAATGTCATCATATTTTGAGTCAAGCTGATTTTGATGACAGTGAAGACCATTTTGAAGCCGTTCCATGATTTTCACCACACAACGGATTTTAGAAGGAAAAAAAAAAAGATTCCCATATTGTAGACCTTGAAAAGTGCTAGCAGTGTTGTTTAGCCCCTCCAACATAAGCACCCACAACAGTAAAGCAAACAAAACCCACAGTGGACTGAAAATGTGGTTTCTGGAACTCTCTTAAACCTTGGCTAACTTTTGGGGGCTCCCAAAGGACAGGATTACTTCATGTCAAAGCAAAAATTCTCCTGACTCTGTAAACAACCCACAGTTCTGGGAAATATGGAAAATGTAGATCAAAACTGAAATTGTGTTGTATTTGGACAGGCTGTCCCAGATGATGAAGTTTAGTCCCGCGGGACCCACCTCGGCTGCTTTGGGGGGCTGTTGGGGCTTTTCTCTTCCCGTGTCCACTCTCTCTCTCTCTCTTCCCCTTCTTCCTCAGAATCCCGGTTGCCAATCAAAAACACCAACAATGATATTCCCACCAACCTGGACCGGAAGGCCCGATCCTTTCTCTCGAGCTCAAACTGCGCTGTGCATTTTCACGGTATCATATTTGTGTTCTGTGGCGTCTTCAGAAACTTGCAAAGTCAAAAGACAAAAGTCACTAAATGTCTCATTTCCCACTAGTTTTGTGGCGCAAACCAAATTAATGCTCTCTTTTCTCCTCCCCACCACATGACTAATTCCCGTTTCATGCTTCGGTGTGGATGAGTGTCAACACGACACTCTCACTGAGAAGATTTTATGGTCGGGTGAATGTCAAGCAAATTTTGAAATACATTCTGATTCCATCTGGACAGAAGACAGCGGTGAGCACAACACAGCGTCTCATCAGAATAAACTCAACTTTTCTTTTTTTTTTCCCCATCATAGAATTTATGGTGTGAAGGTGGAGAGACGATTCCCCCACAAAGAGGAGCCTGTGATAAAGAAAAGGTTATATCCTTGAATTTTAAATTTCACCTAATAAACTATCCAGACAAAGGAGATTAGGACTTTGGGCAGAATCCTAGGCAATTTGCCTCCACGAGAAGGGAGAGAGCCAGAGGAGAAGGAACCACAGTGCATCCTGTCTGTCCCTTCCGCAACTGGGATCTTCCCTTGTTTTAAACCAAACAAACATTAACAAGGAAGGCCAGCTGCTTTTACAATGAATAAACCCATTACCTCAACTCCCTGTACATTACTGAGGCATTTTTACTTGTCAGATTTTCTGTTTTGCGGAGGCTTGGATGTTTTCAGGATGCTGTCAATGCAGACAAAACAGAGCCGGTTTTCCCAGCAGCACCAGATGTGGATGAGAACATGGGCCTCCCTGGCTCTCCCGTTCCAAGGTTTGGTGGTAAGTCACCGCTGCTGTCGAAAATAGTAACAACGGTATCTGGCTTCTGGACCCCATGCTGCTTGGTGCTGGCTAAGCCATCTGCACAGTAGCCAACAGGACGAGGCCGCCTGTGGGCTCAGAGAAGGGTGGGGGCCCCTGCGGTGCGACCCAAACACGGCCCCGAGGGCCGGGGCTGTTGCAATTTCCAGGGCAGCGAAGGGAACCAGTGCGTGTCGGTCCAGGGAGCTACCCGACCCTGAGCACCACTCACGTTTGACCCATGGCAGTCGGCAACCTTAACCGTGCCGAGGGAAGCAAATGACAGTGAAAAATCCAAACCAAGAGCAAGAGGGATTTGCCGAAAGTACCCGCGTCGCGTCTCTTGCTTCCTCCCGTAGCCAGTCCCCGCGGTCTCTCCCAGATTACTGGGTATCCTACAGGCTTAGTGTGACAGACGTGGGGCTGGTGCTGAGAGTGCCCACGTGGTCCTCGAATCAGTCAGACGCACCTGTGGCCCACAGCCAGACAACTCAGGTGGGTAGAACCTGACAGGAGGGCTGTTTCACCGGTAGAGTATAGGGAACAACCTCTACTTTACCGTGAAGAAGTGGGATCTGGAGGACCCATCAAACTTCACAGAATCAGCACTAAAGAGCGGGTTCAGAGCCAGGCCCTCCTAATTGATTTGCAGCAGCAATGAAGGTTATAATTTTTAAAAAATGTGTTTCTATGCCTAGCCACTTCCGATGGTTTGCCTCCGGCCTTGTCCCCGTCTAATCCAGTCTCAGCGGAGTCTGGGCAGTGGAAGGAGTATGGCATGACACTGGCCGTGGTTGATCTCGGCTCAACCTCTCGTCACCTGAATGACTTTGAACAAGTTTCTTAATGCTTCGTTTTTCTCAGTGATGGAACGGGGACATTGGCATGTTATCTGCCCATCCAAGTTTGTTGTGAACGTTCAATCAGGGGAGGCACTGATGCGTGGAATACGCTCATCACAATGTCAAGCACATATTCGATACTCAACAGAGGCTAGGGATGGCTGTTATCCAGCAATGTCAATGGGCCTTCTTTTCAATGGCTTCCTGTTGCCCATAGGAAACATATAAAGTCTCACATGGCTGAGAGGTTGTCCATATCTGGGGTCTAAGGTCTCAACAGCTTATCTCTCAATACTCTCCCCTCTGAATTCAATACTCTGCAGATGTTGAAAGTCACTCAGCTCCTCAGAAATCCTGTGTTCTCCCCAACTCCCAGGCCTTGGGACATGCGCACCATTGCCTTGGAACACTCTATCAGCACCTCCTACTCACCCTCCTACTCACCCTCCTATCAGCACCTCCTACTCACCCTAGAGGGCGGCTTAAATGCCCTCTAACTTCACTCTCCTTGCACTATGCTGCCCTGAGCAGAACCTCTGTCTGCTTGTCCTTTGTCCCTGGTCCCTTGTCCCTTGTCACTGGTCTTCTCCATGTGACCGTAAGGTCTATGAAATCAGCAGCCATGGTGTTATTCATTTTACTATTTCTAATCCCTAGAATAGGAAGTGAATATTCAATGAAGTGAGTGGGATGCAATCTGTTCTCTTCCAAAGGAATGGTTTTTCCTGAAAAAAAGAAAAAGAAAAGTCTCGTTGTCCCCTACTGTGTACTCACCTCTTCTCCCAGGGTAATGGAAGTCTTGATTTTTAGTTGGGCCCTTGGTTAAGAAAAGGAAATAAAATAACAGCCCTACATTCCCCAACATCCCTTGAAGTTGTGACGAGGATGTGACTAGGTTTTGGATAAGTTTTGACCAATGAAACGTGAGCCACATGTTGCTCATCTTCAATTCATTCTCTACAAAATCCAGGCTATAAGTATGTAAGCAGTCAAGGCTCGTCAGGTTCTGTCACCCACCGGCTGTGTTTTGTGTAGCAGACACAAAACACACTTCAGGCAACAACTTACACCCTACCCTGACCGACAGTTGGAATGCATTCTTTGTTGTGTTCTTTTTTTTCTCTTTCTCCACTCTGATACCTTGAACTGAGATGCGATGGCTGGAGCTTTGGCTGACATTCTGGACCCTGAGGAACAAGGCCCTACTTTAGTGCTGGTAAAGTATACAGCTGGAAGGAGCCTGGGTCCTTGAGTATTTTAGAGATTATAACGACTGTACCAGCTTGGATTTCTTACCTTCTGATTTTTTCTTTTGCTTAAAGCAATTATTATTTTTATGCGCTGGTACTCACAGTGGGGATTAAAGGAAACTTCAGTTATTAAGAATCACATACGAAACAATTATTTCATTTGGGATAAAAGAACTTAAAGAATTTCCAGCTATTTCAATGAAGACTTTTCATAATGGAATTTTAGTAACAATGATGCATTTGTTTATGTTAATTGAGGGGGTACTGATGTCAATTTGATGTAAGTTGTTGAAAGTATTGATGTGAGATTTTTTTAAAAACCCAAGCATAACCAAGCAAATTATAGAGCTCAAACCCAAATCGGTAGGTTTCTAGATTCAAAACACATAGCAGAACATTTCACGAATGCCACTGGTGAGCAACAGAATACAATGTCAACTGAGCCGCCAGTCATTCCAGAAAGCAGCTGTGTTTTCCAAAAGAGAGCACACAACAGGCTTTCTTCTTATGTTTGTGGTGCTATTTCTCAATCACAAGCCAATGATGACTGGGAACAATATTCAAAATATTTATCAATCTGTACAGTTTGGATCCAGACCAATCAGAACAGATGCTGGCTATAGAACACAGAATATCGTCTATCCATCATGGTGTGTGCTGATGTGATATCTGTCCGATGATACCAGTAGCGGCCTTTGTACAGAAATCATGATCACAGTCTGTCTAATCCGTGGTATAGCACGCGGAAGAAACACTTATACGCAAAACGTCCAGGTCTGTGGACGTTGTTCTTCTTTCTTTGTATGTTTCCTAATGGGCTTCTTTAGAAGAAAGTGACACCCATAAACTCTTTTAGATGGATTCTTGGAAGGTGATTAAATGGCTTTTTAGCATACACTTTTCTTTTTCTTTTTTATTTGAGAGAGAGAGAGAGAGAGGAGGGCAAAGGAAGAGAGGGAGAGAGGGAATCTTAAGCAGCCTCCACACTCAGTGCAGAGCCTGACATGGGGATTCCATGACCCCGAGATCATGACCTGAGCCGAAATCAAGAGCTGGGCACTCCATGGCCTGAGCCACCCAGGCGCCCCTGGAAAACACTTTTCTTAATCATAGTTTGCCTGTGTTTAAGTGCTTATGTGCACGCATATATACGCACACACACACACACACACACACACACAAAGGTGCTGTGATCCCAACTCAGTGCTCTGAATTGGACCTGTGGCCACGATGCTGGCTCCTTTCATTCCAGGAAGAAGACACATCAGAGCCTCCAACACACCGGACCTGTTACCAGCATTCATGTCACAAAGCTCCTGGTGTCTACCAGACTGCTATTTTTGATGTGCAGCTGTTGAGTTGAAACATCTGAGAGTTTCTCTTCTCCAGGCGGGTTTGGTGCAAGATACCAGTAAACGATCATTTGTTTCAGTTCTTATAAGCATCAAGAGACTAATATTAGATAATAGTTCCTCCCACGCAGGCTCGTTTTCTTCTGGCGTTTGGCCCTAGAGGATCCCAGACCCTGAGAAAACCATGCAGAGCCACTCTCTGGCAGGCCTGGGCTTCTATCCTCAAGACCCGTGGGGCCCCATCTGCTTTTCAAAGTCTGACCAAATGGGACAATGGGAACATACAGTGTCACTCCCCCACACCCTGGGGTCCATACTCTGTTTTTTTGCTAGAGTTGTACTCATTTCCTTTTGTTTTCTTCCCTGTGGATTCGGGGACTAACTATGATTCACTGAAATAGTCATGTGTGTACTTGGAGGCCAGTAGAGAAATCCCCTTCCAGCTCAGGGGGGGACGGGTGATCAAAATATTTAACAACTGGTAAAATTTAACAACTGTTAAGGCCGCAGCATTATCCAGTCAGAATGGACGCTGGCCACAGAGTTTGAGCTGGCTCCTGGAGGCTCCTTGTCGTAGACTCTGGGGGCTCGGGGAAGCTACTATTTGCCAATTGGTACGAGACATATCTCCGTATTTGTGGAATATGGAAGAATTGGGGAATCCTCAGCCTCGGCATTAATAATCATCTTGTTTATCTATCCTGATGGTCTTTATCAACTCTTCTTATGTTAGGACCCACAGTTGGGTATTTCTCATCCCTATCTGTCAATTGCCAGATGGCTTTCGTCCATACTGGAGCCTCATTTAAGATGCTCAATAACAATAACAACAACAAAAACACTGAAACTGTTCACTTGCATATGAGAAATTATAACATAAATGTCAGATTATCTTTGGCTTAGAGGAAATGGAACTTTATTAAATTAGTAGCACAGTAGCGTTTGCTAGAAAGGTCCCTATATAACGAGGGGTTGCTCCAATAGAGGTGTGATGCTTTGTGCTGTTCGCTCATCAGTCCACTTCTGCTCCCCAGGCTCTTCCTCCGGCTGCCACACTGTGGAGGAAGTGATGTATGAGCGACCGTGTCCGTGCACAGGGGAGGTCCCAGAAATGTCATGGGGGAAAGACTGAAAGGTATTTCTTTATAGGTGCCATGAAAGGTGCCTTGCATTTTGCATTTATTTGGAAGAAAAAGTAGACTTATTTTGTGTTGCCTCTGCGGGTGAAACAGGGGAAGTGAGGGGCACTTATAAGGAGGTAGAATTGGAGTCAAGGTAAGGAAGAGTTAATGGAAGGAAAATGAACTACATAGTAATATAAGTTCAAGGTTAATACAATTCAGTTCAAGAAACATCCGTGAGGCACCTACCATACTCTGGTTACTATGTGCAGTGTTGTAAAAATAAGGAAGGCTGTAGTTGCTTCATGTAAGAGATGCATATATGAAAAGAATTAACAAGAAAACATCAGGACATGTCCCACAAGAGACTCTTTCATCAAGAGATTCCAAAGGAGTACAGGGAGCAAGTGATCAATTCTTCTCAGGGGACCAGGAAGGCGTCTGTGAAAGAGTGAGTGACAGAGCTAGGTTTCGAAGAATGAACTCCTGTCTGAATAAGACATCCAGTCAGACAAGGGAGGGATAATATTTCAAGCTGAAGGAACAGTGTACGCAAAGCCCACGGAGGCCCTTCAAATTGTGTGTAGAGAACTACAAGAGTTTTGGAATTGATTACTTTGTCAGGGAGCACTGGCTGATGCTCTTTTGGGATACCCTACATACATAGAAAGAGCTAGAATTTCAACTGTTCATTTGTTTTGAATCATTGCTTGCGTTTCTATATTTGTTTGGTTTTCCTCATCCAATAGATCTGTTCCTCCAGCCATTCCTTTTGTTCGGCAAAAGGCTTTCTGAATTTATGAGAAGGGAAACGTTCAAAATGTGAGTCCAGTTTAAATTGTTTTTGGTTTCAGTGGATTTTTTTTTCATTTTGTTCTTTTTTTTTTTTGCTTTGCATAGGAATAAACTTAGATTAGCTTTGAATGCTCGATCAAGCATAGTATCTGTTTTACTTAAAAAATAATTATAATCTCAAGGGTTGCTGGAGGAGAGGTAGGTAGGGGATGGGCTAAATGGGTGATGGGTATTAAAGAGGGCACTTGTTGGGATCAGTACTGGGCATTGTATGTAAGTGACGAATCACTATATTCTACTCCTGAAGCTAATACTACGCTATATGTTAACTTACTTGAATCTAAATTAAAAAACTAATAATAATTATAATCTGAATGGTCCCATGCTCAACTGGCTATACAAAATCTTTCAAAATTGTTCAAGCCAATTTTTTTAAGTTTATTTATTCATTCTGGAAGACAGTGAGAGGGAGAGAGAATCCCAAGTAGGCTCTATGCTCTCAGCTCAGAGCTCGATGTGGGGCTTGAACTCATGAACCATGAGATCATGACCTGAGCTGAAACCAAGAGTCGGACCCTTGACCAACTAAGACACCCAGGCGTCCCCAAGCCAATTTTTAACTTTTTTTTTTAAGAGAGAGACACACAGAGCATGAGCAGGGAAGGGGCAGAGAGAGAGGGAGACACAGGATCCGAAGCAGGCTCCAGGCTCCGAGCTGTCAGCACAGAGCCCGACGTGGGGCTTGAACTCACAAACGGTGAGATCATGACCTGAGCTGAAGTCGGACGCTCAACCGACTGAGCCACCCAGGAGCCCCCAATTTTTAAGTTATATTTAGTTCGTATCCGCACCTTGAGTTTCTGGCCCTCTGTTCCCTGGGCCAGAGTGATAGAGTGGGGATAGGTCCTCCAGGGACAGAGGGGTATGGAGAAGCAGCAGACCCAGGAGGTAATAGTCCACTTCCATCAGGCCCCAGGCAATTAGGAATGTTGGCTACTTGTCCACCAGCCCTGCTTGCACCAACCACACCCCCACCCATTACCACTGTGGGGGTTGGGGAGGGTGGGTTTTGTGCCCCTGAGCTGTTTGTCACCAAGGAATTAGAAAGGCACGCTCCACAATCTTGACTCAAGTCAAAACTACCAAATGTTCCCGAATCATGAGCTGAAGGCTTCCAAATAGCGAATAAATGCCCTTAAATAATCACTATTTTATACCCAGTTTAACAGAAATGTCTGTTGAGTTCACTGCCAGGTGCCGCATTATCACTTAACCAAAAATTTCTCTATAAAAATAACTTCCCCCCACTGGAATGGTGGTATATGTACACAGAGGAGTCTATTTATGTTTCAGTTCAGTTTCAAACAGTTTTAAGAAATGAGCTGAATGCATAGAATTGAAGCAATATGGGCACCTCTGGAAAGACGCGGCAGATGTTAGCTCTTGAATTGGTGCAAATAGAAATGACAGCCTTTCATTTCGCGAGTAGACCTATTTAGGTTTTTCTGGTGTGATGCTGACTTTTTAATGTGATTTGGCACAGAAGTTGCTTAATGCGAACGACCCTATCTTGTTATTGGGAAACTTCTGGTTTGAGAAGAAAGCTGCCTTTCCTTCTTCCCGGATGCGAGCAGCTCCTGAGAACGGAGCCCCCGTAGCTGGGAGGCACTGAGCGTGCAGGAGTACTGGCCACGGGGACACAGTACTCTTCTCTTCTGGGTTCATCCTTCATTGCGCAGGATGGCTCAGTCTGGCTCCCAGTGCCCTCTGATCTCGCCCCTCCAGTAGCACTCGCCCTGTATTTTAAAAAAATTGTTTTAATGTTTATTTATTTTTGAGAGAGAGAGAGAGACAGACAGAGACAGAGTGTGGGGGGTAGGCAGGGGCTGAGAGAGAGGGAGACACAGAATCTGAAACAGGCTCCAGGCTCTGAGCCGTCAGCCCAGAGCCCGACGCAGGGCTCGAACTCGCGCACCGTGAGATCCTGACCTGAGCTGAAGTCAGACCCTCAACCGACTGAGCCACACAGGGGCCCCAGCACTCACCCTGCATTTTAGGGACCTCTTCCTCTTGGGTAGCAAGGACCAGGTCCTGTTCACCATGGCATCTCCAGGACCCAGTGCAGAGCTGGGAACCCCATGGGGGCCGGACAATGATTTTTGAAGGAACTGGAGCCTTGTGAGTGACATCGAGTGCCTTCGGAGGTCCTAGAGAGGTCAGCCTGGGCTGGGACTGAAGGGAGGGGATGGCCAGGAATGGAACTCGTGCTCACCTACGAGAACCTCAAGAACAGAATTTCAAGCAGGATGACAGTGAAAAGGGTAAGGTTGATGAACCAGCAAATTAGGGCGTCTTTTGGTCGAGGAAAAAAAACCTCACGAAATTGAATGAGGCAACTCTTGCTTCCTGGTGTGTCTTATTTTTCTGCTAGCCCTCTAAAATCATACATAGCAATTGAAAAAGCTGAAGTTTTCTCCATCCCCAAATAAAAAGCAGATGTCATTCATCACAATAAATCCGAATTTATTCAGAGCTCATTCATGAAGAAACATAGTATGCATTTACTATTTTTAATTTAGTCTGATATTTTCCAATTGTGTCTGCTACTGATTTGAAAACCGTAGTTTTCTCATCTGAGTCTTTACTTAAATGTCCTGTTGCTCACCTGATGCAAACCTAACTTTTCTTGGTAATTAAGAATCATTTTACCGAAACTACCTTTTGGAGAATGCTTAGTGTTCTGGAAAACTAAAGCTGTTGGCTCTTGTCACTCGTTCATATCAAACGTCTAGAGAAGGAGGTTAAATGAAAGTGCATTTTTAAAAAGAAACTCCTTTAATAAGCCAGCACAGGCTCTATGAATATCTGGTTCTTGGTATTCAAAGAACTTAGAGATCAGTCTCCCTGAGACATGGGCGGGCCGGCAAATGAGAGCTCCCAAGCATCCAGGCAAGTGCCCTCAGTTCTGACCTGATTCTCCCTTCCTACATGCTGGTAGAGGAAGGAGGGTAATGTTCTAGGCTGTTTCTTTCAGGACAATTAACCTGCCTCCACCTCCTTTCCCCCTACATAGAGTCTTCTGATGCACATCTGCCAGGAGCTGTGTGTTCGGGGATTAACATTTTCCGGTTCTAAGAGGCAGTCCCACGCTTCAGTTTAAAATGAGATTGAAAGAGTCCTTTGCTTTCTTGTCCCTTTAGGGTGCGGAGGCAAAGCTGGAGCCTCTGTGGGTTCACTTTTTCAAGAGTGACCTCTTTCCCCAGAGGAAGTAGTCGGAGAAAGACACTGGCTCTCTCCAAGCCACAAATGGAAGGTAATCCTTGGAACGAGACCAGGTGACCACACGAGCAAGAGAAGCGAGGTGTTGTTCTTCTTAAGTGAGCACATTAAAGGGGGCTAGTGATGAACCCGTAGACTTCATACTGATAATGCATCCGGAAGCATGGCAGATCGGCAAGACAACAGTGACTCACGTGGCATTAACCCAGCACGGGAGGGGCCAGGTGATCAGCGCCCACAGGGGCAGGTGCACACGCTGGGATGGGGTTCAAGCCCACGCATCTAGACCAGTGATGGCGCCTGAGAAAGAGAATGTGAGCAGACCGACAGGAGATTCATTGACATCTGTGACTCAAACTCTCCTGCGCCCCAGAGGAGGGTGTGGGGGGCCAAAGTAAATGACACAGCAGGAGGAGCTACTGCATACTGACTCAGGGAAAAGAAATGTGGTCGAGAACGGCAGGGGTGGATTGGAATGTCCAAACCCTAATCTTGGAGACATGCGCCTTTGTAGGGCTGCAAGACTTCGCCTGGACACATTTTGAATCACCCGTGGCCTTGATGTTTGTGTACACATTTTCATGCTGCAGTAACAAGTAATAGCAATTGTTCATTTGAGAGGTATTTATTGAATGTCTATCCTTTCAGGGCACGTGCTGGGACTTGAGAAGTCTACAGAGACGTGCAAGCCTGTCTCTGTCCCCAAGTTTCTTAGAGGGTTTACTGACTATCTTCAAAGAAAAAAATATAGACACACACACACACACACACACATACACATACATATGTATATATGTGTATATATAGGTACATACACACATGCATATTTATATATGTTCTCTTTACTAGGTTATAAAGATGCTGTTAATTAATTTTTCAGAGAATTGGTGAGAATTCTAGAATTTGAGGGAGGTGTTTGGCACCAGCTGATAAAAGAGAAGTCTTGGACCTTGGCTATATAAGGAGACACAAGACATCTCTAAGCACCATAGAAAGACTCTCCCATGGGGAAGGAAAAGCCGTAAAGAACTGAATCTATGGAGTAGCGAGATCGGGCTGAGTCCCAGCTTCAGCTTGTGGAGCTGTGGATGGGTTTCTGAAGGAGTAGAGGCTCTGTCTCTAGGGACAAAAATACCTACCTCAAAGGCTTGGGTGAGGGTTACGTTTTCTAACAGCTGGCCCACAGTAGACGCTCTGTAAACATCAGGTCCTTTGCCAAGATCTTTTCCCTTTGGTTGGGTTCCAGTCCCCTGGATTATACATAAAATGAGCTTTTTCATGTTGAAGTCTGTGACAGAGCAGATAAAGTTCTCTGGAAATGGGGTGTCTGTGGCACCCTAAAACCCTCCCTCTTTTTTTTTTTTTAATTTTTTTTTTCAATGTTTATTTATTTTTGGGACAGAGAGAGACAGAGCATGAACGGGCGAGGGGCAGAGAGAGAGGGAGACACAGATTCGGAAACAGGCTCCAGGCTCTGAGCCATCAGCCCAGAGCCCGGCGCGGGGCTCGAACTCACGGACCGCGAGATCGTGACCTGGCTGAAGTCGGACGCTTAACCGACTGCGCCACCCAGGCGCCCCAAACCCTCCCTCTTTTTAAAAAATGTTTTTTATTTATTTTGAGAGAGAGAGAGCGGGGGAGGGGAGGAGAGGGAAGAAGAGAGAGAAACCCAAGCAGGCTCCGTGGTCAGCACAGAGAGCCTGACACGGGGCTTGAACCTACGAAGTGTGAGATCATACCCTGAGCCAAAAGCAAGGGTTGGTCGATTAACCTACTTAACCACCCAGGCGCCCCTAAAGCCCTCCCTCTTCAAACATGTAACAATGCCGGATAAAATATTAAATGATTTTTTGCAATATTAAATGTGTTTTAAGTGCACGGTGCGGGGAAAATATCAGAGGCCAAAAAGGTTAAGTTAAGAGAGCAAATCCAGAGAGGGGAGGCTAGAGCAGCCTAGGTTGCTTGGCTATTCCAGTAACTTGGCTGTGGGTTCAACTTAATGGTGAATTGGGTAGGGTGACCCCACGTCCAACTAGGGTCTTTGAAAGTCTGTGCCTTCACTGAAAGGATAAACTAAAATGTATTCTCCCGCGAGTGTAAATCGCCAGACAGGGAGAAGTACTTTTTGAGATGTTTTGACCATCTCTCGTGGAGTTTTGAGATCTGTTTCATGGTACACACGTGGTCTGCGAAATATCAGGCTAAGAATATGACATTACGGTGCCAGACTGGTGGTGGCCCCAGGGACTCACCAGGAGTAAATGAAAACCTCTAAAGAGTAAAATGCCTTCAGCCTAGACTTCAAAGGAAGTTCCAAAATTCATGAGCTAAAAAAAAAAAAAAAAAAAAAAAAAAAAAAAAGATCAGAGAACACATAAGTAAACAAGGCACCATGAGTGAGAGTCTGCAGACCCAAGACAGAGCAGAATGAACACAGAGACTATCAGATATTGAGATTATTGAAAAAAAAATCTAAAATAAATGTATTCCAGGCATTTTCAGGAAGGAAAGAGTGTCTTACAAACACCAGAAGAGAAAAAGAGAGCGTGAAAAATGACCAGGATTTGAAAAAGTAGTAAATGTATCTTTTGGAAACAAGTCTATAGTAAGTAAAATGTGAAGCTCAGGTTAGGCAGAGCTGAGGGGAGAACCGGTGAAGTCAGGGACCCTCACGGAATTATGCCGAGCACAGAGCAGAGTGACAACGAGGTGGAAACAATAAAAGGAAGGTGAGGAACATGTATGCAAAGTAAAAAAATCATAACACACCCTCGGTCAGCTTGTGGAAAGAGATGATACCGAGAGGGGATAGAGGAGGCACAGTGGCGACGAGACCGTGGTAGGGAATTCTCTTGAATTCACGAAATCCATGAATCCTCTGACTTGGGAACTTCAGGGAATCATAAGCAGGATAAGAGAAAGCCACGCAAGATTTACTGTGTCGAAACAGCTGAACGCCGAAGATTACCTGAGAAGTTGCCAGCAAGAAAGCAAATGATGTAAAAGGAGCCATGGTCAGACAGACAGCAGATTCCTCAAAAGGGAGCAAAAATGAAGTGCAATCACGTCTTCAGCAGGCTGGGAGAAAGTAACGTCACTGCAGAAATGGGTACCCGGTGGGCACGTCTTTTAGTAAAATAAAGGTATTTTCGGATAAACGATGAGGGGATCTGTTGGCTGCACAGGCCCACTCATGGAACGTCCCCACAAAGCAGGCTCCAGAAGGAAGACATGGACCCCAGAAAGAAGTTGGATACGGATGCATTGATGAGCAAAGACTTCACAAATGCAGTGCAAATCTATAAAGAAAATCCAGAAGTGATAAACGCTGAGTTTCAGATACTGAGTGTTCACCCGCTCGAGGAAGGAAGCAAAGGGAATTTCGATACATTTTTATGTTCTACTTGAGCTCAGTGGTGAGTACACGACTGCCTATTTTATATTCTATAGACCTGAATGTCAGTTATATGCATACATAGTCTTTGGCATGTTTGAAACATGACTTTACCATAAAAGATTTAAATATTACCTCAAAATCCACCTGGAAAATTGTAGATAATAACACGCTTCGAAGAAAAAAAAATTCAAAATTTGCCTCAATCTAACATGTGTTAGTTCCTACAAAAGTTAGGAACATAAGAATGGAGATAGAACATGGCAATTAGAGAAGACTGTACTATCTAAGAACCCTTGAAATCAGTAATTAGAAAATAGATAAATTCCCATAGGGGGGATTTTACCAGTTGATGATGTGATCTGTCAGATTATTTCATGGGACAATTTGGTCATGTGGTCTTTTGTTCCCTTCTTTGCGGTGGCCCTTAGGAAACTCAGGTCCCAGTTTGCGTTCAGCTGCTCTGGCTTTCTCACAGCGAGGGCCTGGCATTGCTTCCCTTGGCTCATGTCTCCTCATGGCACCCCAAAGTTGGCCAAATGCAAGCCTGGTAGTTCTGGGTAGTAAAGGGAGCCTTGCAGTCAGGTTGAGGGTAAACCAGGAAAGGAGATCCAAACAAAGGGAGGCAAAGAGTCGCCCGTATGTCCTCTCTCAAGGCACTTGCCCAGCTGTACTGTCGTGACCTTTTTCTCCCAACCAGACGGCAAGCTCCTTGAAGACGGGACCCCGTCGCTGTGGCTCTTCATCATGTGGCCAGTGAGACAGGCAGGGTGGCAGGTGCCCCTTGCTAGGAGGTCAATAAGTATGTATCAAGTGCATGACTACGTGATGCATCGTGGGCCAGGCAGTCCTGGTCGTCCTTATAGATTTCGTCTTACGGGTGCGCCAGGACGAGATGCGTGATGAGTATCTGAACCTTTTGTAAGTGATTCTCCGATGTCATTTACGAGCAGAACTTTCACAATGTCTTCATGCTGCTGTCTGAGGATTCTGAGGACAGGATCACATGAAATATTTTAAATTGTTTTGCACGTGTTACAAGGTCATACGGGTGTGAGTTTGTAAAAAGACAAGACACTGAAGCTGAATTGGCAAGAAGGCAGAGGCAGCCGCCAATGGGAAAGCAACGCTAACTCCAGGCAGGACAGGGGTGCTGGCCGGAGGTTTGGGGATCTCTCCCCAGGGCAGTTGCAGACTTCTAGGAAGGCAGAGAGCACTGAGCAGCTTCAGAGAGCAGTTCCGCCAAGGTCCTCGTGTTCACCAGGACGGTCTCGCCGCCCGGCCCCGTGCTCCCCTGGCTCCCCTGGCTTTGGGCGAGAACCCCGACCTACGTTCCTTTGTTTTGGGACAAACCAGAACCACTCGCTGTAGCAGGTGCACCGTGGGCCCAGGAAGTGAAGGCCTGGGGTCTGAGCCTCCTGCCGTCAGGGGCCCACAGGGAGCGGAACCACTGCCACATTCAGAGACAGCCAGCCGGTGACGTGGCCTCAGCAGAATGGCCACGTCACCGGCTTGCTGTCTTGTCTCGTGCCCCCTTCTTGAGTCACCACCGCTGGGGGAAGCCATCTCCCTGCCAGGACACAGGGGATGTGGACATAGGTGCACGGTCTTCGGAGGAGGGGCCGTCCCTGCAGGGAGAACAGGACTCAGCAGCTGAACCACTTGAGACACTGCATCTCCACCTGTGGTCTGGTTCTGAGTTGCTTGGGATTTGACTGGCGCATAAAAGACCCCACAACCTGCCCGGAGTCCAGCAGCAAGGCAGCCGATGAGCCATGTGTCCACAGAAATAGATTCTGAGGGTGTCCGGGAGATTCTTCCCTACCAGCTTCTGGAAGGATAGGGAGTCAGCAAGGTGGATCCCCATCATAGCCAAGAGAGGCCAGACATTCTCATAAAGACCCCCCCCCCCTCCACAAACTGCCTCAACCAGAGATCCCTGTATCTTCCTCAAACTTCCTTCCAGGCTGTTGTCAGCGTTGATTTATTTTTAAATGTTTGTTTGCTTGTTTGTTTATTTACTTATGGATGCTTGTTTATTTGGAGAAAGAGTGAGAGCAAGCAAGGGAGGGGCAGAGGGAGAGGGAGAGGGAGACCCAGAATCCAAGCAGGCTCCAGGCTCCAAGCTGTCAGCACAGAGCCCGACGCGGGGCTTGAACCCACGAGCTGTGAGATCATGACTTGAGCCGAAGTCCGACCCTTAACCAACCGAGCCACCCAGGCATCCTTAGAAATATTTATTTATTTTGGAGAGAGAGTGAGAGAGAGAGAGAGAGACAGAGAACAAGGGAGGGGCAGAGAGAGATGGGGAGATAAGGATCCGAAGCGGGCTCCACACTGACAGCAGACAGCCCGAGGCGGGGCTCGAACTCTGAACTCATGAACCATGAGATCATGACCTGAGCTGAAGTCAGACGCTTAGCCATCTGAGCCACCCAGGTGCCCCTCTCTCAGCATTAGCATAAGAAGGTTCGGGGGGTGGGAGAGGAGAAAATGAAAAGTCGAGCGGCCTGGGCCCAAGAATCCCTGGGGCAAACGTGGACTGTGGGATCATAGACTCATGGGGTTGGAGGGGACTGAACAGAACAAAGTGCTGAGGACAGAGGAGAGGGCAGAGAGGTGGCACAGGTGGGAAGGACAGGACCACACGGAGGGACTCCCCCAGAAACCTGGCTCCCGCATCAAAAGCCCTTCAGTGGTGCTATGCTTCACTGAGATCAAATGCACAGGGACTGGGCAGATATCCAACTTGCCCTTAATTGTACTCCTGACAGCCTGGCTTTATTGTTGGTTTCTAAAAGTTGTGAATGCCAAGAAAATCAGACACCATAAAATGAAGGCTAGAGTTAAAAACCAAATATTAACCATACCTTTCATGGTTAAGTGTTTCCCAGTGGACAGCATGTTTTTCTACACCCGTGATCGCATTCCCCTCCCACCACTGTATGAATTGTGCAAAGAGACATGCCCGCTTTGTAGAGGAAGAAAGTGAAGTTCAGAGAGGTTAAGTAATTTGCACCAAGTCACACAGCTGTCACGTGGAGGAGTCGGGACTAGACTCTGGGCATTCCTTTCACACAATTTGGTTCTGGTGCATCTCTGCCCCGCCTGCGGTCCTGCCCATTTGACTCTGATACTGCTACAAAGACACAGGTGAGTTTTCCATTCCCTCCCCCCGCCCCCCGCCCCAGTGCTCTCTCCCTTTCTCAGTAAAATTGGTCATTATTTGGATGGGTCAACATCCCCGAAATTTGAAAATGTGGCAAATTCTGGATTGTAATGTAAAGAAAGCATGTCTTCTGAATATTTCTGAATTATGAGGACATGGCTGTGGGAAGAAGTTAGTTTTGTCATAGAGTCTCTTGCGCAGTAAATTCAAGTCTCTGCTTTCCACGGGGTCAAGCCTCAGCAGTTAGAGAAACAAATCAAGTTCTGGAAAGGTAGGCGCATTGTCCAGATTTAGGCAGGGAAAGAGTCTACTCAACAGGGCATGCGAACCCACGACCTGGAAACCCTAGATCCTGTGACCTTTTCTTGCCAACGTGAAGCAGGCTGGGCTCCTTCGGAAGCGCAATGCTTAATTTGTTAAGTGCACATTTAGCACTGCGGATGGGACGTGACCTTGTTTCACGCACATACACACACGCACACGCATGCACGCACATACACACACCCAATTCGCAAGCCCAAAGAGTCGCATTCTTTACTCCCCTCCAAACTCTCCAGATGAGAGTTTGCCTAATTGGAGTAGCTCATTGTCCTCTGGGAGGGCAAACAAGGTAGGCACACGGAGATGGACTATGGCTGTAGAAGCTGGCACATCGAAAATTAGTTAGTTAGATCCAGGAAGGAATCTTGGTCCGTCTGTGTGAGGGTTCTAAAGAAATAGAAAATGCCAAGACCCCGTTTCGTGCAGGTATGGTGATCACATCCTATTCCACGCGTTGTTGGCTGTGAGATCAAGTCGATATTTCGGAAAGCAAAATTTAGGAATTTCTCTAAAAACGTTGATCTCGCGATTCCTCCTCTAGGACTTTCTCATAAAGAGATACAGCCAGGTGACCACACAGAGGTCCACTCAGTGATGCTTATCTCAGCATTGCTTATAAAATGAAATGTCTAGTCACAGCAAATGTCAGTCCATGGGCGACGGGTCGGATAGATGGTGGTCTAGCTAGCCAGCGGGATGCTATTTGGTGAAGAGAGAAAGCGATTGCTCTACATGTTCCCCTGTGTAGTTATCTGTATCTCACGTGGAGCAGAAAAAGCAAATTACAGGATAGTTTGTATACTGAGTTCCCATTTCGTAGAAACAAGAAAAATAGAGGGGCATGTATGCATAATATGCAGTTGAAACATTGTATGTGCACGAATAGCAGACTGGAAAGAGATACACCGAGTTTCAGTGGTTTTCATCTTTTGGAAGAGGGGATGGGGAAATTGCTTTTTTTTTTTTCTCCCTTCCTCTTTTCTTCCCTTCCGTTCTTTCTCTTTCATTCTTTCCGTACAGAGTCCGGTATTTTTAAGATTTTTGCGTCGTAAAGGACACCTTTCCTAAGTGCAAATGTCAATAGAAATTTAAGGAAGGAGGAACCAGCGTGTCGGGAAGCCTTTTCTACACGGGGCAGGATGCGAAATACCTCACGTGCGTAATCTCACAAGCTACTCACAAAGTCTCTGTGGGGTAGGGAATGGCATCATCTTGTCTTACACATGAGAGATGTGAGAAGCAGAGAGCATAAATAGCTTGCCGAAGGTTACGTGGCTGGTGAGGGCAGAACAGGGGACCCGACTCTGGGCTTCAGACCGGGAGACCCGTGTGCCCACCTGTCGCTGGGACTCTGCCTCAGGGAGGGGTCTGTCTGGAGATCTACGGGGAGCCTTTAAGGGGCCTGAATGGGGCACCAGCCGATCCCCCTGTGTCCCGCCCAGAGGAGGTCTGGAGCTTTCTCAGAGTGACACAGTATTCCTCTGTGCTGTGTTTCTGTCCCCGGCTGCTGCCCTGGTGCCGAGCCCCTGCAGGGCCCTGCAGTCAGCTGAGAGAGCGTCAGGAAATGCTCCCTGGCCTTCTCTGGGCTTCCTCTGTGTCTGTGTGCGTGTGTGTGTGTCTGTGCGTGTGTGTTGGGGGAAAGAACCCTTCAGCTGAGACACAATGGCTCCCCACCCAGCTCCTGGAGAAAGCCAGGGGCAGCTCGATGTCAGGGTGCAGATTTCCCTGGTGAACTGGGCCAAAGGTTCTGATGGAGAGAGGCTGTCGGATGGGCGCTGGGATCTCTTCCTCTGGGAACAGAGTTTTGGCTCTTTTGCAAGCGGCCACGGAGGTCCGGTTACAGGCTTGCTGAGCTGGAGTAAAGGCCAGGCCTGGGGCCAAGCAAGGCCTGAGAACCGCGCGGGAAGTGATTCGCCCCAAAGCCCTCAGCCAAGTGGGACAAGCCTCGGCAGGCCCCCCCCTCACCTCTCAGGGGGCCTCTGGCAGCCCTGGTCCCTCTGAGGGAGCTCGAGAGACGGAACCCGTGCGGGTTCAAAAGCTCTAGCGGAACCCTTTCTGGGCCCTGCTCCTGGCCAGGTGCAAAGCCCCACCGATACGACGTTCATTTTTATCCCGAATATTCAGCCTGGACCACGTTCGTCTGCCTGATTACGCCTGGGCCATGGCTGTTGGTCTTTTCAGATTAACACAGGTGTGGCCCCCCCCCCGCCCAGGCAGGTCCTGCCAGAATTAGGCCGGGCCGGGGCCCTGGTGCCGCTCCGAGAGCCCCGAGGGGAGCATCCTCTCCCGCACTACACGCCCCGTGTCAGGAGCATCGATCCTTTCCACGGCTCATTCTCCCACTCGACCATAAGCCATGGCGGGGCCTCAGTGTCCCCTCCCCTAAGCACAGAGCTGGCACAGGGCCCAGCTGGGATCTGCCTGAACTGAAGGGTAAAACGGCTCCTCTCTGCCCGACCAAGAACGAGCGGCAGCCACCACGCCAGGGGCTGGCGTAGGACGCGTGTCCTTCTCGAGGGGAGAAAGCCCTCAAAGCGGACTCTCAGGAGAACGGTGAGGAACAGCCTGTGAGTGAGGTCAGAGGAGAAAGGCCGCCGACAGATACCAAGCGCACATCCCAGAGGACACCCCTCCCGGCAGATCCATGGAACGAAACACGGGCATTTGAGGAAGACGAATTCGGACAAGGAGAATCACTCCCCTCGGAGCTGGTTACGCATCTTTGCACAGTGCACAAACTGCACAATCGGACATGGCCACCCCCCAGAATAGCATTAAAATATCACACGCTGAGCTCCTGCGGGGACCGGGTACCAGGCTAGGTATGTCATAGATGTTGTTTCCCTGGATCTTCCTATCAATTCTATGAAACCGTGATTATTCTTCTCATTTTAAAGACAGGGTAAACGGAGGCTTAAACAAAAGAAATTTTCTCAAGGCCATCCTTTCAAGGAGAAGTTGGCATCCAGTCCCACCGTGGTGGCTCTTGGGGGTCTGCTTCTAACCTACCCTCCGCGAGGTCTCAGGAAAACACATGGAAAAGGCCATGTCCGCACACACTGCAGAAGAAACTGGCAGAAGAGAAGAAACACCTCCAAGGAAAAGACAGGCACAGGCTTTGGAAAATGAGAGATGTGAGACTAGGGCAGATGTCATCTGGGACACCGTACAAAACAAGCTGATGGCAAAAGCCGCCAGGCTTCTGTTTTAGGAGAAGCAGCACCTGCTCGTGTGGGGGCCGCAGAGGGAGAGGAGACGGTGACCCAGCAGCACCTGTCTCTCCACGGGCCATGGCCACAGGCTCTGTGGCCCTGGGCCAAGATGATGAGACAGAAGCATGGGCCAGCTCTGGCCCCAGAGAACGCTAAATAAGGGCAGACAAATAAGAAAGAGCGAAGAATTCTGACCGGGCAGAAAACAAGCGTAGCAGCAGCAGCAGAAGATCTGCAGCCATTATGTTTGCAAACAAAACCAGAAAGGGATAGACTGGGAGGCCCTGGGTCTAGTAAAAGATGAGGCGGAAGCCAAAGAAGAAAAAAGGACGGAAAGGCGAAACCCATCTGTTGAAACAAAGCTACCCATAGGTGTAGAGATCAATATTATTTGTGAGAAATGCAGGCACGTTTTTAAGGAATATTGGGAGAAGCTTGTTTAGCGGTGGGAAGAAAATTATGAATGTAAATATAAATAAATACATAAATTCTATTGTTTTTAAAAAGTCTGTGAGGCGTACATTGAATTAACTGTATGAAATTAATTAGTATGTAAGGCTTGATTTAAATCACAGGGACAGCTGGATCAATGTATTGCAAGAATAATTGTGAGGCACGCTCCATGTACAAGGCCCTGTGGTGGATCCTGGGGCCACCGAGAAAAACTAGACACGTGGTTTGCCTTTGGGAGCCCACATCACAGTTAGAAGTGGACAGTGGATGCCAAGGGCAGGCCCTGGGGTACAACCCAGCTTGGGCAATCGGGTGGTGTGTTTTCTTAGAGAATTAAAAAATGATAATAAAACTGATTAAAAGCCAGTCATTCTAAAGAATTGGTGATAAAATACTCCTCCTCTCAAGAAAGTCTTCTGTTGGTTTAAGCCAGGGTGTCGCGATTAGAACCTGTGGGCTAAATCTACCCAGCTGCCTGTTTTTTTTTTTTTTTTTAATATGAAATTTATTGTCAAATTGGTTTTCATACGACACCCAGTTCTCATCCCAACAGGTGCCTTCCTCCATGCCCATCACCCATGTCCAGCTGCCTGTGGTTGTAAATAAAGTTTTATTGGCACACAACTATGTTCATTAATATATGCGTCACCCACGGCTTCTTTCTTTCATGCTGTGATGGCAGAGTTGAGTAGCTGTGGCAGAGACCAGATGGTCTCTCTTTATGCAATAATAAAATGTTTACTATCTGGCCTTTACAGAAAAAGTTTGCCAACCCTTGGTCTAAGTTATAAACAATGGCTGCAGTTACCACTGAGTTTTTATAATATATATGTCAACTTCAATCAGCACACTTTTGTTACTTTTTCTTTAGTAAACAGTATGTTCTAGAAGGGAAGTCAATTCAATGACTCCCAGGTATATAATCTCTTTGGAGGACTCTGCTATATACATTTGTTTTGAGAGTAAGTTTATCACTGGCTGGGCTCTGTCTCTCTCTCTCTCTCCAGCCTTTATAATATTCTTGCCTTTATTTTTTTTTTAATTTTTTTGTTTTTGTTTTTACGTTTATTTATTTTTGAGACAGAGAGAGACAGAGCATGAACGAGGGAGGGGCAGAGAGAGGGGGAGACACAGAATCGGAAGCAGGCTCCAGGCTCTGAGCCATCAGCCCAGAGCCCGACGCGGGGCTCGAACTCACGGACCGCGAGATCGTGACCTGAGCTGAAGTCGGACGCTCAACCAACTGAGCCACCCAGGCGCCCCTATTCTTGCTTTTAAAGAGCAGGTTCAAGGGTGTCTGTTAAGTGTCCGACTCAGTTTTTGGCCGAGGTCATGATCTCACGGTTCGTGAGTTTGAGCTGACATCGTTCTCTGCACGAACAGTGTGGAGCCTGCTTAGAATTCTCTCTCTCCCACTCTCTCTCTCTGCCCCTCCCCCACTTGCTCTCTCTGTGTCTCACAAAATAAATAATAAACTTGAAAAAACAATGTAAAGAGTAGGTTCAAAATCATGATGCTAGCACTCTGCTTATAAAGTAGTAGAAACAGAACTTGAGTTGTTCCAATTTCTATGTTTTAGATGACCACTTGGATCTTCTGTTCACGTTTAAAACTTAAAATGATGAAACGGAGTACAAACAACAAGGTGTAATAATTTTGCTGGCTACGTGCAAATTTTACTTTATTATTTTTTTAATGTTTATTTATAAATTTGAGAGAGAGAGAGGGAGCGTGCACAAGTAAAGGAAGGGGAGAGAGAGAGGGAAAGAGAGAGAATCCCAAGCAGGCTTCGTGCTGTCAGCCCAGAGCCCGATGCCGGGCTCAGTCCCATGAACCATGAGATCATGACCTGAGCTGAAACCAAGACTCGAACACTTAACCAACTGAGCCACCCAGGTGCCCCTATTTTATAAAATTTAAATACTAGCATTGAAATTGAAGTGAATTTACTTATAAATGTTATTTGGTTTAAAACTAAAGAATGAAGAAAGACCAAGGGTCATGATTGAATGTCATGGAGGTTTCAGACGGGGGACAATCCTTCCACATGGAAATCTGTGTTTGTCATGCCTGTAGAAAATGCTCCCGATAGATAACCTTCGCCACACCTATGAGGATGTGAGTGTGTGTGTTACCCCGTGAGCCAGCAAGCCTGAGTGTGCACAAAGTACAGCCTCACTGCTCTCCAAAACAAATATATGTAGAACTTGGTGATGGGTTATGTAGCTGCAAGCATGCACATGAGAATCGAGAAAATCTTCAGGATTGCACTGGTGGAAAGGGAGCTAAAAAAAAGGAAGGAAAGGCTTTCCAATTTATGATGTTTTATTTATT
This sequence comes from Herpailurus yagouaroundi, assembly GCF_014898765.1. Taxonomy (NCBI): domain Eukaryota; kingdom Metazoa; phylum Chordata; class Mammalia; order Carnivora; family Felidae; genus Herpailurus; species Herpailurus yagouaroundi. Next base: position 10,260,634 of record NW_024412403.1, on the reverse strand, counting down.
TTCAATTCTTCCCTTCCTTCCTTCCTTCCTTCCTTCCTTCCTTCCATCCTTCCTTCCTCCCTTTCTCCTTCCCTCTCTTCCCCCTCCCTCCCTCCCTTCCTTCTCTTCTTCCTTCTTTACTCCCTTTCTTTCTTCCTTAGACATGTATCGAGCACATACTATGTGTTAGGCATTGTTCCAGATTTGGGAAAAACAGTCCCCGCCCTAACAGAACTTAGATTAGGTTGTGGGTTCATGTGCACACGTACGCAACCTGAGAAAGCAAAGGGGTTCATGGAGCCATCTGTGCATCTCTCCCATAGCGACTTCAGCACTAAAGATTCCTGGAAATATCAGACTGTTGAATAGCTTGGCTGAAAGATGACGAACACATTGTCAGCTACACCCGCAGGGTACCCTCATTGTTGCTGGTGGCTTCTCGGCCCACAGGTCTGATCATCTATGTACACCCCTGACTTGTGAGTCACTGAAGAGTCATAACTGTGACCCTGACCATAACAAGGACAGCCATTTATTTGCCCTTTGAAACGTGACCAGCTGGCCCATTAATTTTGCAGCATTAATTCTAAGAGGAAATTAAATTCCAACCAGAGTCATTAATCTTTTAAAAATAGAGCCACAAGAGGAGAACATTGATAATCAGAATGTAATTTTCTGACTTAGGAAGTGGTCAAGACATTGGTGTCAGGGCTCCCGTAGATCTAAGGTTCTCAAGGCATTTTCTCGAATGACTCAACCAGGTCAAAGCAATGGTTTTAGGTCTGGGAAAAAAAAAAGACTTCAAAGAGTCAAGCTTCCTAAAATTTTGCTGAGAATCTTGGCCAGCAATAACAAAGGGATTGGCATCTATTGAATGATTAACACCCAGTCATTGATTATCTCTTACTCAACTTCTCTTCTTAGTGAGACAATTATTTAGGAGATGGGTTTTATAAAGTGGTACCCGAAGTGGTCCAGTGATGGTTAGAGAGCTACCATTTAGGTACATTTATATTCTTTTTTAAAAGTTGTTACTCTTTCTGTAGTCTGTCAGCTCTTAAAAAAATGATGATGATTTTCATTAAAGGAAACTAGGTCTGTCTCAATAATTTAATCTAAAAGCAAAACCTCTCCTAATTCGTTTATATTCTTTTAATTTAATCCTTTATTGCTTCTGTATCCAACTCAAACTGAAACATTTTTTACCCACATTTCGTTTTTGTTCAATTTATCTCTCTTATTTTTAGTGATTTAATTCCAGGCCTTGTAGAAATACACTCCTGTTGTCTTAAAGCTTCTAAGGAAAATTTGCTGCCGAGAGTAGGCATAAGTATTTGTCCTCTATGGCACCCATCTCTTATAAAAAAGCAAAATGAGCAAATAGAAAACCAAAGTAACATGAAGATTTACTTGCAGACCCAATTTCACCGTTTTTGGTCAATAATACGGGAGAGGGAGAAGGTCTTCCATAGATTCTGTTATACCTGCTCCTAACCACTCAAGAGCTAGAGCTAATTGTACCATCAGCCACCATGGAAAGAATAAAGACAGGCTAATGAGGACTTAAAATCCATCTCTGACCTTCAGGTCCCAATAAGAAGGAATGGAGTTTGGGACCAGAACCCTATGTCAATGTGTCAAACTTTGGTTTGGTTTCACAAGAGCTATCACTGGTAGGAGGGATTATGACTCTAGTCCTAATAACCGAATCAGAATCGAGTCTGCTCACTTGCAAAGAGACTCCTTCTAAAAACATAATACCTCCCTTTCTTTTTTTTGCAAATCAATTGGCATTATTTTCCATCTCCAACTATCTTATATGTATACCGTCCCTTTATAATCCCCGATCCGGAATACCTTCCAGTCTCACATGGCTTCCATTGTGCAAGAGATGGTGTGCCTCCCAACACAGAGTAGAGTCTCCTTCTGAAAACCTCGGAAGAGTCACATCAGAAGTGGCTCTGGGGAAAAGGTATGTTTCCAACGTTTCTATGTTCTGTGGTGGGAATTACAACATGTCTGTTCACTCTGCTTTAGACAGGAAAGCCTCGAAATCTTCTCCTATGGATGTGCCAGCCTTCCCACTGATGTCTTTCTGTGCCCATTAATATATGTTGCTAGGTAGGAAGGAGAGGTTAAATCAGTGTTGTTCATATTCCATGGGGAGTCTCCCCCCTCCCACCACCCAGTCATCTCAATGTGTTTTGACTTTTCCTCCTCGATAAGCATCAGAACAGATAGAAACTATAATATATTAATGCCAGTTATACAAACAGTGTCACAAGCAGCAAATTTATAAAACAAAAGATTTCTTTATATTTACCAGAAGCACTGAAAGGGAATAAGTATTAAATATTGGCAAATTACTGTGCCGTGAGGCTTCTGAGTTGAGTTGTTCAATTTGCTGTATGAGTGAGAAATACCTTGATGAATGTGTCCTTTAACCTGTATGTCAATGGCAAATGGATTTTGTTATAGAAGAAAAAATGAATTTTATTTTTAATTCAAAATGTCAGAAATGTCAGCAGCCGAAGTGACTGTTGGTTTAACCACATCTTCTCTAAATTGGCAACACAAGGCAAAAGCCTAAATTTAAGCACTGCAATTATGGTTTTGGTTTCAGACCCATCGCACAGTTGTTAGTTACCATACTTGAGCAGAGGAAAAAACTGCTCAGGGTAGGGAAAGGAATTTGCAAACTGCCGCAGCAGGTTAATTTAGACTAGCTTGGACTCCAGTCATGAGAATCACGCATGCCCTCTGGAATGTTTCGGCCAACCTTGTCCTGGTTAGCTCAACAAGAGAAGACTTCTCTGGTTTTTAAAATGGAAAAAAAAAAAAAAAAGAGAGAGAGAGAGAGAGAGAGAGAGAGAAATGAGAAGAGGCATTTGAAAATCGAATGCATGGGCAATGTTTTCAAGTGGAAAACCCCTTAACTGGAAATCCAAAGTTTGAAGCCTAACTTTTGGGTTTCAGTGTCTTTCAACCTACCTCGGTGGAAGTTAGGGTCAGTGACTACTGCATGTAGGTTTGGAATCAAGACTTGTGTTTCACATCCTACTGTCATTATGCCATCATGGCAGTTCCTCCTTTTGCTTCATTTTTTTTTCTTTTTTGCAGCCACAAAGCAGCCTCCATGCTTCCAAGGTGATATGTGATCAAGGTGGCAATGACCGTATTGTTTCCATTCACTCAATCCAACAGCCCGGAAATGCCACCCCAAGTCTCTACTCTGGAGCAACTCCTGAACATGTGCATAGGGACACAGAAACAAGAATATCCATGTCCAAAAACTGTACACATTTTTTTTTAGAAGTCTAGATTTCTAACACCAAGAGAATGAATTCTAAATGGGTTGTGTGTAGGGGCGCCTGGGTGGCTCCGTTAAGCATCCAACTCTTGATTTTGGCTCAGGTCATGATCTCATGGTTCGTGGGATCAAGCCTCACATCGGGCTCTGCACTGACAGTGTGGAGCCTGCTTGGGATTCTCTCTCTCTCTCTCTCTCTCTCTCTCTCTCCACTTCTTTCTATTCTTTGTCTGTCTCTCAAAATAATTAATACATAAAAACAATGGGATATGTCTAGATGTTTGTGTGTGTGAGGACATGCACACAAAAACAACGGAATACAATTCAGGAGTGAAATGTTTGTTTCAACACGGTTATATCTCAAGATGCAAAGTATTGAATGAAAGTAACAGTTTTAGGTAAGACATATATATGGGTAGGGACCCATTTCTTTGGAGTTTATATGCAAATTCATACTCTGCCGTGTTTTATAATAAGCATGCAGTAAAGTTATAAATCAATGCATGGGGATGAGAAACGCCAGCTCCAGAGAGTGGTTTTTTTGTTGTTGTTGTTGTTTTTTGTTTTTTCCCCTTGAGCCTGGGAGGAGAATAATATCAGAGGAGGTAATGGGCTGGGCAATACGCGATCACTAATACTTCAATGGACAGTAAACCCAAGAGTCATCATGATACAATCTTGATTAATTAATTAATGAATTTTATTAATGGATCAATAAACTATAGTTTGTTGTACCAGCCTTTATTCCTTTTTTGTATGAAGAAATACTTACTACCAACTTAAAAACCTAGCGAAAAAGGAGTGAATGGGGTGGAGAACTGGAGTCAGATTCTTTCTGGATACTTGGTAGAGACAGCAGGCTGTTGGAAAGATAAACAGCAGAACTAAACCACTACTGGGCTGAGCTGTGCAGTGTTGAAGGGAAAGTAGCCAGGAGGAGGAGAGAGATTTGGTATTCTATAAAGGTGATGCTTGACATGGTGGGCCCCCTGAGAAGGCCAGAAAAAAGGGCAGTCAGGCAGCAGATGGGAGAGGTGACTAGTAAGGCAGAACGGGCAGCATTTCCTCTAAAGCTGGAATGGAATTAAAAATGGAGCCAGAGAGCGTGAATTCTTTGATTCTTAGAGGATATGAGCTAAAGGAGCTTGCGCTGGGGCACCTGGGTGGCTCAGTTAAGGGTCCGACTCTTGGTTTTGGCTCAGGTCATGATTTCACGGTTCGTGAGTCTGAACCCCATATCTGTGCTGGAAGCATGGAGCCTGCTTGGGATTCTCTCTCTCCCTCTGTCTCTGCCACACACCCCCCCCCCGCACCCTCTCTCTCTCTCTCTCTCTCTCTCTCTCTCTTTCTCTCTCAAAAGTAAACAAACATTTAAAATCAAGAACTGAAAAGCCAACTTTAGGAGCGATCTGGGATTGTGGTTGGCTCAGCAGGCCCACAAGTAGGTCAAAGGGGCCTTGAGACTCCCAGTTGAGCGTGAGAGCAAAATTGAAGTGTCTGACCACAGAATGTCAGCTGAACAGAGCTTGGGAGTGTCGAGTAGGAAAAACAAAGTGAAGCAGGAAGGGGAAGATGTGGGCTGGCGGCCCCACTGGGAGCCAAGAGCATGAGCAGTGAGAGGTGGTGGCTGAAATGTTGGGTGATAGTGAATGCAGTGTGGTATCAGTCGAGTCATCTGGGTTGTAGCAGAGAATCCTGGGCGTCAGCCACTGAAGTGTCATTGGGGAGGGGGACATGAGGGAGAGGATCTCTAGGAGCTGCCAGATGGCAGGGGCCCTAGAGGGAACGTGGAGTGGGGCTCACAGACCAGTGGGAAGCAAAGAGAAGGCAGAGGACTCTTTCTCTCCTCTACCAATGACCTGAATTTTGTAGACACAAGACCACGTTGATAAAAGCACACAGAACTGGCACCGACGGTGGGTAATTGGATGCAGTTGAAAAGTAGACAACCAGAACTATGGTGACGTGTCCACTCGGATTCTCTACCCCTTAATATGGTCCTTCACCTCCAAATCTTCCTACCCACGAGCGATCTAATTATGCTGCCTCTTCCACACGTTCCATATGAGCATCTAACCATCAATCTTAGGATAGATTTAGCTAATCTGATAGAAGAATGAACCCAGATGGTAAACAGATGATGAAAACTGACATGCATGTGCATTGTTCCTCTGAACATTGTTACGTAACAATAAGTATTTGAGAGTACTAAATAATTGGGTCAATAAATAATTGGACAAAACTGCCTTGGTTTGTCAGCTTGTAATGTGGAAAGAGGAATTAACTGAACTTCCAGGTTTGTTCACCAAAGAAAGAAAACATCACAGATAAACCCTTAAGAAGCATTGCCTCAGTTTGTTAAGTGAGCACGTTGTTCTGTACTAAAAACATACAAAACAACACCCATATACAGACAACGTGAGAGAAAGGGAAAATACGTGAGCACTGCTTTGCAAACTCATACATGATCTTCCTGTTTGGACCTGCCGGTGGGATGTGGCTTTTCCAGCTACTCCACTGAATGGAGCCCATAAAAATATAGTCGATGTACGATGGAGAATATACTGCATATCTTCAGCAGTCCTTGAATATAATCTGATTTTAAAGACAATCTAAATAAGGATGATCAGGGAAAAAAAAATGATCGAAGTGTATGATTCATGGTGGGGGTAAGGGGGGAGGAGACATTCCGAACAAGAAATCAGTCTAAAGATGTGTGACTCTAGTTTGGCCACGGTAAGATTACACCAGTGGCTTAGAGATTCCAAAAAAATGGTCACGTTCAGTCTAATTGGTTGGTACCTCGCCATGCAATTTTTTTTGTTTTGCAGATCCAAAGGATATAAATTCTGAAAATGAAGGAACCGTCGCCATCGCTAATAAAATGGTAAACATCCTCTGCCATTAAAGAAGAAGAAATAATCAGGGCGCAATTGGGTCCTTAAAGTGCTTCTTCGTGTATCCAAGAGCGTACATCTTGCAGCAATCTGACAGTAATGGCTAGCCTAAAACTGGGCCATCATTTCTCAGAGAGCGTGTTTACCTAATTAAGAGCTTCTCTGTGGTCCCCAGTTACTTAATTGTGTCATTAGCGGCAGTTTTGACATGAAGAGCTACTTGGGTCTGCAGCACCAGCCTGGCCTCCGTTAGGAAAGCCCAGCAGAGCAGCTCCCAGGGGGCCGGCACAGCCCCACTGCAGTCTGTGCAGCACAAAATGGAATAATTGGTCCCCAGAGGGGCTGTCTCCTCAGCTGCCAATAGGGATTGTTTTTTTCTTCTTTTTTTTTTCTCGTGAATAAAAAGCCAAGCCTCCAGGACTCCTCTGCTGACCATTAACTCGCTGTGGCGCGCAGAGCGAGTGTGGGTGTGGGGGGGGGTTAGGTCCCAGCGATTGTGACTACTTATGTCCTCTTTGCACTACTGTCCCCTGTCATGTCTGATAGCACCAAATCAACGTACTGACAGAGGGGAGAATGTGGTCAAGCTTCCTGGTAGTCGAATGTGCAGTGCACCACAGAGGCATCCGATCAGGCGGTACCCCGGCTGTTTCAGCTCCAGGATCCGGGCCCAAAGGAGCGTTTGCCCTCCTGTAATAACACAGCAAAGGGCCAGAAGTGACCATGATCGTGGCGGAAGTCGGGTGGGAGCTTCCTGCCGCGCCTTCCGTTTTTCAGAAGAAAGAGCAAAACTAAGAGAGTCAACACAAGTCCTCAAAAGTATTTCCCCGGGAAAAATACCAACGACTTCTAAAACGGGTTTTGTTTTTAACTTCTATTGAGATATAATTCACACATAATAAATTCACCGTTCTGAAGTACACAACTGAGTGATTTTAACATATTCACGAGGAGGCATATCCATCACCACTGCCCCATTCTGGGAAAAACTAGCACAATAATGATCTGCTGAGAAAGAAATATTTTCATTTGCAATTTGAGCCTCTCTTTTGGGGCTTTTTAATTCAAGCCTAGACATCTTTGTGAAAAAGAAAACACTTCTTGGAAAGTGTCTTAAAATGCATATAAACAAAAAACTTAATCCAATTTTATTTCCTTAAAAAAGCCTAAAGGGGGGCGCCTGGGTGGCGCAGTCGGTTAAGCGTCCGACTTCAGCCAGGTCACGATCTCGCGGTCCGTGAGTTCGAGCCCCGCGTCGGGCTCTGGGCTGATGGCTCAGAGCCTGGAGCCTGTTTCTGATTCTGTGTCTCCCTCTCTCTCTGCCCCTCCCCCGTTCATGCTCTGTCTCTCTCTGTCCCAAAAATAAATAAACGTTGAAAAAAAAAAAAGTTTAAAAAAAAAAGCCTAAAGGATTCAGATTTACTTAGCTGAGGCAGCCCATTGAAAATTAGTTATTGTGTGTGTGTAGATAATGTGACCCTCCGTTGTATATTCTAGGACACAAATTTCTTTAGTATAGGGTCACTGAAATAATTTTTTTGGTGCATCATTCCACCTCTGTTTTCTCAAAATAGAATTAGAGGTGTTCATCCAATTTTGCCATTGCGTTTTTCAAATGCGACTCAACTCTAGAACCCCTGTTGCCTTTATGGCAAGGTCCATACCAACCTTTTGCTCTAAGAAGATCTACTTGACGCATCTCATATCACTGGTCACTTAGGAGGGAGATATTTGCCACTAATCAAAGCTGCTTCGCTCCATTTCAAGTGTTGGTGTTGGGCAGTATCTTCGCCTTGTTTCTCCCAGAAAGCAGAGCTTGAGACGAGGGCCTGCACTAAACTTATTTTGGGAAAGAATTCCAAGGGACGGGTGTAGGAGACAGGACAGAAGAAAATGGAAGGAGGGAATGCCCATCCAAAAGTATGCAATTGAGTTAAACCAAGGAAACGAGAGATAACACTACAGCCGAGGCAAGATGTTATCGGGTCATAGCTGCCTGCAGATGTCTGGTGCAATAAATGGCTGGCAAAACCTAGTAGTAAGAGGCGTCTGGTAAGGGGTCCCAATCTTATGCCCACAATGGGCATTTAAAGAACTGTAAAAGGTGAACCACCGTTCGATGCACGTGGCACATCTACGCCTGTGTGAAATTTCAAACAAGAAGTCATTTTTAAGCAATGCGGTTTTAGAAATTCTCATATTGTTCTGGCTACAAAGACAGTAAAGGTCAGATGGGTAGAGGGATCGTGGCCAGAAAAGGGCCTCCTGAAGTTGACGTGCAAAGATGGGGAGCTGCATGTGACCAGAAATATGAGTCCGGATCAAGAAGCTGGAGTGCCAAGGTAGAGCAGGCAAGATCCAGGTGGGACCAGAGCAGGGAGCTTTCTCGTCTTTTCTTGGCCAGACTAGATAAGGAGATGGTCACCTACTTAGTGAGGATGAATTGGAAGCCCAACCTCAGGCTCTATACTCCTTATAGCTGATGGAGAGTAAACCGATCTCATTCCAGAGTTCAAATCCAGCCATCCTCAACAGAACACTTTCTTAGTTCAATGAAGGTTGACATCAAACAATTCTCCATTTGTTAAGATAACACTCAAGTTAGGCAGACTATGCCTGATTATTAGAAACAATGTTCCCTTGGGGGCATCTGGGTGGCTCAGTCAGTTATGTGTCAGACTCTCGATTTTGGCTCAGGTCATGATCTCATGGTCTGTGGGATCGAGCCCCACACTGGGCTCTGTGCTGACAGCATGGAGCCTGCTTGGGATTCTCTCTCTTCCTTTCTCTGTCCCTCCCCCTCTTGTGTTTTGTCTCTCTCTCTCTCCCTCAAAATAAATAAACTTTAAAAAAAGAATAATGTTCTCATGCTTTTCAAACAGTGTAAGTGGAAGAGTAAATTAAGATGACTTTTCTGGAGGTGGGCGATTTGAACCAAATCCTTAAAAATGTTTATGCCTTTTGACCCAACAAGTCTACTTTTAAGAATCGATCCTAAGAATAAAGGCAGATACGGTCACAAAAAAATGAATATATACGGATGGTTATTAAAACGTTGTTAACAGCATTGAAGACAACTTTTTTTGCCATTTCAATTTTTTATTTAAATTCTAGTTAGTTAACATAGAGTGTGATATTAGTTTCAGGAGTAAAACTTAGTGATTCGTCACCTACATGTAACACCCAGGGCTCGTCAACTTTTAAATTAATTAATTGGGGGATAGTTATTAACATATTAATACAGCCATAAAATGAATTATTAGAAAGTTATCAAAAACCATGGTTTAAATGTGTACACATTAACATAGAAAGATGACCACAAATTATTAAGTAACAAAGTTAAGGAACTATATGATTCCGTTTATATAAAATTATATACGCACAAAAATGTGTCTAGGCAGGTAGTTACCAACTTTTTAATGGTTCTTATCGCTTGCAATGTTTCAGGGAGATTTTTCCTTTCATATATTTTTTGTATCCTTTGGCATTTTATAAGTCATGTTATTATTGTCACAATCTAAAAAAAAACAGCAAAGATATTTTCATTTTGAGGAAAATAGATTCTAGTTCCCAGTTTGAACAAAAACATGTGGGTAGCTCCTACTTTAAATTCAGTCTGGGTGTGCTACGTGCTATAGCAACATGCAGTAATTAGCTGACTCAAGGTGTATTTCCATTCTTTTTTTTTTTTTAACTTTTTTTAACGTTTATTTATTTTTGAGACAGAGAGAGACAGAGCATGAACGGGGGAGGGGCAGAGAGAGAGGGAGACACAGAACCGGAAGCAAGCTCCAGGCTCTGAGCCATCAGCCCAGAGCCCAACGCGGGGCTCGAACTCACGGACCCCGAGACCGTGACCTGAGCTGAAGTCGGACGCTTAACCGACTGAGCCACCCAGGCGCCCTGGTGTATTTCCATTCTATTGACACATAAGATTTTGGCCGTCCTCCTTCGAGCTGAATTGAGGCAAATGTGCCAAAACTCAAGATTTATGTGAACTACAAATAACCTACCAAAAATCTGAGGACACTTTCTGTATGTTGTCAGAGTGCTCACCTGGTGGGTCTAATCTGCCAATCGTTCAACCCAAATTCCTGGTTCGCTCAAAGTACGAGTGAGTCATTCACATGGGAAGACTGGCATTTGAGACAGAAAATAACATCAGTATCAAGGGACTGTTCCCCGGTGATTCTGTAAATATCCTTCTTTTTCTATCTCCTCCCAGTATTTGCTGGGTTCGTTTGACGTTCACTCCTTACCCTGTCATACCTTATTGGAGGTATGATCTCATTTGTTAGGAAATGCATTGGTTTAAAATATTTTATGCAATATTTCTAATAGCGCTTGGTGGGAATAGGCAGACTATAGATCATATGCTGATAAAGTATAGTTTGTCAGTCTATTAATTAGATTAATAGATTAATTAGATTCATTTGCTAAATAAGCTTGTGAGAGCTTTGTTGCCGTAACACTAATGATTGTCTTACTGATGGCTTAGAAGCATGCACACTTTCTGAGTCATCAAAAGACTAAATTATGCTCATCAAAGAATTGCATTGTATTCTAATTCTTTACTAGAATGGGTGGTAGTTACAGAAGACTTTATTAATGGCACATCCCCCTTCCCTCTTGATATCTAGTAAGTCACTGCTTGTTGTCACATACTTGGTTACAGTGGGCTTGTAAGTATTCTCTTTTCAAGTACCTATCCCTTTCCTCTCCAGTTAGATAAAAATCATTCACAGTATTCCGAGTTCTAGAAAGACTAGGACTGTAAGTTGGAATCCCTGATGCTTAGCTCCTGCCCCCCATCCTGGAGCCCTCTACTCAGGGTACAGACAGGAACAAGAGACATTCTACGCATCCACACTGTTCCCAGGACAAAGTTGGGCATCCAAAAGCAGATAATAGATGCCTGCAGGTGACCAGAGTTCTATAGGGGAACACAGATGACGGTTTGGGTTTGTTGACACAGGACTTTGACAGTGAGTGGCCTGGCAGGGGAATCAGCTGCAGAAGGCCTTTTCCGACTTGCATTTGACAGCGGGCCTCCTCCCCCAGGCAAGGAACCCCAAGCTTGGATGGACCTAAGCAGAAACACACACGTCTAGACTTTGGCAAGGGATTCTCTCTGGCACGGCCCCTGGGGTTCAAATGGTGTTTTCCTTTGTTGTTTCTGTTGCCTCAAGAGCACAGAGGTTTTGATAAACTACTTTAGACTATTTTAATCTCAGGGATTTTTTTTTTTAATATAGAAACATTTTTCAAAAAAGCATTTCATTTTGTGTTAATATCTCTTGTCCCAATTTACTTCACTTCCTTTGGTTTCTAGGAGCATTTAAAACTACAGATTCATAGATCCTACCTCCAGAGATTCTAATTATTAGGTGAGCTTGGGCTGGGCCCTAGACTTCCTGACTAATTAAAAAGCAGCCTGAGATTCTGAGAGGCAGCCGAATTTCATAATCACCGACTGAGTGTTTCGAGCTCAAGGAATGGGACAATCTTGTCTTCAACTTACGTAATTTTCTGGTGCTGGGAAAGCCTCCTCATCGGTCATTGGTAGTTCCAGGACTTATGGAGAACTTAAACATGTATCAATTACTCCTTGGCCCTGAGAACAGAGGTAGTAGTATCAGCTGAGAAGAAATCAGGTGGAAAGTCAGACTTCAGGGATGGTGCCTTGCATCAATCGGTGCAGTTATGTTTTCTGGAAAGAACAGTCTTCTTAAAATTTCTAAGTGATCCTTAACTAACTGGAATTTAGATAAAACTTGAAAAAAATTTCTAAATGATCCTTTGAAAAAGGTAAAACAGAGGGGTCCCTCGGTGGCTCAGTCGGTTAAGCATCAGACTTCAACTCAGGTCAAGATCTCATGGTTCGTGAGTTCGAGCCCCACGTTGGGCTCTATGCTGATGGTGCAGAGTCTGCTTGGGATTCTCTCTCTCACATTCTTCCTCTGCTCCTCCCCCACCCCTCTCTCTCTCTCTCTCTCTCAAAATAAATAAAAACTTTTTTAAAAATTTAAAAAAAGAAAAGAAAAAGGATGTAACTGATTTGCATATGGCTTACAAGTGTATTTAGCAATGGAACCATATTTTCCTTTCAAATAAAGATGTCACCCAGAGCTCTAATACATGCTATACCTAAGTGGCTTTTTTTTTAAACTGAAAACTGTATTTAACAAGTTCTAGTCTGTAATTGTTTAGAGGACTTTTCTTCCCCTCGCACTTCTCTTGATGTGGACACAGGTCCCCAAATCTCCATGCTAACTTTCTCTTCCAGCCTCTCACAGATTCAGGGGGTGAGGCTTGGAGATGGAGAGGAAGTCCAGCAGGCATGACTATCCCTGGTCCTCCCTCCGCTGTCTGTGATCTGCCTGCTCTCTGCCTTGTCACCAACGCAGCCCAGCAAGCAAGTTCTGCCACACACTTCCTGCCCCAGGCCTGGTCTCATGGGCGAGTGAATCCACTTCTGGGGTACTAAGCTGTGTACCATAGTAACAAACTTCAGCATCCTCCTTCAACCTCGCTTTTGTCCATCAGTAATCTCCATTGGTCTGATGCCCGTTCTTATCACTCATTTAAAAAAAATTTTTTTTTTCAACGTTTATTTATTTTTGGGACAGAGAGAGACAGAGCATGAACGGGGGAGGGGCAGAGAGAGAGGGAGACACAGAATCGGAAACAGGCTCCAGGCTCTGAGCCATCAGCCCAGAGCCTGACGCGGGGCTCGAACTCCCGGACCGCGAGATCGTGACCTGGCTGAAGTCGGAGGCTTTACCGACTGCGCCACCCAGGCGCCCCCTTATCACTCATTTAATTAGGCAGGGAAAACGAGAAAACTCTCTCACCCTCCATCAATCTTAAACAATTATACCTACTTACCACAAGTTCAGTTTGGAAGAAAGACGCAGGCTGTCTTGATACATCAGAATTATAACTAAATATTGACCATGTCGTGGTTCAAAGCACAGAGGAGAACCCTGGGGTGTCTGCCATCTATCAGCTGTTTGACCTCAGGAAAACCACCTAATCTCCCGCTGTCTCAATTTCCTCATCTGTAAAAATGGTTCCTTCCTCATAGGATTATTGCAAAGTTTACACAGGTTGATATTTGTGTCTGAGTAAAATGTTTACCACAGTGCCTGGTATATAATAAATGCCTCATGAGTGCTTGCTAACATTACTATTGTTTCTTTCCCCTGCTGGTTGATGTTTTGTGACATGATGTGGAAAAAAACCACAGAAATAGCCATGAAAGATCGTTTTTTTTCCCCCTCTCACTTCCATTTATTTATTTATTTAAAACCATCTGCTTTGCAGCATCAGGACCCTTTTCCATTAAATCAAGATGGCTGGAGACACTTCAGGTGAGACACTTCAGTTGAGATCAATGAATGTCAAAGAATGAATAATAATAAGTGCATCAGAATTTAGTAGATAACATACCTGAGTGCTCAGATTTATTGTAAAGTTGTAAGCATTTGAAATATTTCTTACCTGAAAATTGAATTAAACATGAAAACCCTGGGGCACCTGGGTGACTCAGTTGGTTAAGCATCCAACTCTTGATTTTGGCTCACGTCATGAGCTCACGGTTCATGAGTCCCAGCCCCACATCAGGCTCTGTGCTGGCAGGGTGGAGCCTGCTTGGGAGTCTCTCTCCCTCTCTCTGCCCCTCTCCACTCGTGCGATCTCTGTCTCTCTCAAAATAAGTAAATAAATATTAAAAAAAAAAACAAACATGAAAACCATGAAGTACCTTTTTGGAACACAGTTTGAGAACCAGTGCTCTGGCCTGTACCTGATTAAACCAATCCTGCTTGCCACCAAGGCAGGATTTAGGAGGACTTCTTAAATGGAGTTTGACAAAATTCTAGAGTTACAGAAACCCCCCAACTTATTAACTTCAAATTCAAATTTAAAGCTCCAGATCATGACATGGATGCCTGGGGAAGCCTAGAGCCCTGGTCCTATTTCCGGTGGCCCTGTTGACTGCAGGCCTCCAAAGGTCTCCATTCATGTTGTATTCCTGTGCATAGTGTCCCAAAGTGGTGAATGAAATGGTTATCATGACTCCTTCCTGTTGCTTCCCTGGGAATCCCATGGTTATTTCTGAGAGAGAGAGAGGGAGAATGTATGGGGGGCGGGGCAGAGAAAGAGGGGGACAGAGGATCCAAAGTGGGCTCTGCACTGACAATAGAGAACCCGACGTGGGGCTCAAACCCACACACTGCAAGATCACGACCTGAGCCAAAGTCAGCCACTTAACCAACTGAGCCACGAAGGTGTCCCGCCATGGTTGCCTTTAGAGATTTGACCAATGTTATTATTCCTTGTGGTGGGCAGAACAATGGCCCCTCAAAGATTTCCACTTTCGAATCTTTAGAACCTGTGAATGTGTGCGAGCGTGTCACCCGAAATGTGGCGAAAAGGACTTTGTAGATCTGGATACATTAAGGACCAACAGATGGAGAAATAATCCTGGAGAATCCAGCTGGGTCCAATCCAATCCTGTTAAAAGGGGAGGATTCTCCCTGGTGGTGATAGGAGGGAGAGGAGAGAGGCAGCATGCTGGCTTTGAAGGTGGAGAAAGGGGCCATAAGTCAAAGAATGTGGGCAGCCTCTAAGAGACAAGAAAAGACAAAGAAAGAGATTCTCTCTTAGAACCCCCTAGGAGGAATACGGCTATGTCTATGCCCTAATTTAGCCCAGGAGGCCCAGCATTAGATGCCGACCTCTAGAACTGTAAGAACAATTGAGTTGAGTTGACTTGAGCCATTAGGTTTGTGGCAATTTATCACAGCAGCAATAGAAAACTAGTCCATCACCTATAACAACTCTATGGAGTTTTTAGCAATATGGTAGCCATTCTTTAGCAAGTTTTGTTCTCTTTTGTTTTGACTTTCAAGTAGGCTTTACACCCAGTGTGGGGCTTGATCTCACAACCCTGAGATCAAGACCTGAGTTGATATCAAGAGTTGGACGCTTAACAGACTAAGCCACCCAGGTGACCCAAGAGTTTCTCAAGTGTAAACAAACACAGAAAATCTCATGTCCTACTTGACCAGCTGGATCTGACTTCAGTGTCTGTAGTTGTTCATGCAAGAAAGATATTTGCTGTGTTTCAGAACCTCCTGGGTGCTAGATTATCGTGTTACCCTTAGCAACACAGCGATGAAACAACAGTAAGCCTTTTCCTGAGGCGTCAATTGTCCATATGTCCAAATTCCTCATCCTCCTCACCCATTCCCTGAGTGGAGTGTGCATATCTGGAAGTTTGTAGCGTTGATGTAATTTATTCCTCAACAATTCTGGGAAGTAGTGATATTATCCTTACACCCCTCTTACTGAGGAGAAAACTGAAACACAGATAGAGGGAAAGCTAATAAATGGTGGAGACAGGAGAGACTCCCACACAGCTCGGTTCCAAACCCTGTGACAGTGAGTATTACAACACACTGCCTCGCATAAAAATAATATACAGATAGTACAAATGCCAAGATGATAAAGGCAACAGTAGGGAAGGCATGCTATATGCTGAGTGCTATGGAATGTCAAAGTGATAGTCTTTTTAGAAAGAAATGGAAAATGCTTGCTGGAATGCTAACATTCTGCGTTGATATGAATTAATAATGATCGCTCGCTGCTCTTTGTCCATGTATCGGTTAGCTACCACTGCGTAACACTCTGAAACTTAATGGCTTAAAAAAGTAAGCACGTGGTCATGCTCCCTAGTCTGTTGATCATCCAGATGGTTCTCCTGGAATGGGCTGACCTCCCTCATGCATCTGTGGTCAATGGCAAGTTAGGTGGGCAGCTCCACGGCTCTAGGCTGGGCTCCTTCACAGGTCGGGAGCCAGCTGGCTATAGGCTGGGCTGCCTCAGTCTCCCTCACATGGCCTGTATCCTCTAGTATGCTAGCCCAGGCTTGTTCACAGAAAGATGTCAGGGTTCCCCAAGAAGTAACAAACCAACATGGCACTACTTCTGCTGTGTCTACCGGGTAGAATAAGACATGAAATTCAAGGGCAACCAATAAAAAGATTCGAGGGAACACAGACTCCGTCTCTTGATGGGAGAAGTTGCCAGATTCAGTGCAAAGGGACATGGGCACAAGAGGGGTGAAAGATTGGAAACGTTGTGTCATCAGTTAAACGCAGCACTCAGTGATTCATTTAAGCCTCACAGCAAACTTCTGATATAGGTAGTATCATTGCATTCATTTGAGCGCTGAGTAAACTGTAATGCCAGCTTTGGTCCCAGGGGACACCTGGCTCCAGAGCCTGCAGGTGGACGAGGGGGAAACAGTTTGTGCACCTAAAGCTCACAGGGGAACAAAGGAAGGGCTTCAAGGCTTCTCTGGTGCCCTGTTCAGCAGGCATATAGCTGCACACTGTGGACAGACAGAGGCTGGGAGTAAGCAGGAGTCAGAACAGGGGATCGGCAGCAAAACAGAGGGCAGAAGTAACCACAGACAGTTAAGAGTTTGCTGCAATCCAGGGAGAAATGACAAATGACTGGACCAGGGCCATAACTGGGGACTTTGGCTAGAGAACAGAACTGAGCGACAGTTAAGAGGTAGAGCTGACAAGATGTGGCCACTGGCTGGATTCAGGGGCCAAGGAAGAGAGAAGATTGAGGAGCATGAGGAAAAGGGGAGGACATTCACAAAGCGGGGATTCTAGGAGAAAACAGGTTCGTGGAGGGTTGGGAAGACGGGAGAATGTGGGTAGGTGGAGACAACTCATTCACCCTTTACCCAACAAAGACTTCAGTGTCCACAGTGTGCAGGTACTGTTCTAGGCACTTGAGATACACGAGGGACAAACCAGACAAAAATCTATGCCTACCGGAGCTTTCCTTTTAGTGATGGAAAACCCACAATAGGAACCATAAACATAATGCAGCAGTTTTTATAGCGTGAGAGGAGGTTACACACAGTTCCTGTAATAGTTGCCTCTGGCTGATGTGACAAAATTACCTCAAACTGGATGGCAGAAAACAATAGAAATGTATTTTCATGGAAGTCTAGACACGGGGGTCCGAAATCAGTATCACTGGGCCAAAATCAAGGTGCCAGCAGGGTGGGGTTCCCTCTGGAGTCTATAGGAGAGAATTCATTCCTTGCTTCTTCCATCTTCTGGTGGCTACTGACATTTCTTGGCTTCTGGCTGTATCCCTCCAATCTCTGCATCCAGGGTCACATTGCTGTGACCTCTTCTGTCTGCATAAAATCTCTCTCTGCTTCACTCTCATAGGGAGACTCGGGATAACATTAAGGGCCCATCTAGATAATCCAGGATAATCTCTCCATCTCAAAAATCTTAATTTCATCACATCTGCAAGGTCTTTGCCCTATAAGGTAAGATATTCGCATATTCCAGGGATTAGGACACTGATATTTTTATTTTATTACTATTACTTTTTTTATAGGAGGCATTTCTCAGCCTTCTAAACTATGACACAAAGGAAATGAAGGGAGGGTATGCGGGAGCAGAAGACCTGAGGAGGGGGAAGTGATGCTGAGTTGTAAGACAGGGTGGTGTAGAAAGGTCTTACTGTGGAGATAACACTGGAGATAGCATCTGGGGGTGACCATTATAGGCAAAATGGGGGAGGGCAGAGGGCAGCAGCGTTGCACAGGTAGAGGGAGTAAGGACAGAGAAAGATGAGTGAGGACACAGGGTGACTGCAAAGACGCCTGTTTCAGGTAGAGTGAGTTTCAAGTGACCATGGAAACTCCAAGTTCTGGATTGGATGGAGGAAAAGCTTTAAGCATTTAGGGGGAGGTGAGACCATGATCCGAGATGAGGTCTTCCAGGAGAAAGGTGTAGAATGAAAAGAACAAAGATCAGAGGAAAGAATCAGATGGCAAATCAGTGTTTAAGGGACAATTGGCTTTGGGCTCATCTGTCTACAGGAGCCTGGATTTTAGGGAAAAAAAGGTACCAGTCTCTTTTTTCAGAAAGCCTCCAAGCAATCCAGGCTGGGCTCTGATCTCAGCTCCTGGAGAATGAGCATCTTCTAGGCTGCAGAAGTGCACAGGACTAAATGCACCCCTTCCTCAACCACTGTCCCCATTACCACTGAATCACATGTTTCTCCTACCATTTTGCATCCTGAGTTCAGAATTCCTGAAACCTCTGGCCAGTATCCTATACTTCTTGGATGCGAGAATTCATTCACCACCTTAGGTCTGGTGTTCTGTTGTTTGTTTGTTTGTGTGTGTGTTTCTGTGAGTAGGCTTCATGCCCAGCATGGAGCCCAGCCCGGGGCTTGAACTCATGGCCGAGATCAAGATCATGGCCAGACCTAGGCACATCTGGCCTCATCTTGGCCACAGTCTGATGGCCAAGATGGTCACCTGGAAACTCTTGCCACAAAAAAAATTTCGGGCTAGGTCAATATTCCCGTTTGAATGAGGTGGAGGTCCCAACTGTGTGCACGTACAAGAGTGTATGTAAAGATTTTTCTGGTCTCACCTCTACATCCCAGCTTCCCTTGAAGTATGGCCATGGGCATAGATGCGCTTTCTCAGATGCAAATCTGCCTCCCAACAAAGGTCAATTTCTACTCTTTCTGCTAGTGGGTCACCTTAAACAATGGCTCCCAAAATCGCTGCTCCTTGCAATAATCTGGGGAGTTTTGTAGATCTCAAAGGCTATGTCTTGCCCCAGGCCAGTTGACTGGTTCTCGGGGTTTGGGGGAGAGGGCAGAATTCAACTCCCCAGGTGAAGCAGGAGAGGATTGAAAACCATTGATATAAAGCATATGAGCCCCCTTTTTGACCGATACCATGTCTAAGGCCTTCAGCCATAGTTTGAATAGGATCCATGAGTTTCTAAAAGTTTACTTCAGATATCTCACATGTAAGAAAGACTAATAATGATGAATCGTTCATGAAGGAAGTCACCATTTACAACCCCTGAACCAGGCATTGTGCATTTTCTTATTTAATCCTCATAGCAGCTGAATGAGGTAGCTATTTGCTATCTTCTACGGATTAAGAATTTAGAGTGCAGTGAGGAAACTTGCTCAAGGCCATACTGTCAATAAGTAACAGAACAAAGAGACAAGTGCATGCGGATCAGATTCCAAAGTCAGTACATCAACAGAGATGCAATCAAAGGGGTGAGTGCTGTGAGTTCACATGTGGTGGGGAGCACGAGCCCAATCCTGGCTTCTCAGAGGAGATGAATCTAAGCTCTAACCTGCAGGATAAGATGAAGCCACATTGGAAAAGCCAGAGATGGGTGCTGAGGGAGGGAGACAGCTGCTAGAAAGGGGGCCAAGGAGGAAGAAAAGAATGCGCCAGGCAGGGGGAATAGAACGTACCCAGGCCTGAGAGTGAAATAAAATATGCCGATGACCCAGGTGACGATAAACATAAGATGTCCCCACCTGGCTCAGGTAAAAATGGTAAAGCACCAAAATTAATATTGTAGAGGATCTACGGAAAAGAGAGCACACTGAGTTTATAGAATCTGAATTCATAGAAGTTCAATAACAGGAAGTGGTCACAGAAGCAACTCAGCAGTGGTGTGAGAAGCTTATTACAGAAAATGGGTGAGAAAGAAAGTCTTGTTGTTAAGGCCATGCGACAGCATTTACCTTCTAAGATAATTGCCACCATCCATTCTAGAAGTGGGTTAGACATTATCTACGATAGCCCTTTTGTTTAAAGAACCCAATCCTCAGAGAGCTTGCCCAAGGTCCTAGCAGCTGTTGAAAAGTCCCCAGGTTGGCCCTGAGATACTGTGTGGTTGACTCCAGGATCCTTTTTTGTTTTCTCTGCTCTATCTAGAGGTAAATCATCGGGGCGCCTGGGTGGCGCAGTCGGTTAAGCGTCCGACTTCAGCCAGGTCACGATCTCGGGGTCCGTGAGCTCGAGCCCCGCGTCGGGCTCTGGGCTGATGGCTCAGAGCCTGGAGCCTGTTTCCGATTCTGTGTCTCCCTCTCTCTCTGCCCCTCGCCCGTTCATGCTCTGTCTCTCTCTGTCCCAAAAATAAATAAACGTTGAAAAAAAAATTAAAAAAAAAAATAGAGGTAAATCATCAAAGGGAATGGAAGTAATTTTGCATAATTTAAATGATAAAAGATAATGAAGAGACAGCACAGCTCACGGTTCTTGTATGACCCACTGCCCCTCTGACCAAGGCAGCTGTGACATCATTCTCCTTCACCTGGCCATCCAAAGTAGCCACCGCATAAACACATGTTCCTGTATGTATGTGTGGGCAACTTTGTGGAGAGAAGGTCTATGGCAAGCCCAAAGTATATATCCATAGCTTTCGAAAGGTCTCTGAGTCCCAAAGGTTTTACAATGGCAAAGTGCTTTCTTTTATTAAAAACCCAAAGGGACAATTGTTTTTCCTAAGCTTATATATTCAGTACTGTGGGGTAGTTTTATCGAAAATGTTTGTATGTTTGATATGGATTTTCCCAACGGAAAGCTAATTTACGTCTTGAAACGTTAAACAATCTGAGCGACAGGATGTTCTATCACTGTTACCATTAGCGGCAATGGTTAATGCTCAATTAACACAATATGCTGTATGGGACTCTAAGACCTTCCCTATGGCACTTTCTTCATTATGTAACAGACAAGAAATCTCAAGAACAAAGAAATTCAGTCCGTTGCCCTAGGTTGGTGATCTCAGTGTTGGCCACTAGACTGGGAGCAACAGCATTACCTGGGAACTTACCAGAAATGCGCACTATATGGCCCCACCCTAGACCTACTGGATCAGAAACTCTGGAGATGGGCCCAATAATCATTTTTTTATTTTTTTTTTTTTTTTTAAGATAGAGAACAAGGGAGAGGGAGAGAGAGAGAGAGAGAGAGAGAGAATCTCAAGCAGTCTCCAAGCTCAGTGCGGAGCAACGTGGGACTCAATCCCATGATCCTGGGATCATGACCTGAGCTGAAATCAAGAGTCAGCTGTCTAACTGACTGAGCCACCCAGGCGTCCCCCCAATAATAATTCAGATCATTCTGATGCACCTGGCCATCGAGTTCGAGAGCCAGAGCCCCAGAGCATCCACTTAGAAAACAGAGCCAGAATTTCAATACAGACTCATTGCCTCCAATCATAGCTGGCAAGAGACAGGCTGATACTCAAACCAGTGCAGGAATGGCTGGTTTACCTTCTCTCATTTAAGCAGTGTTGATGTGAACGGTCTCGGTAAGTTATATAAGCCCTAAACCCTGTCAGGCCTTAATTATATGACTCTCATCAATGACATAAACTTTGAAGCAATACCCTGTACCCAACGGTCCCCCACTGCTTTGTCTAGCACGACGACATTCTCAGCGTGGGGGTCTAAACCCTGAACATTTCCAGATTTCAGTCATACAATCTTGCATAAGTTTTACTAGTGTTAAGGGCGGGCATTGAGGCAAGCTCTAATGCCAAATACAGCTGCTGAAAAATAATAATAAAAAAAATCCAATAAATCATGTCATCTTTAGAAAAAAAATATTTCCTTATAAGACAACGTAGGAGCATTTCAAAATAGCATCCAGAACTTCATTTTAAATTCTCTCCTGGTACAATTTGAGGCACGGTGTTGAAACACGAAGCTGGTATTTGGTGTAAGTGACAACTCTAGATTCTGAAGTTAATTAAACACAATAGCTGGAAAGACCTCATCTGTACCAAAAATGAAAAGTACACTGCCTAGATCCACAAACGACACCCTGGGGTTGCCTTAAGCCTTGGGTTCACCTCTCCGATCTCTTTCCTCCCAACTCATTTTGAGGTCCTAAAGAATACACCTCACAAGTGCAAGGCCATACTTTTGGACTGAGGACGGTTTCCGAAATAAGGACGTGAAACCAGATTAGATTATCTCCCCTTTTCAGTTTACAAATTGTATAATTTCATTGGCTCCTTGAACTGAAAGGAGATCTCCTCCAGCCTATTGCAAGTGCCTCACGAATCAGTTCACAAGGCACTTAATATTCTGTCTGTGTATTAGACAAGGTGTGGTACCAAGTATGGGCTATTCTTGAGAGGAAGCAGGTGCCATGGAGTATAAGGTACCTCGCACCTTAAGATCAGCGGGCCCTCCACATCAGATTGGTCCCCAAACATTTTACTTATTTATTTTTTAATTTTTTTAATGTTTATTCATTTTTGAGAGAGAGAAAGAGAGACAGAGTGCGAATGGGGGAGGGGCAAAGAGGGAGACACAGAATCTGATGTGGGGTCCGGGCTCCACGCTGTCAGCACAGAGCCTGAGGCGGGGCTTGAATGGTGACATCGTGACCTGAGCCAAAGTCCTGTGCTTAACTGAATAAGCCACCCAGGCACCCCCACCCTCTTTTCTTCCCCCCCTTTTATTAATAAGTCCCATCAACTCCAGTTCCAGCTTTCTATACTCTGAACTCTCAAAGGGAGTGTCACCAGCACAATGACACAATGTTCTCCTGCTTGTTTGCATTACCACACACAGGAAGTGCAGTGGGGAAAGAGGCTGTGAATAAAAATGAGCTCAGACCCTCGATACAGACGTGAGGAATACCAGCCTGATTTTCATGTAGGAGATTCTGTCTTGTTTTACGTGAAACTAAGGTAATAAAACAAGACCATAGGAGGGGTAGGATTCCAGTTTCGGCTCTTTAAACATTATAAATGTGCTGATATGTTATAATAAATATCCTCTACAGTGGGGTCATTTTTTTATGCTTTTAGTACTTGTGTGTGTGCCTCTGTGTGTGTGTGTGTGTGTGTGTGTGTGCGCGCGCGTATCTACCCGTCACCTATCAGAAGAGATGCCTTTCTACACATTCGTGTGGAAGTTGGATTTCTCAACAATCTGATAACACCCAAAAGACCTAGTCAGGCCTACTCCACTATGATTAATTAGTATAGTGTGATTTTCCCTTAGTAGAATTAAAACAGGGCGCCTGGGTGGCTCAGTGGGTTAAGCGACCAACTCTTGATTTTGTCTCAGGTCATGATCTCATGGTTCCTGAGTTTGAGCTCTGCATCGAACCTGCTTGGGTTTCTCTCTCTCTCTCTCTCTCTCTCTCTCTCTCTCTCTCTCCCTCCCTCTCTCTGTCCCTCCCATGTTCACTCTCTCTCTCAAAATAAATAAATGCACTTAAGTTTTTTTAAAAAAATCTATCCTTTAATATTAAATTATTAACCCCAAATTAGAATACCTTAAAAGGCAAATATCAAATAGTAGCAATTTAAAATACGCCCGAAGAAAAAAATGAAAGTATACAGGATAGTTATAACGTAAAAACGTCAGCAATTTACTTTCTTATCTTTTTAAAAAATCAGTTCTATTTCTCTCCGTAGACAGACATAGTGAGAAACAGAACTGATGTTTTTAAAGATAGGAAATCTATCTCCGTACATGGGGAACAGTTCTCGTTCACCTTCAAACCACAATGTGCCATCTCCATTTCACTGTCATGATCGTACGATGAAGAGGTTCATGGTCAGAAATGCGTCTGAAAGATGAACGGTGTCCAGGAGAGAAAACGCGCATCCTCGGGAGAATGCAGAAGAGCTGTTGAAAAGTTTCTAACCCTTAACCAGTCATTTCCATTTGGCAGTCCCACTTCAATGGAAATCAAGGACAGATGAGAAAAAGAAGACACCAAGATGGCGCGTAGGAACAAGGTAGAAGCGGGGGAAACAAAGCAATAAACCCTCAAAGCCCAAGCGTTTCTGTCACTATGCTATTCTCATCCCTCCCTCTTCACCCCATGATACCTTCATGCCTTATTTCATTTTTATTTTTCCAAGTGTGGAATTTTTGGTTGGCCTTTGATGCCATGTGAAGAAATGAGTTCAGCCCGGGCCACCACATACTTATTCATCCAACTGTCTTTGTCTTCCCCAACTCTCCTCCCAGCCTCGACTTCAAATGGCTTTGGTATTCTTGACTTAAATCATGCTAAATCCCACTTTCCCTTCAACTTGACCCTAATGACTAATCTGTTCTTCTGCCAAGAAAAGCTGACACTCCTCGTCATCCCTCCAGTTCCTGTGGCCAAAATTAATTAATTCAACCAATATTTATGAAGCCTCTATCATGAGGTAGACCGTGGGCAAGCAAGACCAGCAAATCCCTGCCCTCCCAAACCACCCCACACACATACAGTTGTCTATGAAACCGCAGACACACAACTACTCCCCTTTGAACTTAGAATATATATTCGCAAAGGGGCAGAACTGAAAAACTTGTTGATTATACTTAAAACTATGCACCTTAAAACTGTTTCAGGCTTTAAAGTACCTCGCAAACTAGACTGACTGATAAACAGTCATTTATTTTCCCAAGCTCTCTTTAATACAAAGACTTTATTCTTGGGAAAGGAAGCTAATTTATGTTTCATTCTGGCTTCAGCCTGGTCTGAAACTATCAGAATTAGCTTTTAGTCCAGTCACAAAAAGGAACTTGATTTTAGTGAACACGAATCGCCAGATCGGATTTTTTTCTCTCCCAAATAAGCGCAAAGGAAACAAGGTCTCGTCTAAATGTGGAAAGCATGAGCTCACACCAGAATTTTAGGGAAATGGAGTTTAAGTCAAATGACCATTAATATCAGTAATTATTATTCCTTATTTGTCAAAATTTCAACCTTTGGAGAACAAATCTAAACTCCGTGCCTCAAAAGGTTTTTTAAAAAGTTAAAAAAAAACAATTTGAAGAAAAAACAAAAATAAAAACAGGCCTTGTGTCAAGGTTGTCTGATTTCAGGTAATGATGGTTTTTCTCCAAAATCGTCTTTATTAGTCTTTCCTACTGTACTTTATAATGCAACCCACCCAACGGCTTTTCATCATATATCCCTTTCTGTGTTGATGAGAAAGCTGTATAAGCTCACAAAATATGAGTATGCTCTATTTCTCACATGTTTTTTTTTTGTTTGTTTGTTTGGGTGGCTTCATTTTGTTTTTATTGTTGTTCAGTTGAGTACATTTAAAACCGTCACAACGACTTTGTAGAAAAGGATCCCTAGATGAACGACATCTTGCTGAAATCCCCCAAATCTTACACTGATCAGGCCAAACCTGCTGGCAAGACGCGAACTCAGCTTCCTGCTCCTGACCCATAATTTTATATGTGAAACTCATCATCAAAGCTTGCAAGACAACTTGCGTTGAGCATTTCCAGATACCAAACCTCTCTCTGTTATTTCAAACAGTCAACAGCTGCACAGCCTGTTCTTCCCATCATGGTCATGATTGCGTTAGAAAAAAATCCACCTTTAAAAAAATTGTGAAAACTGAGAACAGCCGAGCAACCAATGGCAACGAAGAAGCACTATCCTGTTATCAACCCCGGCTCGTATTCTTGGGTGCTTGCCCGACAGGGACTAAATTCCCTTTACGGCAAGGGGCGGTTTCAGCTGACCTGCTGTGAATGTCCCAAGTGAGTCACCACCGTTAACTCCATCGACACCATTTGCTGCCCACTTGGACATTTCTGAACAGCTGCTTGGCTCCAATGTCTCCTTCTAACTGGAAATATGGCCTGGTCTGACTCAGTTTCAGAAGGGGACACGGGGAGGGGGGGTGGTGAGGGGGGGGGAAGGGAAGGAGACAAGGAGAGAAAGCACGCGTACCTCCTCTCACAGAAGGCTGACCACTCTGGTTTTTTCCACCAATGATGCTGGAAACGAATTTTGAAGATGTGGAAATGCTAAACCCAGTTTGTCATATTCTCTTTAATTTGTCTTTTATTATTTTTCTCATGAAGTTGGGTTGGGATTTTATATTGAAATTATGTGCTGATGTTGAAATGTGTGGCCCCTAAGACGTCGCCTCATCTCCACTTTTTTTAAACACATCCATCCTATTTTCCGAGCACACAAGTGAATATTTCCTTTACTCTAAAAATATTTTTCATAAAATTGAAAATCCATTTTGAATTGATCAACAACTTTTTTGGAGCATTTGCTAGAACAGGCTTCTGGACTAGACATTAACGAGGATTCTGAGAAATATCAGACGTGACCCATGGATTCAAGAATTTGTAATAAAATGAAGAGAAAAGGCCCGTTTAAATAGATCGTCCAGGAACAATATGAAGGAGTGTGTGTAAACGTGCCAAATGCTTGGTACAGCTACTAGGGGCCGCAAGGACTCAGAGAGAGGCTCTGGGCCGGTGGTTTTAAATCTGGAATGATGGTAACTGATACTAACAACTGAAATTAAATTGACTTTATAAACATGGGCTATGTGTCATAGCTGGGCATGCAGCCTAAGTGTCTAAGTTAAAGGCTGAAATATGTTCACATGACCTCAGTTTCATTTCAGGGGAAGTCCATGATTTATATGTACCTTGTTGTGTGCATAAGCACATGCATACATTTTTTAAAAACTCTTATATTCCCAGAATCACGAGGAGGTGAGGGCGTACTTGTAGTCTTGGGAATATTTATCAGCCATCTCGTGGGCCGTGAACAATTTATTTCTCGCTATGTTACTTACTCCAATTCATTGTAGATTTGGGTTGAAGATAGCTTGTTTATTGAATGAGTGGGGATATTTAATCAATCTTAACATCACTGATTGAGATTTGACCACAAACTCAATGTAAAAATAAAATAAAATAAAATAAGCCTGAGGTTTTAATCCTGAGGAGGTTTGCAAATATTAGAAAGTAATAAATCCTAAAGAATGCTTTGATTTGAGACCCGAACACCAATTAACAGTTTTTAAAATAATAGTTCCCAGTGCATATCTAAGACTGAATAATTAATGAACTATTATCAGTTTTCCCAAGATGCCAAAAAAAAAAAAAAAGAAAAAACACACTCAATGAAGACGTGTCATGTATCAAGAATTTGGTACAATCAAGTCTGTCTTAGACCTTATCAATGGGCTTGATGGGCTCAAAAGAGGTTTTCTGTAAATGGGAAGCCAAGCCAGAAAGACAGTTACTCTGAAGAAAGCTAAGACTCGTGTGGTGAGTATGTACAACGGGTGAGATTATAAGTCAGCTCATAAGTGAGCTTACTTTATAAATACCATGGTGCAATGGGAAACACAGAAATAGAGGAACAAGAAAGAGAAATAAGGAAGATGGTCCTTTTGAAAAATAGAAGACGACTTAATAAGTCATTCTATATGCGTGAGGAAATGTTGACAGAAGATCAACAGTTGAGCTGGGTTCTCACTATACCTTTGCAAGGACAACTTGGGCGGGGAGTGAGAGAGAATTCTGGCCAACAAGAGCAATATTTATCCAACAAGTATTCATTGAAGTGGCTATCACGGAACACGCACTATTCTGAATGGCGGGGATACCACTGTGAACCGCACCAAGTCTCTGACCTAGTGCCGCCTGTATTCCAATATGAAAGACATGTAATAATGATAATAATAAATAGAAAATAGGATCCGTGTTATAATGCCAAATAGACCTTATAAAATAATGTCTCTCATGTTATATAACAAATCTATCACCTAACCCATAAAATATAATGTTAAATGGCCAAAGAGGATAAGATGATATTATTTGCAAACACATAGAGCTCTAAACATGCAGGTAAGTATTTCATGAATCAGCAAGATCTGATTGTCCCGAGAGCACAAGGTGCTCGGTAGAAGTAGGGGTAGAAAGGGGTGAGAAACAAACTACAGAGGAGGCAGAATGTTCAGATACGATCTTATAAGCTCTGCTAAGAAACTTGTGTGTTCTTCTACATCAGGCAAATCAGGATCCATGGGATATTTCTTTTTTTTTTTTCTTTTAATGTTTACTTATTTATTTTTGAAGAGAGGGAGAGAGAGAGAGCACAAGAAGGGAAGGAGAGAGAGAGAGGGAGACACAGAATCCGAAGCAGGCTCCAGGCTCCGAGCTATCACAGCACAGAGCTCGACGCAGGGCTCCCACCCAGGAATCACGAGATTGTGACCTAAGCTGAAGTCGGACGCTTCCAGGTGCCCCCGAAGATTTCTTAAGTAGGGAAGTGACACGATACAATCTGTTTTCTATCAATCACTCTCTCGTCAGTGTAGAAAGTGGATTTGGGTTGGATTTGAGGTGGTGGTGGGATCTCAGTTAAGAAGCTAGTTGCTTGTGTGTTGACAATTTAGTTGAGAAGATGATATTCAGGCTACAGCTGAGAAGACGATATTCTGGTAATCAGAGCTCTAGAGAGAAGGAATCTTAGACCATTGTAAATAGTTAGCTCAGTTGTGGTCGACTTGCCTGTTGATCCTGAATTGATGAGTTGCTCTAAGCTTCATATTCTGCTTGTCTGGAATATCTGTCTCTGATAATAGCAGAGTAGCTCCTGTCAGACAGACTGTATCACAGGGAACAACTGTGAACTCTGGACAAAATACAAAAATAAATTACTGAAGATATTGGAGAGAGACCAAAGGAAGGCAGAGACCGGGAGGCAGTAGATACTTGGAAGGAGGAAATAGCACTGCTAAGGTTTCTGCTTTTTACAGTTTTTGCCAGACAACAAGTCCCAGCTTGGACTACCCGGGGCAACTAAATGTAAATAGGAAGCAGCAATCTTACAGGCATAAAGAACCAGAAGACACATCTTGGAGAGACCAAAAATGATAGAAT
Source organism: Herpailurus yagouaroundi (assembly GCF_014898765.1). Classification (NCBI taxonomy): domain Eukaryota; kingdom Metazoa; phylum Chordata; class Mammalia; order Carnivora; family Felidae; genus Herpailurus; species Herpailurus yagouaroundi. The sequence continues at coordinate 10,231,885 of NW_024412403.1, read as the reverse complement.
ATAGCCGATAAACGTACACAAAGTTTTGTGCCTAAACTCTTCCCAAATATCTGGGAATATCCCTAATATTGGGATTATCCCAATATTTGGATACCCCGAATATCCCTAAACTCTTGACATATCCATGCACAGGATTGAATCCAAGCCGTGCAGCTGAGCTCAGCGATGTGAACATTGATTTCAGCTGCAGTCCACCACAAGAATGACAAAACTGGAATTCCATTTTAACTAAGTTGACTGCCTGCTTTAATACCAAAACTCAATACCCTTTGAAGGAGGAATATAGCAGAATCCATTGCCTCTAGAGCATAGTATCCACAATGTCCAGGATCACCAGACATACAAGGCAAAATTACTAAGCGTAGAAATAAACAAGAAAATATGATAGAAGCCCAAGAAGAAAGACTTAATGATATCTGACCCCCAAATGACTCAGACATTGCAAGTAGCAGATTTTAAAGTAAATATATTAACCATGATCCACAAAAACAAAGAAAATATGTGTAATAAATGAATAAGTGCCAAATAGAAACTATAAACAGTAACAACGTAGAAAACATAGAACTGAAAAGTGCATTAACTGAAATGAAAAATTAACTGGATGGGCTTAACAGCTAGAAGACAACATTAGAAAAAGTCAGTGAAGTTGAAGGTAAAAGGTAAATGAATAGTTATAAAGTCTGAAGAATTGGAAGGAAAGAGATTGATCTGTGGACAATATCCAAAGTCCGAATGTGTATGTAATTTGAGTCCTACAAAGAGAAGACAGGGGGAATAGGGCATAAAAATACTTAAATTAGTAATACCTGAAATTCCCCCAAATTTGGTAAAAGGCATTTACAGATTCAAGAGATTTAATCAAAATCCAAAGAAAACCCCGAGACCCATCATAGTTAATCTAAACACACACACACCTAAAAAAATAAAAATAAACAAAAAACCAGAAAAAAACAAAGATAACAAAAAATTCTTAAAGCATCTAGAGAAAAGTAACACTTCATATACAGAGGAACAACAATATAAGTAATTTCTATCTTCTCATCGAACACCATGAAGCCCAGATGACAATGGATCAATATCGTTGAAGTGATAAAAGAAAAAAAGAACTTTAAGTTAGCGTCCTACAGCTAATGAAATGACCTAATTGCTCTAATGAAAATGATCTTCAAGAATGAAGGAAAAATAAAGACGTTTTGAGATAAATGAAAACTAAAATAATTTATTGTCAGCAGATCTATACTACAAGACATGCTTTGATACATTTTTTAGACTGTTGGACATTGATACTTTCTTAGAAGAGAATCTTTAGTAGAGAATGAAGAACATTCAAAATAGTAAAGGTGTGGGTGAATAAAGACTATTCAAAACAAAAAATGATGCCCTTGTATCATGAGATTTATAAAGCATGGAGGTAATGATATATATGAGAACTATAGCATGAATGAACCAATAGATAGGAAAGTTTGTATATTTCATATATGAAGTGGTATGATATTAACTCTAAGCATACTGAGAATTTAAGAATGTGAGTAACAGTACTTACAGCAAGAGCTATAAAAGTAATATAAAGAAGGATAGCTAAAAAGTCAACAGATAAATTAAAATAATTTCTAAAAAGATAGCCCCAAATAAAGCACAGGTATGACTTTAGCTTCCTCTTTATAGAAGAGGAACGCACCCTGGTGATTCACTTTTCATTGATTCAACTGCCACCTGTAAGATGACCTATAAAATGACAAAGCCTTAACCTCTGTCTCCACTCCATATCCCTCTCCTAAGATTCAGACGATATGTGTAACACAGAGGTAAAAATGAGAGGCTTTTTGGCTAGATATTGCCTTTTTTTTTTTTTTTAATTTCAGGGTGTTTGTAAAATTATTTTTTTTCTATTAGAATCCAAATTTCCAGTTCTCTTGAAAAAGAGTGAAAATTTGGAACACAGATGCCAAATTCCTACAGTAGCACCATTGGCTTAAATTGAATGAAGACTGGACACTTACTGATTACTCAATCTCTACCACTCCCTATAAAGTACTGACAGCTAAATGGAGAGAGACGTAAATAAATGGTTTATATCATTACATCTGCTGATATTAACACTAAACACCTTACAATGTAATTTGTGATACATTCTTTTTTTTTTTTTTTGTCAATCTGTCACACTAACCTGAACCGAGTTTGAAGTTAACCAGGTTCCTTTACCTAAGGGATTTCCATTTAAATAGGTCATTCCATTTCATATCTGTGTAGTTGGTTTTCTGAACCTCTACGCAGACTTTCCTGGTTATTCCTGGTAGCTTTCATCTCATTAGTTTTAGTTCACCGTCATGGCCAGTTGAGATACTCCAACATCCAGATTCTGTCACCTACCAGAGTAACTTTCCTTTTTGATTCTATGTCATTTAAAAATCTGACATTATGCCTTTTGCATGTTTCATGTAAATGGAACCAGTCTTCAGTGTCAAATAAGGTGCTGTGCAATTAGCATCACTTTGAAATAATTCAGCCTAGAAACGAATCCTCTCAGATGACATTCTGTCTTCGCCTGAAGCCAAATCAATGTCCAGAGGCATGATTTTATGATTAATATTTTTATTGATGTTTGCTTGTTGACCCCAGTAGGTCTTTCTTTGGACACATTTTCCAGTGTCAGGAAGACAAAGAATTTGAATTTAGGGTGTCAAATAAAGAACAACAGACAGATTATGAGCGCTTTGAGGTACAGGTTGGACTCTGGCTACTGCTCAAGATTAGGGAGACTCTATGGGACTGTCTCATCCAGAATTTCATTGATTCTTGCCCCTGGGAATGTGGGAATCTGGGAAGGGTTTGGCAAATGTTTTCATACCCCTCCCATGTTCGTCCTCATAAAGAGGAGCACCCACAGAGCACCCTCTTCTTTTTACTGGCACTCTTTGAAAGAAAATACAAGAATTCATATGTATCTGGGAAATGAAGGTTGCCAAATACATATTCAGATTGTTAGACTATATTTGGAAGAAGGAATAATTTTGGCATATAGGTTTAACGTTCTTGGACCCACGCCCTTTTATGAAGAAGACCTATCACCGTGAATTATTATCTCTCCTGTAATAGAGTGAAGAGACAGACATCCTTCACCTTCAGTTGGTTCAGCCTCTCTGAACTAGGGGTGATATCCTGGCTCCTGTAAATGGTATTTTAAATAGACTGCTATTGCTCCTTACTTACATCTTGGACCCTGACTATTTGCGTTAACATGTAAGAGAAAGCAAAAGAAACTGACTGGCTTAGAGGTTTTAGAAACCGTGGCTTTGATGCCTACGAAAGACATCTCAAAGAATTTAAAACATGACATAGTCTTTTTGTTGAGATATAAAATCCGCCAAAGAAATCAGCCACTAAAACACAAAGTGCATCAAGTCCTGTGGAGATACTTTAGGAGGAATATAATCAAGTGAAAGACACGACAATAAAACAGCATGGGTGCAACACTTCTCATCTTCAAAGTACTTTACAAGCTTTGCCTAGTAAGTGCTCACAACTCATCACTGAGATGGTGGGTGGTGCTATTCAGCCCATTCCATGGAATGGAACCCCAACAAAGGAGAGTGGGCCACCCCAGGACACACAGTGGGTATTAGAGTTGACAAAACATTGGGAGCCCAGATGTCCTCACTGTGACCAGAAAGAGACTCTACTGCTTCCTGAAAGCACTTAGTGCCCGAGGTACTAGTCTGAAGGCCAGCAGGCTAGAGGTCTAGGACAGTCAATAATGCAGATGAAGTCTGAAAGCAATCTGCTGAATACTTTCCTCTTGCTCAAGTAGTTTCAACCTTTTGTTCTACTCAAGGCTTCTACTGATTGGTTGAGGCCCACCCACATGGAAAGTAATCTGCCCTACTCGTAGTTCACCAATTTAAGTGCTAATCTCATCCGAAAATGCACTTCAAATTAACATATAAAGTTTCTCATCGCGGTCTCTTTCCATCATAAAATACTTGGAGATAAATGAGGCCAAGAGAATAATTTCAATTTATTTTGTTTTAAATGTATTTGTTTATTGTGAGACCGAGACAGAGAGCTGTGGAGGGGCAGAAGGAGAGAGAGAGAGACAGAGAAAGAGAGAGAATCTCAAGCAGGCTCTGTGCTGTCAGAGCAGACCCCAACACAGGGCTCAATCTCACAAACCATGAGATCATGACCTGAGCTGAAATCAAGAGTCGGATGCTTAATCGACTAAGCCACCCAGGGGCCCCAATAATGTCAACTTAAAAAAAATGTATCACTTACGACCATTGTCTCCTCCGAATATAAATTAGGTAGCACCCTTTTGTAGAGAGAAAGATGTATTATGTCCAAAATTATTGTGTTTTATTACTGTGGGTTCTGATAAGGAATAGGAATTTGGGATATTTGTAGTGATCTGTGGAAGTTTCTAGGGGAGCTATTAGCCTGTTTGATGCTTTTGTTTCAATTCTCCTTCCGGCAGTTGTTGGCCAGCAAAGAGCAGGCTGGATTGCATCCTTCAGCCATGGCACATGGAGATCTGGTGACCTCAAAACCATTTTGTGTGAGCCGTGTATTCACCATGTCATCAATTTCAACTGCGTCCTTTGATTGCAATTGCAATATGAATATGATGATGTTGTGGTGACAAAGCAATTTAGTGACGTACCATTTCTGTCAGAAGAAAAAAATTGATTATACTGACTAACAAACCAAACATGATAAACCAGCACAAATGAAATAGAATCTGTCTTCTTAACATTAGGTGGAAATTTGCCCTATTTCTCAGTACTTTCTGGCCGGACAAGCCACCCGTTAAGAACTCATCATAGGGCCTTCAACCACAACACCAAGAAATTATTCCTAGTGTCAAAGCAAAATATCTTGTGTGGAATTTAAGTAAAGTCATCATTTTGTTCTGTTATAAATGCAAAGAAACAACATGAATTCTCTCATATTATTACAACACTGTGACTTTTAAGAATATAGGAGCAGCTGGGTGGCCCAGTCGAGCATCTGACTTCGGCTCAGGTCGTGATCTCGTGGTTCATGGGTTTGAACCCCATGTCTGGCTCTGTGATGACTGCTCAGAGCCTGGAGCCTAGTTTTGGATTCTGAGTCTACCTCTCTCTATGCCCCTTCCCTTATCATGTTCTGTCTGTCTCTCTCTCAAAAATAAATAAACACTAATTTTTTTTTTAAGAATATGACATATAATAGCAATCTGCAGTGGAGACTTAGAAGTAGGCCGTTTTCTCTGTTGAACATAAACAAAAATGATTTTAAAACATTTTTAAACATGTTTTATTTATTTTTGAGAGACAGAGACAGAGTGCAAGTGGGGTGGGGCGAAGAGAGAGGGAGACATAGAATCTGAAGCAGCTTCAGGCTCTAAGCTGTTTTTAGCACAGCCCCGGACTCGGGGCTTGAACTCACAAACTGTGATATCATGACCGGAGCCGAAGTCAGGCGCTTAACCGACCGAGCCACTCATGCGCCCCTCAAAAAATTATTTTTAGGGGTGCCTGGGTGGCTCGGTCGGTTAAGCGTCCGACTTCGGCTCAGGTCATGATCTCACGGTCCGTGAGTTCGAGCCCCGCGTCGGGCTCTCTGCTGACAGCTCAGAGCCTGGAGCCTGTTTCGGATTCTGTGTCTCCCTCTCTCTCGGACCCTCCCCCGTTCATGCTTTCTCTCTGTCTCAAAAATAAATAAACGTTAAAAAAAAATTTAAAAAAAAATTATTTTTAGGTCCTGGTGAGCAGACCAGAAAGGCAGACCATGTGAAGCTCACAGCTTTCCATCTCCCTGGCATCCTTCATCCCTTGACAAATCCAGAGGAAGATCCAGAGGACAAAAAACTATTTGCCTTCTCCCAAGCATTGCGAGGGTGTAGGCATGAGGAAAGGGGAAACTCTGCCAGCCGGGGGTAAACCAGTCCCGGGGATCCTATGGTCACTCCTCACCTCTACCTGCCCAACCACCACCAATGAAAAGAACCACCGTACCTCCCATGTGGACGCTGCTCTGATTTTCAATAGGGCAAACTCATTCTCCTTTCCATAAAGCTCTCACATAGTTTTATGCCAAGAAAATAAACCAAAAACATACACAGATGCGGCTAAAGGGCAAGGGGGATTTAGTCATTGGCCCACAATCACATCACAAGTAAGTGGAAGAGTTGGATTTGAAGATTCTCTTCCCCGTCTAAAAATCTTTCCGGATTCCCCAGAGGCCTCAGAATGAGTGGGGTGGGTCTGTGCCTCCCTCCCCTTCCTGCTTGCACTCCTTCCTCCTTCAAGGCTGCAATTTAGTCTGTTTTCCTCGGCCCCACCCCCTCCCCAGATTGAGGTGTTTGTAGAGGGGAAACACACGGTTGGATTGGTCACTGTTCTCAAAGCCATCTGGAGGGTCTGTGAAATGTACACTGAGGCAAAGAGCAAAGTAATCCTCTCCCATCCCGCACATCGTGCTCGGGTCCAAGCACTCCTGTATCTTCCCTTCTACCTGGAGTTTGGATTCCCAAGGAGTGTGTAACCAACCCACTTTGGTGATTGGAAAACAATCCCTCCCTTCATCTCACACACCGACATCTAGATGTCTCTGTGCCGTCTTATATTTATTTAGTCCAAGATAATTTTTTTTTTCTTTTTCTCTTTTTTGTTTTCTTCTTCTGATGTTTCTACACTTTATCTATAGGATTTCAGGTTTGTTTGTTTTTTTCATTTAAGACTCTCCTTGGCTAACTGAAGATTTACTCGCATTTAACATGCAATACTCTTACCCAAGCGTCTTAGGAAAAGCCGGTGTCAGAATTGTTGGACCGGTTCTTTTTCACGCTACACCTGCTCTCCCCTACTCTTTACCCCGTTGAACTTTATATTCTTTGTCTCTGAGCATTTCTAAACTGCTAAAGATACTTCCAGTTCTAAACCATGTTGCTCATGTTGGCTGTTCCTCTAAAGCAGCAGAAAAGGTATCAAGTAGACTTATATATTTTAAAAGGCCAAAGAAAACCTGTTATATATGTTGTTTTTTAAACATATTCAGTGTGGCCACAGCTTTCTTAAGTTTTGGTTGTAAACTATTACGGTCTCCTGGGACAAAAAATACCCTGAAACGTCTAGACCATTTTCCTGGCTCATTCTCTTTGCTCAACACCCAACGGAATATTATGGTGGATTGAAGGCCTAGCTCAATACCCCCGGTTTATATTGAGAACACACCCTCCAAACTCCCCAAACCAGTCAGGCTTTATTGAGAGAGTTTTGCCATTCAAATATTTTCCTAGTTGTTCTTTCTTGGCTGCACCCACAAAACAAATGAAAATGTTCTAGAGCTGGGTGGGCAAATATAGCTCCTCTTCCAGCCTCTCCCGAGTCAGACACACATTTGGCCTCAAGCTGTTTTGCTCTTTTGTGCAAATGAAAGCCACTCAACTGCTTTCACACCTCATTTTAATGTCCTATAATTTCAAAAGCATTCTGTTCTTATTGACAATAATTACCCACCAAGTTCAAAGGCTCTCTGGATTATGAAACCTCTTCTAAGGACGAGCTGATTAATCCAGTTTGTTATTAAATTAGAACTATATTCTTGACTGTTTGAGTGAAGATTTTAGTATTGATTTCCTAATAAGCTTAATTATCGCCTTGAAATATCATTAATATTTTTCTAATCTCTATTATCTCTAGTAAGAGGCTATGGGCTCACTCACTATTAAGTGGGCATTTAAAGCTGCCTATGACCTGGTCCCAAATTATTCTTTTCACCTCATGTTCACCTCCTTGCTTCCCCTCCCCACAACCTCCCCCCCCCCCCCCCCCGCCACACACGTTCGAAACCCTGGGTCCAACCAAATCGCTTTATACTTTGAAGTGTGGTCATGACGCGTACGTGTATCAGGCTCCTTGCCTTTACTCTTTGAGTGATGATGCTGTTCATTGAAACTGCTCCATTAAAACTTGCTTCCACTATATTCTTCCTACCCCAGCTCTCCCTGCTCACTCGGGATCATCTCCGACCTTGAGACGGCAGTGAACCCTGAGTCAGTTAAGACAGTATTTCTCTCTAGGTCCTGACTCCGCAGCTAGATTATGAATCTCAAGAGAGCGGAATTTGCTCACAATTTGACAAGGTAGGCGTACTGGACCTGTCGCTCAAGGACCTGGCGGGTGGTGAGTGGTTGTAGCTATCCACTATCCATTCTTCCTATCAGGCTTGCATTATTCACTTACCCTCCTTTTGGCCTCAGTTTCTCATTAATAAATTGCAGGGTACACTTTTCCAGCTACCTCCCAGAATTGTTGCAAGGACCATGTGCGTGCTCTGGCAGAAAGCCTTCGGGTGACCCTTGACTTTCCACCATCCCTCACTCCCAACTCCAAAGCTGCTGGCTCCCTCCCGCTGCGCATCTTGGATTGCACACTTCCCACCATGTCCAGAAACTCCACGTTGGCTCATGTCCCCGTCACATTGCACCTGGAACGTTGCGGTACCCCCCCCCCCCCCGCCACCGACTCATCTCTTTGCTTCCGCCCTCACCTGCTGTTTCCTACGATCCCTTTACAAGTGACCTTTCATTTTTCAGAAGGTATCTGATTAGAACTCCCTGGGGCCCGAGCGCCTCACTCGAAATGGAATGTGAAGTCCTTACCCAGGTTTCTCTCAGCCCTGCTCCTCTGCTCTCAACCACTGTTCCAGCCATGTCTCCCTTCTCACTCCTGGAATGTCCCAAGCGTTCCCCCACCTCAGAACTTTCTCTTCCTCTGCCTGGCACGGCCCTCCTCAGGTGGCTGCATGGATCTCTTCCTTGCTTCCTTCGGTTTTCTCGATGTCTTTGGGCCACTTTGTCAGAGTGGACTTCTGAATGGCCTTATCTTCAAAAGTTCATCCACATGCTCTCTTTATTCCCTTCCCCTGCTTTACTTCTCTTCAGAGCCCTTACCACAAATGACACAATACTGTTTATGTGTGTAATTTCTGTCCATCCTCTGTTAGAGCACTAGCTTCATGAGAGCTGAAGCCTTGTTCTATTGCTATATCCTTACTACCTTGATGAGTATCTGAAACATGGTAGGTGCTCAATAAATATACATTGAATAAACGAACAAATAAAAAGTATAGGGGAGTCTATTTGAAACTCTAAAGTTTGGGTCCATGTTTCTCCACTTTGGCTGCCCAATAAATTCCAAAAGGGAAATTTAAAGAATACTGATGTTCAGACACCCTAAATCAGAACCTCTTGGAGTGGAGCCCAGGAATTGGCACTTTTTAAAAGCTCCCTAGAGGTTTCCAGTGTATAACCAAAGCTGAGAACAATTGTTCTGAGGCATATAAAATAGTGTTTGCCTTCTAACGATGTTTGTGTTCCTAGCTAGCACCTCACTAGCTCAGTACCTTGCCCATTTCAATGACTTAACCCCTATCTCTTGAGCAGTTCTTTAGGAAATGCTACTTTTAGCGAATAGAATAATTTGTACACTGGAAATACTATATTGCTTGGTTGGACTCAGATCTGTACCTTGTTTGGGGAAAGATGGCTGGAGAGTGAAAGCACAAGGATTTCATAGCTACTCTCTACAAAGTACTCTGCCACTCAAGATACAAACCCCATTTAATATCCACATAACCAGGATAATATTTGTGATACGGTAAACCAATGCACTTTTTTTTTATTGTTTGCAAATCATTTTTCTCTATGGCTTCCCCACAGGGTGAATCAGATATTTACTGCATAAGGTGGAGGTAGATACTGACTAAAACAAAGACATTTTTGTTCAGCTTTGTGGAGCAAACTAGATTTGTTGAGCCTGAATGAGACAAGATCCTTAAAGGTAGGTTGTGAAGAAGGAAAAGCATTTGATAAATACGCAAAAATTTCCTTCAATAGAAGTGAGAGAGGTTGCTGGAATGACCAGTAGATTCTCAACACTTGTAGTCTCAGAACCCCTTTGTACTATTAAAAATCAGGGTGACCTCCAAAAAGGGGGGGTTGTTGGTTTGTCCCATCAGTTCTCTCTATCAGTAGGTATCATATTTATAAATTAAAATTTAGAAGTTTTTAAAATGCTTATTAATTCATTTAAAAATAACAAAGTAAGCCCATTACATGTTAACATAAATAATTTATTTTGATGAAGATAATAATATTGTCCAAAACAAAAAGTGATTTTTTTCACATTTTTGCAAATCCCTTTAATGTCTAATTTAATAAAAGACAGTTGAATTTTCATATCTTCTTCTGCATTCAATCTGTATCATTCCAATGTTTTAAAAAAATACTTTAACATTTATTTATTATTTTTCAGAGACAGAGTGCAAGCAGAGGAGGGCCAGAAATTGAGGGAGATACAGAATCTAAAGCAGGCTCCAAGCTCTGAGCTGTCAGCACAGAGCCTGATGCGTGGCTCGACCCCACGAACCACTGAGATCATCACCTGAACCAAAGTCGGATGCTTAACTGACTGAGACACCCAGGCACCTCCCAATCCAATGTTTTGATCGAAGAATATGAAGAAAATGTAGACTCATACACATATATAGTTTAAAAAGGCAACAGTATGTTAATAAGCATCTTAGATTATTGTGAAATTCTACAGTTTCTCAAAGTTTGGTTACAATATGGAATCTGAAGCCACATCAATGAATTTTCATTCTCTGTTATATGAAAATTAATTGATCCTTTTGGCACTTTGAATAGATCTTTTATTCATGTCTATTTTTGGAACACCATGCATTGGTCATTTGAAAATTATTAGTTGACTGAGTTATGCATATCTTCCAAATATTGACACGCTTCCTTACTTGATATTAAACAAATCACATTTGTCAGGGGCACCTGGTTGGCTCAGTTGGTAGAGCATGTGATTCTTGATCTCAGGGTTGTAAGTTCGAGCCCAAGGTTGGGTGTAGAGTTTACTTAAAAAATAAAATTAAAAAAATAAATAAAAAATAATATTTGTTAATATTAGCCATCACATCGGAAATACATTAAAGTCATGGGAAATGAGTTCAGAGTGGTAGATACAAGATTTCTAAAATTCTCAATTTCCCTTGAAAGCTCAAATTTTATTTGAGCAACAAATATTCTCAGTTGTTTTTCTGACGGGCTCCCTTTGTTCAGTTTTAGGAAAATGTCTTCTCAATACTCAAGTCTGAAGAGCCAGGGTTTGTCTCTGCCAGTCTTTCAAATGAATGAGGTGTCTTATGAAAGAAGAAGCTCGTTCAGAACACTCACAATTTGTTGCTGGCCCTTGAGACAACCACCATGGTCCAGGAATTAGCAGCAATATTTTATATATACTTCCTATCTTATTACATAAGGTATTAAAAACATGTGTACTCAGGGGTTAAAATTTAATAGCATTAATAATTTTTATTGCTTCATCAAGGACATTGTTTAATTAAGTTGACTTTTTTTTTTTTTTTTACTGTGAGTAGATGGCGGTGAAGAACACAATGAATACTACCGGTATTTGATGCCATTGACTTGATTGTTGTTGAAATGCTAGCACTTTGATCCACAAGTTTTTTTTTTTGTAACATTAGTGAAAATGTCGACATATTTTTTTTAAAGGGAAACAATATCCTAATCTTTATTAAAATCGTCCGATGCTTCACGGACCTCCCGAAGGGTCTCGGAGCCCTGAGGGATCTACGTATCACACTTTCAGGACTGCTGCCCTAGAGTAATCAGAAAGACGTGGTGCCGCATTCACTGTAGCTTTTAGGAAGGAGGGTAGGTCTTCTGGTCTCTTCTGTGTGGAACAAAGAGGGGAGAGAAAGGGTGGGCTCATTTACTCTTGTTTCTCAAGACGGAGATAGGAACATGGCGTTTGAAGTATTCGGGAAGATTTGAAGGAATTTCCCCAAGGAAGAGGCCTCATTTCTACTTCTAAGGGCATATTCCAGAAAAACATCAACTTCCTGAGGAGAGCCTGATCATTCAGCATGGCATAGGAGCAACATGGTTCTGCCTAAGATGTGATTAAAAATGGCTCATGCGTAATAACATATTTAATGGTGAAAGACTGAATGCTTTTTCTTTAATACTGGGAATAAGGCAAGGATATCTGTTCTCACCACTCTTATCCAACATAGGACCGGAAGTTCTAGCTGCTGCAAAAAAGCAAAGGAAAAGAAAAGGCACGTAGATTTGAAAGGAACAAATGGCGCTGTCCCTGTTTGCAAATGACGTGAATGTCTATCTAGAAAGACTCAAGGAATCGATAAAAGAAAAGAAAAGAAAGAAAAGAAAAGAAAAGAAAAGAAAGGAAGGGAAGAGAAAGGAAAAGGAAAAGAAAAAGAAAACAAAAACAACAAAAAAAAAAGAAAAAGAAAAGCAAAGAAAAAGGAAAAGAAAAAAAAAACTCCCAGCACTAAGAAGTGAATTGAGCAAGGTTGCTGGATACATAATCAATATACAAAAATCAACTGCATATTTTATACATCAAAATGAACATGTGGAAATTGAAATTAAAAAACAGGCCGTTTACAATAGTGTTGAAGAAAATGAAATACTTGGCTATAAATGTGCAAAGGATCTGTACCGAAAGCTGCAAAATGCCAATAAAAGAAATTAAACAATACCTAGATTAATGGAGAGACTTACTAGGGCCATGGATTAGAAGGTGTAGCATAGTAAAGATGAGCCTTCTCCTCAAATCGCTTTAGAGATTTAATGTGATTCCCATTGAAATCCAGCAAGGTTTTTGAAGATGGCACAAGCCCTACAATAGCTAAAATAACCTTGACAGAGAAAAATAAAGTGGGAGAAATCGGTACTCCCTGGTAAGGCTTACTGTATAGCTGCGGTAATCAAGATATTGGAATCAAGGCAGTGAGAGAGAGACATCTAGATCAGTGTGACAGCATAGAAAATCCAGAAATAAACCCACACAAATATGAGCAACTGACTTGTGAATTCCTATTGTAATAAAGCATGCACATGAACTAATAATCGCAATTATAATTCTGATCATGAGTGATTTTTAATAAAAATTGAGTTATAATCCACATATCCAAAAATTCACCCTGGACACCTGCATGGCTCAGTCGGTTAACCATCCAATTCTTGATCTCAGCTCAGGTCTTTATCTCAGGGTTGTGAGTGGCTCAGCTGGTTAAGCGTCAGGTCATGATCTCAAAGTTAATGGATTCGAGCCCCGGGTAGGGCTCTGTGCTGACAGCCCAGAGCCTGGAGCCTGCTTCAGATTCTGTGTCTCCCTCTCTCTCTGCCCCTCCCACTTTCACACTCTGTCTCTCTCTCTCTCTCTCTCTCTCAAAAATAAATAAACATTAAAAAAAATTTTAATTCATCCTTTTAAAGTACACAATTGAGTGCTGTTGATCATGTCCATGAAGATGTGCAACCATCACCGCTATTTCCAAAACATGTTCATCACCTCCCAAAGAGATTCCATATCCATTAGCAGTCACTCCCCATTTCCTTTCTCTTAACCCCTATCAATTACTAATTTACTTTCTCTTTATGGGTTTACCTACTCTGGGCCTGTCATATCATCCTGTGGCATCATACAGTGTGTGACTTTTTGTACCAGGCTTCTTTCATAGGCCAGAAAGGACCCATGAGCTATCCCAAGGACCCAGTGTGGTCCCAGCACCCACGTTTTCCACCCTGATACCTGGATGATGTGTAAGTCCAGCGAATGTTTTGATGGGCCTGCGGAGAAATCCCAAGTTGACTGAATTCATTCAGAAGTAACTGAATTAATATGAAAGAAAATCTTTTAAACCAGAAGAGACTGAGTTTTCATACTGACCAGTTTGAGTTTTCTTCCTCTTTCATGGGGAAATAGGGAAGCTCCAAAAGACAGCAAGATTAGTTATGGAAAATAAGGAACATTCTAGTTTTCTAAAAATCTGAGTCATAGTATTTAAGCTCCAGTCGTCTCAGCTCTTAACAATTCTAGTTTCAGGATGAAGAACTGAGGCTTAGAAACGTTCAGTGATTGCCCAACGTCACACGCAAATTCATGTCTGTTTGCCTCCAAATCCTTCTAAGCAAAGGGAAGTCTCATGCTAGTAAGATTAATATCAAAGCTGGCTGCTTTTCATAAACTCTAACTAGGAAGTGTCATATACTAAACTGTCCCACCCGAATCAAGGTCTATAGCTTTTGAAGACTTAAAACACAAGCAAAATAAAATAAAATGTGCTAATTTCCAGAAACTCTTTAAAGGCAAGATCCCAAACCTTTTCCTACTCAAGAATTTAAAATACAGGTTTTCTAAATAGATTTTGAGCATAATTATAGAACCCCTTCTATAACACTTATAGATAACATTTCTAAAGTTATGGCCAGTAGTCCATTAGCATATTATGTATATGCTGCTTGATAACCAGCTTTTTTTTTTTAATGTTTATTTATTTAATATTGAGAGAGAGAGAGAGGAAGACAGAGAATCCCAGGCAGGCTCTGCATTGTCATCACAGAGCCTGATGTGGGGCTAGAACTCACGGACAGTGAGATCATGACCCGCGCTAAAATCAAGAGTCAGACACTTAACTGAAAAAGCCACCCAGGTGCCCCAATAACCAGCTAGTAATCATTGAGCATCGATTAGGTGCCAGGCCCTGGTCCAAGCACTTTCCAGGTAGCACCTTATGTCATTTTTATAAACCACCCCTCAAGGATGAGTGAGTCACAGAACCCAAAACATACCACGAGTCAGTGAGAACCCAACTCCACTATCTTCTTCTGGCCTCCAAAGGTCATTCTCGTAATCAATACGCCAGTCTGCCAACAAAATATTGAATCCTACAAAGTGTCTTGGCTTAAGATCGTAAGCGCTGATAGGAAGGCCAGAATGGAAAATAAGGGGGAGTCGGGTCACGTCAGGTGGCTGACTTCATTGGCCAGACATTCTAGTTTCTTTCTTTGTTTTATTTTAAACGGAGAAGAGCAAAACCGGAATCAAATTTATTCTTGAATGCATGATAATTCAGGACATGTATTCTAATTTATTATTAAAGCCTCAAGAAGGGAATAAAAGAGAGAAAGAGACTATATGTGTGTGCACATGTGAGCATTCCATAATACACATGCATGTTAATGCCAAGGTGTCTTCCAAGCACTGACATTTTACTTTGAAAAGGGAATTTTTGTGATTAGTTGTTCTCGGGAGAACATCAGTTATAAGGCCTTCAATAGGTGGCTCCCTAAGGAAACTTTAAGCCACGTTTCTTTTGGGTCTTGAACTCACACTACAAGTAGACATAAGTGGCACAGGGTGTCATGGGTTGCACCGTGGCTCCCAAAACATGTGGGTGTCCCAACGACCAGTACTTGTGAACGTGATCTTATTTGGAAACAGGGTCTTCACAGATGCGATCAAATTGAGACGAGATTATTGGGCCTTCTGCGTGGCTCAGTCGGTTGAGCGTCCACCCCCAGCTCAGGTCATGATCTCACGGCTTGTGAGTTCAGGTCCCGCACTGGGCTTGCTACAGTCAGCCTGGAGCCCGCTTCAGATCCTCTGCCCCCCCTCTTTCTCTGCCCCTCTCCCCCACTGTCTCTCTCTTTGTCTTTCAAAAATAGATAATCATAAAAATAGGAGACGAGATCGCTAAGGTGGGCCCTAATCCAAATAGGACTGGTGTCCTTATGAGAAAAGGAAGATCCGGACACAGAGGAGGATCTCACACGGGCAGAGATGAGATTAAGTAGCTGCAAAACAAACAACCCCAGGAATCACCATCAAGCATCAGAAGCTGGAAGAGGCAAGGAGAGGTTCTACTCAGAGCCTCACAGGGGCATGGCCCTCCTGTCACCTTAATTTTGGACGCCTGGTCTCTAGAACCAGGAGAAGATAGATTTCTGTTGTTTGAAGACACCCGGTTTGTAATGTCCGGTTATGGTGGCCTCAGGAAAGCGACGTGTGGGGGCTCAGGCTGCAGGCAGCGGAGGGGCAGGAGCTGCGGGAGAAGAGGATGATCGCATACACCGGAGGAAAGGGGAAGAAAAATAACAATGACATGGGAAAGAGGTGACGTGTTGTGGAAAAAGGGGAAGTTAATGATGCACCTACTTTCTTGTTCTGATTTTCTTAGAATTCAAAATACAGAGAAAAACAGTTCATGTGAATCGGGCGTCACAGACATAATCAGGGGAACCACACATAAATCTTGCTGTACAGATGTCGAAGGTTCAGTCAAAACATATTGTAAGGGGAGGCTGGGGGCTCAGGTCACAGTTTGTGACCCAAACTCAAGGACGCTCCCATCTTTTTTTTTTTTTTTTTTAATTTTTTAAATGTTTATTTGTTTTTGAGAGAAAGAGAGCGTGAGCAGGGGAGGGGCAGAGAGAGAGAGAGAGAGAGAGAGAGAGAGAGAGAGAAAGACACAGAATCAAGAGCAGGCTCACAGTTTGTGAGATCGAGCTCCTCGTCAGGCTCTGTGCTGACAGCACGGAGCCTGCTTGGGATCCTCTCTCCCTCTCTTTGCACCTTCCCCTCTTATGCGTTCTCTCTCTCTTTCAAAATAAAAAAATAAATAGATTAATTTAAAAAAAAGTATAATTCACAAAATGGAACCCATCATTTATTATAATTACTAAAACGAATATCACATAGTGTGTGTGTGTGTGTGTGTGTGTGTGTGTGTAAAATGTAGTATACTTGATAGGATTAAGCCTCATTAAGAAAGAACATGTTTTAGAGAAGTTCTTACTGGATTTTTCCCCCCACCCCGAGTCTCACATGTTGACAATACTTCCTTCAACTCAGATGTCGATAAAACAGCCCTCAGAGCTCTTCAACTCAGAAATTTATGAAGATCACAGAAGATTTGGATAATCTTACCGAATACACAGCAAGGGGAAGTGTGTATTATTCACCCTGCAGATTTACATAAAACCGTCTCTGTAGGGCATGGGGCCGATTCTGAGATGAGTCACTGCTTCGTCCCCAGGAAGGAGCTGGAGAGACAGACGCCTTTGCAGGGCGACCCTCTGAACCACCTTGGCGCTGGTCTGGGGACTCTGCCCTTCATTCCATGTTGTCCTTAGGCCAGGAAATCGGTCCGCTTTCTCAGGAACCTGTATCAGGCCTTGCCTTTGTTTCCACCCAGACTCAAGGGCGCTCCATCTTTTTTTTTTTTTTCTTTTAATTTTTTACACGTTTATTTGTTTTTGAGAGAAAGAGATGGAGCGTGCGCAGGGGAGGGGCAGAGAGAGAGAGAGAGAGAGAGAGAGAGAAAGACACAGAATCAAGAGCAGGCTCCAGGCTCTGAGCCGTCAGCCCAGAGCCTGACGCGGGGCTCGAACTCACGGACCGCGAGATCGTGACCTGAGCCGAAGTCGGACCCTTAACTGACTGAGCCAGGCCGGCGCCCCAAGGACTCTCCCATCCTTTTGATCCGTCTACCTGAGGCCGGCTTGGCCTGCACAGCCAGAGGAGTTGGTTTTCTGTTTTTCCAGTTGTCTCAGTGCAAGGGTGATTTTTGTGTTCCCACTTTGGGGAGACAGGCTTTCTTTCTTTGCTTAAGGTATAATCTGTAACCGGATGCTTGCTTCATTCTATGGCTCAGTGCACATCTTTTGGGAGTAACTTAATGTCAAGGGCTAGCCATGATATTTAATAGCTCTTTGACACAGGATATATCTCTTCGCTTCTAAACTAAGTTCTCTCACCTGTCAAATGAGCATGTTAATATCTCAGAGCTGTAGGTAAGCATTGAATGAGACAGGTTTTTTAAAGGTGTTCTCTTATAAGAATGGGAGACGTGTTCATGCTAGCACTTTCAGAGGGACGGGGGTGGTGGGGCTTCACCCAGAGCAATGAGGGGACATCTGAGGTCAGGAGTCAGATCCCAGGACCTTTCCAGATTGGGCACAGCGAGGTTTGCCCCGGGCCCCTTTTATTTTTTATTTTTTTATTTAAAAAAAATTTTTTTTTTCAACGTTTATTTATTTTTGGGACAGAGAGAGACAGAGCATGAACGGGGGAGGGGCAGAGAGAGAGGGAGACACAGAATCGGAAACAGGCTCCAGGCTCTGAGCCATCAGCCCAGAACCTGACGCGGGGCTCGAACTCCCGGACCGCGAGATCGTGACCTGGCTGAAGTCGGACGCTTACCCGACTGCGCCACCCAGGCGCCCCGCCCCGGGCCCCTTTTAGATGATGCAGGTTCACGCCATCAAATGATGGAATGATCATGCTTCTCCTCCTCTTCTGTAATCCCCTTTCCTCTCCCCCTCCCTCCATACACACCCCTGGGGGAGCGTATCCATCCCCAAGGATGAATATACCGCCTTAATGGCGGTGGTTCCCCGCTGAGTCCCAGGCTAATGCACCCAGCTCTTCCTTCACTTGAAGCACAGAGGTCTCAAAATGAAAATATCCCAAGTGGCCTGATTGCTTCCTGCTTACCCCACCCCCATCCCTCCTTGGTCTTCCATCTTTCAGAACATGGTGCCATGGCCATCCGGCCAATCCAAGGCAGAGCCATCATCCTACACTCAATCAGCTGGCAAGTTCTGTCGATGCCATGTCAAGACCCCATCCCCATTTCCTCTGCCACGACCCAAGACTCTTGGTTCCTGTATTTTTGCCACTGGTCTCTTTGTTTTTCACCCTTGCCCTCCCATCCATGCAGCCCCCTGCAGCCAGAGTCACTGTTTCTCAAACTGTAAAAGAGCTCATTTCACTTCCCTGCTTAAAACCCTGCGGTGGTTTCTCAGTGCACTTAGGGTAAAACTCCACTCCTTACAGCAGCCCCCACAGCCCTGAAAGATCCCCTCCCTGCCTCTCTCTTCACCTCACATCAGGCCACTTCTGACACATGGATTTCGAGCTATACTTCATGCTTAGTTCATTGCTGCCTCAGGGCCTTTGCACTTGCAGTGCCCTCTGCCCGGACTGCTTTCCTGCCTGCTCTCCTCATGGAAAGGTCCTTCAAATGGCACCTCCATTTTTTTTGCAGGATTTTGGCATTTTTGTGGCCATAATTTTGCAGATTACTCACCAAAAGCAGGCCATTGCTCCAGCATTCCCCCCCCCTTTCAGCCCTACTACTGTTTCTTTCAGAAACAATATTTTTACCTGCATCATTTCTTATTGCATTATAACATATAGTAAAGTGCACTAATTTTTAAGTGTATACCTTGATGAATAGCCCCCTCTATGTCACTACTACCCCAGGTCAAGGAACAGAACATTACTATAATTCCAGATTTCCCTATATCCTTTCCGAGTCAATCCCCGCGGCACCTACTTCCCATTTCCAGAGGTAACCAGCATTCTACCTTCTCTCAATCATGGATTGTTTTCTCCTGTTCTTGAACTTCATAGAAAGGTAACCACACAGCACGTACTCTGTTGCGTGTGGCCTCTCTTTCACTCAACAGAACACTCTAACATTCAGCATGTAGTTGTGCGTAAAATAATTTGCTCTTTTTTTCTTATGGCAATATGCCACCGTGTGATTATAACAAAGCTTATTTATTCATTCTACCTAGGGGGGACGCTCGAGCTGTTTCCAGTTTGTGCCTATTATGCATAAAGCTGCACGCACCTTTTGGTGGTCATATGAACTCATCTCTGCTTTTGAGCATACACCTAGATACGAAATCGCTAGGTTGTAGGGCAGGCATATGTTTTGCTTTCGCGGGTGATATCAATAGTTTTCTTTTAATTTCTGATCTTGACTTTTACCTTTCCTAGTAGAATTAAGCTCTGTGAAGGCTAAAACTTATCTATCTTGCCTCCTTTTCAACTCCTAACATCCACCACAGTGCTTGGCACGTCTTTAAGCGCTTGGTCAACATTTGTTGAACAAAGTGTTACAGGCTGTTCCTTCAGTTTCTGTTTCTTCGTCTTACTTATACTATTCTGCTTCCTTATGTGTTAATGTCTCTCAAGGTAGCTTTTAAGCATCAGCTCTCATTGAGTGACATATTCTCTTTGTGGTGCCAAAAAGCCCAAGGAGAATATACACCCGCCCTTTCCAGGCAGCTCCAGAGTGCGGTGAGAAGGCACACGTTGACTCCCTGGGCCAATCAAGTGTGGCTGGGGGTCAGAGTCAGATGGTCAACCCAAGACCACCTGTGTGCGGGTCCTTGTGGGACTGCCCTTGGACTCAGCAATTCCCAACATTTGTCTGGACTAGAACGTGTATGTTTCTGGCCCAGCGCCTGACATAAAGTTGACGCTCAGCAAACTACTATCGTATGTTACTATTATTACTGCCACTCCTACTATTGATGTCATAGTTCATAACCGACACCAGGTTAGACCATCAAACATTTCCTAAAGAAGCAACCACAGTTCGGGAACATCAGATTTCCACATGGCCAATGTTGCATGGAATATGCGGATTATAAAATACAAAATTCATTAAAAAGAAAAACACCACTAGCCACTTTACGCAGCAAACAAGAATGCGCCACTGAAAAGGTACATATATTCTATTTCCTTTTGGAAGAGTATACGGCCATTCATGTCAAAAGTCATCATTTGATACCTGTAATGCCCACCTGCAATGGAAAGACTCTTCAGGTGGCCCCGTGATCCCGGCCTCGTGGTTTTCACATCCCGGTTTGATCCCCTCCTCCTGAGAA
Organism: Herpailurus yagouaroundi; assembly: GCF_014898765.1. Lineage (NCBI taxonomy): Eukaryota > Metazoa > Chordata > Mammalia > Carnivora > Felidae > Herpailurus > Herpailurus yagouaroundi. The sequence continues at coordinate 10,211,319 of NW_024412403.1, read as the reverse complement.
TGTGCTAGACTTATTACTTGCTGCTAATACCAACAGAATGCACTAAAGATGATAGGACATAGGGGATTGGGATTACATGCATGTGCTTTGTGATTACAATACATACAACTGTATTACCCATCTTGTGGGAGCTTCTCTCTCCTTGCCGGCTTTGAAGAAGTAAATAGCCAAGTCGGGGAACCCCACACATCAAAGAACTAGGGACAGTCTCCAGTAGCTGGAGGCGGTCTCTAGCCTGCAAAGGCCTCCAGCTGACACCCTCAATGAAATAAACCCCTGAGTCCTACAGCTCCAAGGAACTGAATTCTGCCAACAATGTGAGCTAGGAAGTGGATCTTTCCCCAGTATGGCCTCAGTTGAGACCACAGCCCCAACCAACACCTGCAGGAAAGCCTTGAGACACCCCGAAGCAGAGAACCCAGGAAAACTGTGCCCAGGCTCTTCCTGACCCACAGAAACTGTGACAATAAATGTGTATTGTTTTCAAGTCATTAAGTTTGTGGTACGATTGTTCCAAAGCAATCAGTGTATCAGACCACTGATACACTATCCGCTCCGTCATCCATTTAACCAGTACCTATTAAAAGCATACTCCTAAACAAGATACGGCACTGGATATAGGACATTATGTACTTATCATTCAACACAAATATAACCAGCTTGAAAGTTAACCCCTATTCTATATTCACTTATTTTGGAGACACCAAAACAATGATGCAGCGATCATCTGAGATAGCATAGCCCCGGTATCACTTATCTTATGTAGTATTTTCCCCATCAACTCTTTTCCCTGTAGGCAAGATGAAATATTCATGGCAAAATGAACTTATTTGGCATTGCTTTAATACTTCCCTGAATTGTCATATGTTAATCAAAGTACTGACACCTCAAATTTTCTGAAAGAAACTTGAAATATGTCACATTGCAGAAGGACAGGCACAGGAATACCGCTACAGTAATGTTGTCTGTCAAATCTGGATTCAACGTAGTAGGGCATCTTCCAGATAGCTCGGTTGGGAAGAGAAGACATAGTATCATTTTTCTAATGATATGAACTATTTTGGATATGAATATTAAATTAATATTTCTGGTTATATGCATTGTATACTGCGCTTCAATTATTCCGTTATTTCTGTGGTTAAATAATTGGGGCTGTATTGGTGTTTAGGAACTGTGGATTTTGTGGTCAAATTCTATTGTCTAGTTTTGTTTTAACAGCTATGTGTGTATGTATGTGTTTCTGTGTATTTGTAGGTGATTTTCACACAAGTTATAGGGCTTTGTAACTAAGCCACAGAAATCTATGAAACTAGCCTGTATGTGGGAATCATATAAGTCACTTCTACTTCTGGTTTAAATCTTGTCCTATGAATCATAACCCTTAGCAGGAACTTGAAACTGTTTCCAAGTCTTATGAACAGAGAGTAAATCCTCATTATTAAGTTTCAGAGGTGATTTCCATGATGGCAACTTTAGAATGGAAATCTCCTCCTTTATATGAAGGGTGAAATTCAACTCTTCTACGTTAATTATGACATTTTTAGTTCACTCAAATGGACTGATTTTTGTTTTAGGACACCGTCGATTTTTTTAACTGTTCCATTATCTTTAACATAAAAAAGACGTTTTTATCAGATTCTTAATTGCTGACTTATGTTGTTGTCATGTTCCTTTGTGTTGTGTTTATTAGTTTTTATTCACATAAAAATGTAGTTTCCTCTAACATCATACAAAGAAGCCTTTTTTTGTGTGTGTTTGAGAAAGCAGGTTATTAAAACTAGCATGTCAGCAGACAGGTAACAAGATTACAGGGACTTCACAAAGGTGGCTATTTTCACATTAGGTCTATTATAACCAAAGTATTGTTTAATATTCATCACAGCTATTTGTCAGCCCAGTAGGTGTTCTACTGATCTTCCATGAAAATACAAGATGAAACCATGTTAGCTCACAATCTATCCATGCCCGTTTCTGTATTTTTTATTTCCCCTGATAAGGTTTGCTTGGTGTTCAAAGGACAACTAACAATTATCTTCCCAAGATGATTCAATGTCTATGAGGAATTAGTCACATACTCCGCTGGTGAGAACATAAACTGAAATCAATCTCTTTGGTAACCAACTTAACAGTACGTATTAAGAGCAGAAAATGGTTAATTCTCTGACTCAGTAGCTCCTCTTCCAGGAATTTATGATATGAAATTAATCAGAGATACACATAAATATATATGTACAAAATTATCTATCACAGAGTACTTTATTTCAGTATAAAAACAGATATTCACAGTATGAGGATCTAGCCATCAGAGAAATTACTTAAATAAATTGTGGAATCTCCATATGATAAAGTATTATGGAATCGTTAGAACAGGAGTTTTAAAAATTCTATAATGTTAGCATATAGAGCAGAATCCAAAACTATGTTATTTAAAACAGGGATCTATGGAAGAAATACAGTAATAGAGCAAAGAAATGCAGTAGCATATTAATTGTGTTTGTCTCCGGAAAGAGCATGGGCAACTAAAAATGGCGAATATCTAATTTTACCTCTTATCAAGTTTGTGCCACGGTTTTTCAGTAAACCTTCATAGTTACCTTTGTCCAGCTTTAGACTTCCTGTAAAGAATTAGAGTAGTGGACAGTGCCTGTACCTGGGATAAATTAATGGGCCTTCCCTGAGCTGCACTCTTTCCATAGATCGTTGTGTCGGTAGAATAATTCCAAAAGCACACAGCGTTTTGGAGTTGAGGAAGCAGCTTATGGTGAGAGGTCACAAGTGACGACCAAGAAAGTAGAGGCCCCTTGGGAGGGCGTTAGAAATACTGGGGAAAGATATGGGACTCCCTCCCATCTTGTGGCACAGGCGTTCCAGTGAATCTTACTTGTCAGGAAAGTTTGGGGAGACCTGGGTTACCTAGCAGTAGACACGTGCCCAAGTGTGGTTATCATTTGAGCTGTCTGTTCATATTTCTAATTCTCTTCCTTCAGGACACATGGCGAGATGGACACAGCCAGGTGACTCGCTTTGGTTAATGAGACTTGAGAAGTCACTTGTTTCACTTCTGGTCACAAGAATGTTTTCTTCCTCTTGTCAAGACAATGAATCTCAGTCCAGACAGTAGAGACTTGCTCAGCCTAGAGCGTTGGGGGGGGGACACCATGGAGCACAGCCTCTTACTCACCCAAGGTGGGCATGGATCCTGAGTGTGAATAAACCATCGTTGTCTCAAACCACTGAGATTTGGGGTTTTCCGTCACTGTAGCATAACCTGGTACATCCTGACTGATGCATTAATCTTTGAGGTAAATGTGCTAAAGAGAAATTGTATGAAAACTGAAATGTGATCAACTATTTCATTTGCCCTCCTTTAGAACTTCCTTAGAAGTATATATTGTTAAAAATTATTTAAAGTTAGAAAAAATTTATATTTTGAATCATTATAGCCTAATAAAACAAGAATTAATAAAATTATATAGTTATCTTGGCAAATGCAAATTCATGAATTTTTAAAAGTCCTTTAACTTCTAGAAAGTTTTAAAATAATGTGTCTATCAAATCATAATAACATATTTTGAAAGGAGAACTTGTTTTCTTTTTCATTAATATGTTAAAGGAATCTGTTAGTCAGAGCTCCTCAGGGAAATTGTTGATTTGGGGGCTGAGGAAGGAAATGTGCAAGGTATGCCAAGAGCACCTTGGGCACCAAAAGTTATTTATGTACATATGAAAGTATTAATATACATACATACTACATACATATATATAGGATAGGGGCATGTCAAAGGGACTAGAGCAAACCTGAAAGAGTTCCCACTAGCTATATCTGACATAGTCTAAGCAACAAAATAAATAACATATCATTGAATTATAACCCCAAATTATCCATAAACCCATACTGATATAAATAAATGATTAAGGGGTGCCTGGGCGGCTCAGTCGGTTAAGCGCCCAACCCTTGACTTTGGCTCAAGTCATGATCTCGCGGTTCATGAGACAGATCCCCATGTCAAGCTCCCTGCTGGCAGCATGGAGCCTCCTTGGGAATCTCTCTGTCTCTCTCTCTGACCCTCCCTTGTTTATGTTCTCTGTCTCTGTCTCTCTCTCAAAATAAATAAATAAACTTTAAAAAATAAATAAAAAGATAATGGAATGGATGAAGACAGAAAGAAAGATCAAGTCTTTTCAGAAAAATTTAAAGGGAAATATGTAGATACTTCCCCTTCCAGTAGATGAGGTTCAGCTGCCCTCCCCTCCCTTCAACCTTGAGGGTAGTGTAGACAGAAAGGAAAAATATTACCTTTACAGTGGAGAAACCTAAGAAATACTACGTTAGCCATGCGATGAAGATTAAAAAGCCTGTGATGTCATGTGGATACCACGTACTCCCAATAGAATGTGATGAGAAGGGCACTTCACCCATTCTTTCCAAAACCCTGTGTCACGATGCAGAAAACAAGAGACAACCAAGATTGGGGGTCATTCTACAGGATACCCGGCTACTCCTTAAGATTCTCAAGGTCATGATAAGCAAGGAAAGACTGAGAAACTATCACAGAGCAGAGAAGAGTGGAGAGACATGACAACTAAATGCCTGTGGTGCCCTGGATTGGATCTTGGAACAGACAAAAAAAAAAAAAAAAAAAAAAGATATTTATGGAAAAACAGGTGAGATCCACATGAGGTCTGGAGTGTAGTTGACAGTAATAAACCAATGTTGATTTCTTTGTTGTGACAAATAAACCATAGCAACATCAGATGTTAATAGTTGTGGAAACTAGATGAAGGGTATACAAGAACACTCTGAGCTATCTTTGAAACTTTTGCACAATTCAAATTATTTCAAATTTAAAAGTTCATTTTCAAAAAGGATCTGTTAAATGGACTCATTCAACCTCCATATTTATTATAGCATCATATTCACAAGACAGTATTCATTTCATTTCTTTGTATAACCAATTTGTCACCAAAATGGCAGCATTTGGACTTTGCTCTTCACCACCTGTTCAGCCAAAGTAGTTGAAAGTGAGGAAACCAGAGGGGTGTATTTAATACATGATTGAGCATAAAAGCTTGCATTCAAATTACAGAATCAGTTGTAAAGCTATATTATAATGACTTTAAAGAGACCTTTCATAGGTGCACTGATGTCTATTGAACTTAATTGTATGGGAATACAAAACAATTAAGACAAAAGTAATGTGGATTTCTGTAGCCTGGACAGGATACTCTAGTTTTTACATTTAATTGGTGTTCAAGTAAACCTGGCTGATAAGTAGACTCTATTCAGGGAGAAAATGAATTTAGAATACCGTGTAAAACAGGAGATGGAGTCTATACCAAAGAGCTCAAAAGCAACCTTTAAAGGAAGAACACATATGGCCTTGAAAATCATGATTGCAAATTTATTTTCTCTCCTTCACCTACTTTTGCAGAGCATCAAAATTAACATCTAACTTTTTTAGATACCTACTGATTCCGTAATGCTTTCTGTCATATTTGCATATTATTCTATCTCTCAATACCTTAACGCAATGCTTGGTACCTAAAGGGTAAATAGCATAATAAATAGGTAATCATCTTAAAATTTTAAAATAACTTTAAATGTTGTTTTCTATGACTATGAGGACCAGTGCCCAAATGGGTAAATGAAAAGGAATTTTTTCCTGTCCCCTAAATAATTTCATGGGGCCCCTGGATGGCTCAGTGGGTTGAGCGTCTGACTTCAGCTCAGGTCATGATCTCCCAGTTCGTGAGTTCTATCCCCACATCGGGTTCACTGCTGTCAGTGAAGAGCCCTCTCTGGATCCTCCCTCCTCATCTCTCTCTGCTCCTCCCTGATCATGCTCTCTCTCTCTCTCTCTCTTAAAAATAAATAAATATTAATAAGCAAGCAAACAAACAAATAAATAAATATTTCCATACTCTGTGTTCTACACTCAAACCTTGGAATGTACCATTATAACACAAATAAATATTGAATTGTAATACGAGTAAGGGAAAACAAATATAAATTGTATACATTTATCCTCAGAGACATTTACTTCTCAGTTATAATTTCAAACCCCATCCCATTGTTCAAGGTTCCTTTTAAAAAATTTTTTTAATGTTGATTTATATTTGAAAGAGTGGTGGAGACAGAATCTGAAGCAGGCTGCAGGCTCCAGGCTCTGAGCCGTCAGCACAGAGCCCGATGCAGGGCTCAAACTCATCAACCGTGAGATCATGACCTGAGCCAAAGTCGGATGCTCAACTGACTGAGCCTCCCAGGCGCCCCCTCAAAGTCTCTTTCTTATGGTACTTCCTTCATCATGACTTGTCTGATCTTATCCCATCTCCATTGAAGAAAAAAGACCCAAATCTCCTTTATGTTTCCTTACACTTAACAATTACTTATTTTACGGCATGCCCTGTTTCTATCATGGTCATATTGTTGCATGGACATGCTTCCACTTGTGGACTAGACATTTCTTGATATTCACATCTACTTTTAGGGCACCTTCAGCACTCCTGTGCCTGAGAGTCTCACGAGAATGCCGGTGGGACCGATGAGCAAGTGAACACCCTTGCTAGGTTGAACACTGGCCTCTGAGCACAGCATCTTTGGCCTTTTCTACAACTGAAAAGTGTTCTTGAACTTCAGTATTGTTCCACTTGCACCAAAAGAACTTGTCTAGAAAACATCTGATAAGCCGTGGAAAGAAACATCACCCTACTGCTGCTGGACCCACACGATTTATCCCAGCCTAAAGTTATCCAATCTTGCCTTTGCCAGTGAGGCATGTCAATAAAGCCAAACCCAAGTGTGTGCGCTTTGCTTTCAAGCCCCAGCAGACGACAGCTGGGCCCAGTGGATTTAATGGACTCTGTGCAAAGGCGAGGATTCGCAATGTAAGAAATGTCTTCCCAGGTGAGAAGACAAATATCACTGACATTGCTTGTTTCTCCAAGCGCAGGTCCCCAGCCCTGGCCTGGAAACACATCAAAGGCCACACCTTACCTCTTTTCGTGCTCTTCCTCTGACTTCTCTCCCTTTCTGATTGCACTCTTGCGCTACTCACTCGTCAAACAATGGGGCTATTATATTCCTGGGAGAAGAAGAAGAATCACCTCAAAGGCCAGGTGCCAGTGGTAAGGTTCCTTGTGTCCAATTACTGCCTGTTTTCCTTTCCTTTCCTTTTCTTTTTTTTTCAAAAGCCTTTCCTGTCACACTGCCAGACATTGGCCCTGAGCCCCAGTGTCAGCATGGGGCACCCAGTTTTGCTTTGAATTTGGGTTCCATTGTCTTTCACTCTCTCTCAACCTAGTGTCTGGTTATATTTATATCTCCTTATCAGTGCTAAAAAGCAAGGGTGAATCAGCTCCAGGGAAAGCGGACCGCGCCCCCAAAGTTTCCATGTCAGCAACCACGCTCAAATTGTTTTGATCGCTGATTGGTTTGCGGGAGGTGAGAGTGATTATCAGAAGAAGAAAATGAGGACGGTGATGTGGCTTTTACCTTTGAGTGTCGCATCTGGAAACCCCCCACTGGCCTTCTCCATTAGGTCAACCAAGATTCGTCAGGGAATGAATGTCAGTAGGTTCTGGATAACGAGTTTATTTCTTGCCGGGACGACAGGTGTCTGCTATGACATGATTATAATATCCCCCAAGTGCTTTTGTCATTGATGCTAAGAATTGTAAGCAATATTTTAAAAATATTTTCTGCATGCCAAACACTGTCTTAAGGGTATTGCCTGCATTATCTCGTGAGTTCCTTACAGCAACCTTAACGAGGCAGTACAGTTTAATCCATCAAAGAGAAGAAGATCTGGAAGCTTGGTGAGGTTAACAGCACAATGTTCCAAAGATAAGAAGGGTCAGTAGATAGGTCCATTTTATACCAAACCTCAACCTCTGAACAGCTCTGCTATAATGGGAAGCTCTCACCTCCCCGGGGCTGTTTAAGCAGAGCCTGAGGCCCCCAACAGCCACAAAACTTCAGGATGGAATGCATGTCAATTTATGGTCCAGGTACTCTCATGAAGTCTACACTGTCAGGACTCAATTGCTTTACTTGTCTGGTTGAGCATGAACAACCTGAGTTTTGGGGTCCCTATCATTTTATTAGGTGTTTCAAGCAATGAAGGAAATTTGCTAGACAACAGTTTGGGCCTGTAGGTCATTAGATGACCCGGTTGTCTAGTGAGCCCATGGATATAGTGTGTAGGGTCATCTGGCCTTCACTTCTTGACAGACTCCAAACCATATGAACATGTGAGGGTGTCTGTCTCCACATTCAAATACCACCTGGGCTTGTTATATAGGATTGTCTCCAGGTATAAATTTTTTTAATGTTTATTTATTTTTGAGAGAGAGAGAGAGAGAGGCAGGCAGAGAGAGAGGGAGGCACAGAATCCGAAGCAGGCTCCAGGCTCTGAGCTGTGTCAGCACAGAGCCCGACACGGGGCTCGAGCTCACCGACTATGAGATCATGACCTGAGCCGAAGTCAGACGCTTAACCGACTAAGCCACTCAGGCGCCCCGGATCATCTCCAGCTATAGATGATCATTTTGTTTTGCTGAAATCTAAGTATCTAGATTCATTTTTTGTGATCTACTCTGGTGACAGCTGGAGTCTCCAAGTTACTGAAAATGCAAAGTTTAGCTCAGCTGCCTTTTCTATGACTTATGGAAAGGGGAAAAGATTCATTCCCAAGTTCTTCAAACTCTGGTGGTTTGAGAGAGGTAGGGGTGAGGTGGGAGGTAGACCCACGCACAGGTGGTGAGGGCATGAGGTCTGCCCTGGCTCCTTCTAATCTCCTGTCTCAGTTGAAAAAGTTATGAGTTATGTGTCTCCCTGTCATCCTGGACATGCTGTTCCTTCTGTGATCCCTGAACCCAGACAGAGGACTTGGTGCTTATTAGCCCCGAGTTCCTTCTCCCCTTCTCTCTCTCTCTCTCTCTCTCTCTCTCTCTTTCTCACACATGCACACACTCACACACCTCAGATACATATTCTTTCTCGCATGTATTCATACAAAAACACACACAGGTGAACACACATGCTCATCACCTTTCCCTTACTAACAAATATTCACTGCCACACACACACACACACACACACACACACACACACACATGCTCACACCTCTCTCAGACACAGATTCAGGCTCTTCCTCTCTCTTTTACACACACACCCACTTCTCAAACACTCACATGAACAAAACCTTTGTATAACATCCTTGTACATAACAGATACTACTTTGGGGGCAGTTGAAGGGTATTTTTATATCACACTCTAAATACTTAAGTTAAATATTGGGTTCTTGTTCATGAGAGTCCTCCAGGTATTTGTAGATGTTCTTCATCGTGCTCTCCTGCTTTCTTTTTCCTTTCTTCTCAAATCTCCACATCCCTAAATTCCCATTTGTATCCAGGAAAAGACATTTAACTCCCACTTTGTTCTTTCGTCTTTTGTCTGGGGTCTCCGTTGTTATTCATGGTAGCTTTTGGATTAGGCAGTCTTATTTATATATTTAGATATATATTTTTAATATTTATTTTCGAGAGAGAGAGAGAACGAGCACAAGTGGGGATGAGGCCAAGAGAGGGGGACAGAGGATCCCAAGCAGGCTCTGCGCTGACAGCAGAGAGCTCAATGCAGGGCTTGAACTCATGAACCGCAAGATCATGACCTGAGCTGAAGTCAGACGCTTAACAGACTGAGCCACCAGGTACCCCTACTTACAGACTTTAGTATTACAATGTCAATAATTCTCCTCCAATATTGATAACTCACATTAATTAATTATGAATTCAAAATTTTAAATTATTCTAGAAAAAATAAGTAGTTCTTTATTTGCCATATCAAAAAATCTTGGATGATCTCACAGCCTGACCTAACCTGGTCAGGCCCATCTGTGTTATATTCTCACCTACAATATTAGTCCTACGTAAATTAGAAGAAAATTGATTTGTCAGTAACTTATAAAATATAAACTCTTTGATAATACTTTTTATCGGTCACTTTTTATCATTTGATAGTTAATGTAAGTGAGTTTTCTCTCAGTTTCAGCTAAGACCATTGTTCCTAAAGAGAATGTGTCAGAATTGCAAATCACACCATGGCAAGTGTTATCCAACACTAGTTAAGAAAATGTAGTATGCTGGTGAGAACATGGGCTGGGTTGTTGACTCAAGCAAATGGAAGTGTGCATCCTGGCTTGATCATTTATTACCGTTATGAGTTGAATTGTGTCCCCTCAAAAGATATTGTATTGATCAGGGTTTTCCAGAGAAACAGAAACAGATGTATACACACACACACACACACACACACACGCATCTCCCAAAGCAGATTTATTTTGAGAACTTGGCTAGCGCGTTATGGGAACTAGTAGTCCCATGGTCTGCCATCTACAAGCTGGAGACCCAGGAAATACAGTATTGTAAATCACTTTGAATCTGAAGGCCTGAGAATGAGGGAAGCTAATGGTGTTAATCCCAGGCCAAGGTCAAGAGAAGATGAGGTGAGGTGTCCCAGCTCAAACAAAGAGGCAGGAAAAAAAAGGGGGGGGGCAAACCCCTCCTTCCTTCACCTTATTGTTTATTCAGACCTTCAATGGATTGGATGATGCTCACCCACACTGGGGAGGGCCATCTACTTCTGGAGCCCACCAATGCAAATGCTGATCTCATCTGTAAGAACCCTCACAAACACACCAGAAACATTTGATCGAGGTACCCTGTGGTCCACTCAAGTTGACACACAAAATTAACCATCACAGATATGTTGAAGTCCTACCCCCCACCCCATACCTGTGGATTTGTCCTTATTTGAAGACGGCATCTTTGTAGATGGAATCAAGTTCAGATGAAATCATTAGGGTGGTCCCTAATCCAATATGATGGATGTCCTTACACGAAAAGGGAAATCAGTGGGCACACACACACACACAGAGTGCTGTATAAACACAGAGACATGCAGAGACGTCTGTGTGACCACCAAATCAGAGATGGAACATGATGCAGCAAGCCAAGGAACACCATGGATTGACAGCCACTCCCAAAAGCTCAGAAGAGCCAGGAAATGACCTACCAAGAATCTCAAAGAGGGCATGGCCCTGCTGACACCTTGGTTTCAGACATCTGACCTCCAGAACTGTAAGATAGTACATTCCTGTTGTTTCCGGTCACCCAGTTTGTGGTACTTCGTGGTACCATGATAGTCAGTTTGTATCATGACGCAGCAGTCCCCGGAAATGAATGCAGTGACCTTAACCAGGTTTCTGACCTCTCTACACCTCTGGATCTCCATCTGTGTGAAATGGAAATAGTCACACTAAGAATAGTACTTCCCTCTTGAGTTTGCTGAGGATTTGATGAGCAGACATATGCCAATTTCTTTGCACAGTATCTGGCACATAGCAGATGGTCAGGGCGTGTCGGTTTTACTGACAAATGTCAACCATTATCAGATATAAACTGCTGTGGTCCCGCACTCCAGGTGCCTAACTTTAGGTTTCCAATTCATCCGTCTAAGTGTGCCAGTCATTTCTAGAACCTTAGGGTTCCGAATGATACAACCGATTGTAATCATGCACTTGTCAGTTTAAGGCCACAAACCTTTATATAAAACTTCCCATAAAAATGGTAGGAACAGTTGAATTCTAAAAAATGAGCCACTAACCTTTAGCCATCAGCCATCACCTTGATAGCCTCTTCACCAGTACTAGCCCCATGCTACCTCGAAGGTTGTTAAATAGAATCTTCCTCAATCAGCAAGACCTGGTTGGTGCCCTGGGTCTTGTAAGGTCTGCTGCACTCCTGTTTCTTTAGATTCCACAACCATGGAGATTGACTTCTGCCTCGCTGCTACTGGCCCAAACTTGCTCTGACAACACTAAGGCTGACACATTACTGGATGCCATGTGGTGACATAATGTGCCCTATCCCATACTAAGTGTCTATAATTTTTTAACTTTATAAAGTACACATGCATTATTTTAAGAATTGAAAAAATAAATAAGTTCTTCTAAATACCCAATTCTAGTACCAAGCTGAAGAGAAACTGGTAAAAAGAAAAATATAATGGAAAAATCATAGAAATTTTGATTTTAATATTTATTTGTAGGAGTACAGGATCATGCCACAAATCCTATATCCAAAGTCTGTTTTTGTGAGCCTCAGTTTCCTTACCTGAAAATAGGAGTAAAATAAAAAAAAAATTGAAAAGGAAGAAAGAAAAAAGAAAATGGTGGTAATCAGGACCGACCTCCCAATCCTCTTGTGGAGATTAGATATCATATAAGCATCTATTACGGCGATTTGTTACGATGTAAGTTTCCAGCCTCCTGCTTTCTCTCCCTTTACATCTCTCATCACTTTTTGGTAAATGGTCATAAATGCAACAGAAAACACAGTATCATCTTGGAGGTAATGATATATGAAATTTTGAAAATTGCATCGTGCGGAGGACAGCTTCCGAACGGGCTCCCCAGAGGCTTAGGCTTCTGGCATTCACAGCTTTCTGTAATTCTCTCTGCTTGAGTGTGGGCTGGATGTAGGGACTCGCGTCTACTAAGTGGAATACGGCTAAAGTAGTGGGGGTTCACTCTGAGATTAGGTTACAAAAAGATAGTGGCTTCCATCTTGTGTTCCTTCTCTGGCTCCTTCCGATGAAAGCCGGCTGCCATTTTGTGAGTTGCCAGATGGAGAAGGAACCGAGGGTGGCCTGCGACCAACCATGTGAGTGACCTTGTAAGTGCCTCCATCCCTAGCTGAAATTTCAAGGGACTGCAGCCCAAGGTGATTCCTTGATTGCAGCCTTGTGGGACACCCTGAGCCAAAGGCACCCAACTAAGCCACTGCCAGATTCCTAACTTACAAAAACTCTGAGACAATGAACGTTGTTGTCTTAAGACACTCAGTTTAGGGGTAATTTGTTTCATATTAACTCTTCCAGGTGGCTATGGCCAACAGTTACACTTATCTTTGTTACACACACACACACACACACACACACACACACACACTTTCAAATAAAAGTTTGTTATTCTCTTCTGAGTTTCTCCTTACTTCTATGTTTTGTGGAGGACTATCTAGGTGCTATGCTAGTAGCTGGATGATGCTTTCTGCCCCCCCCAAGGAATATCCCACACTGGTCCTCACCTCATCCCTCCTAGGACCCAAGTCTCTGTGAAAACTCTCTCCCAAACTGCCCTTTCCTGTTGCATGTGTAGTGACCCACCGTGGCGGCATCTGCAGGTGCATGGGAGGCCACATCCTCAGGCCATGATGACTTCTAGAAGATACCATGTAAGTTAATGAACGACCAAACTTTTAAGTCCAGCATCGAGAGATGCATAGAGAATGACAGTAAACTGTCCGACAGTGTGTAGCTGCTGGGGAATTACTTTGCCAACCAAAGCATCCTTGCCAAAGCCCACTGATATTTTTAAACACACATCTTTCCCCTGTCTGCAACTGGAAGAAAAACAGGAACAAGCAGTTGTGAAAGGGCCATTGTTCTCGTTGTTGAATATTTTATTCTTATGTAAATAAGAATTACAAGCAATTTTGGTAAGGGTGGTTACGCTGTAACCAATTCTAACGAGTTTGATTTTTCTCATTAAAAACAACAAAATGCACGTTTAGCTTAATTCATTGTCATATTTAAATCATGCAGGAACCACATCTATGTGTTGTCGGAAGAGGCAAAATTGCCGACTCTTTATTCATTAGGTAATCTAAGTAAGTAAAAAGTAGATTTTTAGTTCAAGTCTTCCAGTTAACTATTTTATTTTATTTCATTTCATTTCATTTTTAAAGGAGACTATCTGTTTATTTATTTAATTTTGAGAGAGAGAGAGCATGAGAGTGGGGGAGAGGGGCAGAGTGGGGGGAGGAGAGAGAGACAGACAGACAGAGGGAGAGAGAGATTCTTAAGCAGGCTCCACACTCAACATGGAGTCCAACGCAGGGCTTGATCCCACAACCCTGAATCACTATCTGAGCCAAAGTCAAGGGTCAGACACACAAGTGACTGAGCCACTCAGGCGCCCCCAGTTAACTATTTTAAGTGCCCACACAATAATCTAGAGAACTCCAAATCTTACTGATTTGGTTGTTGCTGTCACTTTGGACTCTAAGAACGAGCGTGGTCTTGCCATGCTCTCCTGGCAACAGCCACCCAGGCAAGTTCTGAGAGCACATCCTCCTTCAATTTTCTCAGAATATTTGGTGCTTGTTTTCTCAGTCCCCATGTCTGAACAGAGAACAGTATTGCGATATAAGAAAAAAAATTCTACAGGAAAACATTTCCCGTAACTATTCCTACAATGACCTTACATTTAATTGACAGGAAAAAAGGAACTGAGAATTGTCTTGTTGCCCTCACCAAAGAGAGAAAAACAAAGAGTAAATAATGTCTCTGCCTCCTGATTGACCTTGGAAAACAAAACTAGACTGAAAAGTCAAGACTCCTCAACCAAGTGGAGCCCAAGTCCAAGTGGGGCCCAAGTGGGGCCCAAGTGGGCCCAAGTGGGGCCCAAGTCCAAGGAAAGGAAGAATGTCAACAAACAGTTGGTTAAAAAGAAGTAAAGGAAACAGCCCTGTGGGCAAGTTAAATGGTAATAATCACCTGCAAATATTAACCCATCAGCCAAGGTGTGCCTTCTTTTTTTGATTATAGATTTTCATCCCTGATAAACTCCCTGATAACCTAGTCATCTTCTTGATTCATATGATGTGCCTCCTTTTCAATAGGCCACCTGATACTGTTTGGGGCATTGAAATAGCCCCGGAAGGGGACTGAGGACAAGCTGACTTGTCCATGGACTGTTTGCTTTCAGAAGCCTGGACCTTGAGAACGTGGCCATGGTTAAGTGCTGTTCCCACCTGGCATCTTATCAGAGTGTGGAGAGAGATGGGATCCGCACCTTCCACTACTTTTCCCACTGAGCAGGTGGTGCTCAATAAATGCTCGTGGAACGAGTGATTACATGCCATCACTTAGTAATGGGCCCAGAAGATCTTGCAGGGTAGCTGCAGAAAGGATTCCTAAAGAGGCATAAAAATTCTATAGGAAGGAGAACACAGTCTCCTCCAGTTTTTAATTTCTTCCCCTTTATGTGACTTCTTGTGAGTCAGTCCCCTAAACAAGCTCAGGCACTGGGTCAGATGATGGGCCCAGCCCTGCCATTTCTCTTCTGTAATTCCCTTCCTCCCTCCAAACTCAACTTCTTTCCTGTTGTCTAATTCTGAACCCTTTCCCTCCACTTGGTTTCATTATCCTACATATACAAAAACTTGTGCATCTACTCCGTGTGTGTGTGTGTGTGTGTGTGTGTGTGTGTGTGTGTAAAGTTCTGTGTGCCAGTGTGGCTATTCACAAGAACAATGTTGTGGGGAGAGCACCAGAAGATTCTGGAACCTTAAATTTCAACAGCTGGAAAGGCACTTAGAAATCCCAGTTTTGACATATCTCTAGTCTTTGACATAATAAAACACACGCTATATACAAATGAAATTTAACACTCACATAATTTAGAAATCTTCCCACATACTATTAGAAAGGGTAATTTCATCAGACATATTTCTTAAATCAATAAGCAATAAAGTCTGAAGTGAGGTCAACCCATTTAACAATTGACATATGGAAATACTAGAGACGAGGTGGGAAGGGCAGAGGACTTAGTCTTTATTACGTTTCTATTAATATTCTGCAGCTATGTGTAGCTTTCTTGAATCTTGCTTTTCAACATTTCCAAGAGTCAAGTTGAAGGTAAAGATATGGAAGAAGAATACAGAGTTTGTTCTCAAGTATGGGCGGTGATTACTTCTCCTCCCTTCTTAATAAATACATCATTCTTTTCTTTTTTTTTTATTTTATTTTTTTAAATTTTTTTTTCAACGTTTATTTATTTTTGGGACAGAGAGAGACAGAGCATGAATGGGGGAGGGGCAGAGAGAGAGGGAAACACAGAATCGGAAACAGGCTCCAGGCTCTGAGCCATCAGCCCAGAGCCCAACGCGGGGCTCGAACTCACAGACCGTGAGATCGTGACCTGGCTGAAGTCGGACGCTTAACCGACTGCGCCACCCAGGCGCCCCAGTCTTTTCTAAAGCTAAAAAGAAAATCATGAATCTGGAATGTGTTGGGAATGAGATAGATAGATATACGGTAGAGTTTCTTACAGAAAAAACAATTTTGCGTGTCATTTTATCAGGAAATGTAGGTATTGAGTCAAGACAGTTTTTTTTTTTTTTTTAATTTTTTAAATGTTTATTTTTGAGAGAGAGTGACAGAGAGCGAACAGGGAGGGGCAGAGAGAGAGGGAGACACAGAATCCAAAGCAGGCTCCAGGCTCTGGGCTGTCAACACAGGGCTCGATGCAGGGCTTGAACTCACAGACCAGGAGATCATGACCCGAGCGGAAGTCGCACACTTAACCGACTGAACCACCCAGGTGCCCTGAGTCAAGACATTTTTTCAAAGCACAAAATTCGGCATCCTCATTACTCAACTTTATTCTATTATAATCTAAAAACTTGAGGTGCCTGGGTGGCTCAGTCATTTAGGGTCATGATCTCACTGTTTGTGAGTTCAATCCCCATGCCAGGCCCTGCCCTGGCAGCCTGCCTGGGATTCTCTCACCCTCTCTCTCTGCCCCTCCCCTGCTCACACGTTGTTTCTTTCCCTCTCAAAATAAATAAACTTAAAAAAAATTAAAAAATACAAACTTAAAATGATAACTAAGGATTAAGCATTGGATGACTGATACGTTATATTCAAATGATAATATATAATGTCAAAGATGTGGTTTTGAGAGAATGAATGCCAAAGCAATGTTTTATACAAATAATATAATGTAAATAACATATAAATAATATGCAATATATACATGTATTATTGTTGTATATTTAAAAAGCACCATTACGCTTGCTCTCACTGTGTTGAACCACAACTGCCTTTTGGAATATTTGTCCTCTTCCTTCAACTGTTCATTCCCTCAAGGCAGGAATTGGGATTTTTTTCACTGTTGAGTCCACTGACATAGTACCTGGAATCTAATAAGTGTGGATCAAGTGTTTTGAGGGAAAACACGGTGGTGATTTCTAGATTTACCAATGAAAAACTGACGTCACATAAGATCCAGAATTTAGAAGGATGGCTTCATGGTATGAAACTTTTCAAGTGTTTGTGCTCAGGAAATAAACGTACTATAGATCTTCTGGCTTAAAATTCTTTATTAATGTTTATTTTTGAGAGAGAGAGAAACAGAGCGCGAGTGGGGGAGGGGCAGAGAGAGAGGGGGACACAGAATCCGAAGCAGGCTCCAGGCTCTGAGCTGTCAGCGCAGAGCCCGACACGGGGCTCAAACCCACAGACCACGAGATCATGACCTGAGCCGACTGAACCACCCAGGCGCCCCCGCTGTTGCTGACTTTTTAAAAAATTTCAGAGGAAACTGATTTTCTTTTCGCTAGTGAGTTTGTAGTACTTTAGTAATCTATTTTCATAGTCTTGTTTCCCTTATCTGTCACTGTGCAACGTACTATCTCATGGTTTAGAATCTTAACACAACCATTTCATTTTCTTCGCAATGTTGGTAGTCCAGAATTCTGGAAGGTCTTGACTGGATGACCCGTGTTTGCTGAACATGGCTTCCACTGTAGGTTGACTGGAGCAGGAGGTTGACTCCCAGGACAGCTTCTTCACACACACACACACACACACACACACACACACACACACACCTGATTCTTTGGTGTTCCTTGACCTCTCTCTCAACATGTGACATCCCCAGAGCCTCTCCTTGTGGCTTGGATTCCTCACAGCAGGCATGGCAGCCTCGGTCTGTGAATACCGAGACTACTTGTGCGGTGACACAGGATTCTGAGAGCAAGTTTTCTGGAAGACCAAGGGAGCAGCAGCAAGGCTTCCGTGACTTTGCATGAGAAGCGCACCATGACGCTTCCCCACCTTCTCTTGGCCAAGCAAGTCACAGAAGCCCGCCCAGATCGGAGGACCTGGGGACGTAACACTCTCCGAAGGCGATGGGTTAGAGAATTTTCGGCCATCTTAATCTGCCACAACACTCATAAAGGAGACGTGGGAAAAACTCTCTCTTTAGAACCATGTGAGTATATTTTGTGGACCAGGGTTGGGCACAGAGCAAATGCTTCATGTATTTTTGTGGATTAATTGAATAGATGACTGCAGAAAGGCAGGAAGTGGCAAGAATGTTTTCAGTGTGGAAGCACACCTGTTATTAACAGTATTTTGAATAGGTAAATAAATTGAATCATGCCAATATAAATGTTATGCCCCATATACTTGATGCAGTTCCCCTTCTGGGTGGAAAATGCAGCAATGGGAATCCATTTAACTGTGGCCAAAACTTTTCATACTATGCACATGGAGTTTATGGTGCACGTGTGAATAGTGGTTACTTGTAATAGAGCCTGGTTTTGTTTAAGCGTCCACCCTGTAGCACAGTTTTTATCACTTTGAAACTGGAGGATGCCATTAACTTGAAGGCCAAGCCAGCCCAAATCTGATCACAAGCAAAATCAGAATAAAATTAAAGAACAGGTGAATAGGTGCTCCCATCAAAAGAACCTCCAAGTATTTGATTAACTTCCCACAGCTTTTTAAAAAATGTTTCTTAAAAAAAAAAAGAAAGAGCTCACAGCTCTAAAAACCTCAGAAGTTGGAAGACCCAACAGATAGATAGAAACCCTGAGAATTATAAGAGCAACAAAACATACATATAAAAAAATAAATAAATAAAATACAAAAATAAATAAAAAACATTCCTTCCTTAGGTTCTTATTTTCACTTATCCTTAACAAAAATCCATGCATCTGTGATTCATTTTTCACTTTACAAAATGCTGTTCTGTACGCAAGGTACTTGATATTCATAAGATATCTGAGTCTCTTGCTTCCATTTTTGTTAAAAACAGGAAGCTGGCTTTTGCCAAGAATAAATGAACTTGAACACAGAGTTTTAAATGCGGCTCAGGATGGAATCCTCCATTCTTAGGCCCATTCTGATGTTGGCAAGATGCTTCTCCTGCCCAGACTATGAAATAGTAATGATGCCCTTTAGCAATTTAAGCTTCAGGTTCCAAAAAACCTGATCTGGTACTAAATTTCACTTAACGATGGGGTCTTATTTTTATCTTTAGCAAATATCCCGGGACATGTTTAAGCACCAGAGACAACCTGGTACATTACAGGTTTTAAATTTGGAATGATGAGCAAATCAATATTTCAAAGCGTAACAGGAACCGATTCTATGAAATGAGCACGAATCAGATATTGCACTGGCCAACTTCCAACAGAAGCAAAAGTTGAGAGAGTTCAGTGAAGGGAAATATTAAATTATGTAATAAAGCTTCTGAGATAAGAAAGCTGAAAAATTTGAAACCTACCAATTTAAAACAAGAGAAAAACCTAATTCCAACCTGCTAATATATAGTGCTCTTCTGTCATTCAGTGTTTTGAGACGAATAACAGCAAATAGCAACTTGCAGGTGTTTTCCCAACTAGATCTAGTACCTATAGTTACAACAGATGAAAGAATGGAAGGGGCACTTGGGTGGCTCGGTCGGTTAAACGCACGACTTCGACTTGGGTCGTGATCTCATCGTCGGTGAGTTCAAGCCCCACGTGGGGCTCTGTACCGACAGCTCAGAGCCTGGAGCCTGCTTTGGACTCTGTGTCTCCTTCTCTCTCTGCCCCTCCCCTGTTCACACTCTGTCTCTCTCCCTCTCTCAAAAACAAACATTAAAAAAAAAAAAAAAAAAAGAAAGAAGGTAGGAGTTGGGTGTATTAACCAAGTACCTCCTATATGCTGGAAAATATTTTTCCAAAGTGTTTCTTATACCTTCCCCTGAAACTTTCAAATGGACTTCTTTTATCTAATGCATTAAGGCAATTACATTTTCATTTTCTCATTTTACTTAATGCAAAGTCAATTTCAAGGAAATTCAATTGTATAACCAATTATTAGCTCTGTTTCAGACCAGGTCCAAACTAGCAACATATATACATAGATGCTTCAAATAATCACACTCTGGAAATCATCATTTACCTAAATTATAGTGTTTGAATAATGGATAGTTTAAATTTGGCTAAAGAGGATGGGAAACCTTTTGGGCTAGAAAACAGTATGTTTGAGAAATATGCACGTGGCTGTAAACCTAATTATGCATTTCTTCCATAGTTACTCCAGACCTGGGGTAGAAGAAAGGAATATAAGCCCAAAAAGGAGTTATCCACCTGTTGTGTGGGTGCTATTTCTAATCCAGATCAGCCCCTCTGGGTACATTTAGGCAGTTGAGACAAGTTCATTGTATCATTGTTGATTTTTCTACTCTCTTTCACGTGCCAAAAATAGTGCCAGATCCTTTTGGCAAAGACTATTGCGTGCTCACCAAATATCCATGCTTCCTCCATATTTCCCAGGAGCCCAGCTTCACCTGACTTGGCTGAATTCTTCAAGGGTTGGCCAAAGGAAAGGTGAGCCCTTGTGTTCTGGGAAATTGAAGATTCTGTGTGCCTCCTCCCTCCTTAACTTCCCTGCCAGAGAGATTCAGAAGCTGTATTACTTTCTCAATGCTGCTGTAACAAATGAGCACAAAGTTGGTGTCTTAGTACAGACTTGCTATTTGACAGTTCTGGAGGTCAGAAGTCCAATATAAGTCTCAGTGAGCTAAAATCAAGATGTTGAGAGGGCTGAGTTCCTTTGGGGGATCCCAAGGGAGCATCTGTTTCCTTGAGTTTTTCAGCTTCTAGAGGACTCCTGTATTCCTTGGCTTGTGGCTCCTTCCTCCATCTTTAAAGCTAGCCATGGCCGGTCAAATGTTTTTCACATCTATGTCTGACCCTTCTCCTGTGGTCACATCTCTCTCAGGTTCAGCTGGGAAATGAATCCTCCTAAGGATCCACCCAGGTAATCCAGGGCAATCCCACCTCAACTTCAATCACATTTACCAAGTCCATTTTGCTGTACAAGGTAACATGGACAGGTTCTGAGAACTAGGGTGTAGACATCGTTGGGGACCTTATTCTGCCACGGAAGACACTGGTATGCAAGTTGAGGGGAGCCTAGATTCCTGGGTCATCAGATAGCAGCTATTAACAATCCATGTTGACCTTTGAATGACAGGACATGAGCTTTTTTCATTACACTAGTGGGATTTGGGAGGTTGTCTGTGTGGCTACTGGTTGTGATCATCATAACGAACATGGTGGTGGTTAAAAATTTGTTCAGGATTTTTTTTTTTAGCAACAAGGGCTGGATTTTCCATTCCAACAAATATAATTTATATATGTTTGCAGATCAGAAATTATTTGAGGATACTTTGGATCCCCAGCATTTCATACAGAGCCTAAAACAATAAATGTTCAATAGAGCTGAATGAAACATAAACAAACACATAAAACAACAAAGAAAAACCTTGACAACTGAGACACCGGGATCATTTTATTATTATGTTTATGTTTATTTATTTGTTTTGAGAGAGAGGTCAAGCAGGATAGGGGCAGAGAGGGAGAATCCCAAGCAGGCTCCACACTGTTAGTGCACAGCCCGATGTGGAGAACCAGGAGATCATGACCTGAGCCAAAATAAAGAGTCAGATGCTTAACCAACCAAGCCACCCAGGGGCCCTGACACCGAGATGATTTTAAAGCAATTATTTATGGGAAGAGAATTATCTTGATCAAAGACTATTGTTCTCTCCTGGGCTGGGCAAAGGCCAGGATTTCTCTGGCAGCCTTTCTCCACCTCCCCAGCTCACTCCCAGGCTGGGCAGTCCATAGAAAATAAAAGAAAGCAAGGATCCTGTTTGAGACTCTGGGCGAGTGTTGGGAGATCTAAGACACATGGGCCACCAAGAAGACAGTGAGAGCAGTTCACCCATCAAGAAATAGTGCTATCTCAAGAAATAGTATGAACTTTGGAAGCAGATAAATCTGGGTCCCAATGAGAGCTCAAACAATTCTTAGGTGTAAGCTTATAGGCAAGTAACTCTGAGTTTCTGCTTACTCATCTGTGAAAGATAATAAACCTATCCTGGTAGGTTGAAGTGAGGATTTCATGGAAGAGAGTTGATCTAGAACAGGTCTAGGCACATAATAGTCCTTTATTTTTATTACTCCAAATTTACAAAGGGATCCTGAGTGAGATGGTTCATTTTATGTGTCAACTTGGCTGGGCCACAGAGTGCCCATATATTTGATCAAACGCTCTTCTGGGTGTTTCTATGAGGGTATTGTGGATGTTTCACATTTAAATTGACAGATTTGGGGTAAACAGATTGCTCTCCTTAAGGTGGATGGGCGTCATTAAGTCAGGTGAAGGTCTGAACAGACCAAAGACCAGCTTCCCCAGAGCAAGAGTGAATTTTCCAGCAGACTGCCTTCAGGGTTTATCTGCAACATTGTTTCTTCCTGTGTGTCTAACAAACTGGCTTTGAACCCTGGAACATTGGCCTGGAACTCCAGCCTGCTGGCCTATCCTGATTTTGGACTCCAGCATCCATAATCACATGAGACAATTCCTTCTAAAATATCCTTTTATGCATACACACAGCTTGTCAGTCCTGTTTCTCTTGAGGACTCTGACTCATACACTGAGAGTAAAGCAGGAATAAGCTTACTTTAATATTCCATCCTGATAAACTGGTAAAACTTTCTCTACATCTGGAAGTCTGGGAGAGGATTGTATTCAGGCAGTATATGGATTATTACACTTCATCCTATCAACCTACTTAGACCTTGAAGAATCCCAAGATCCATGAAATAACCATATGGAAGCTTTATATTTTGTTTCAAAGCCCTGTATTAAAGATAAGAAAAACATTGCCATTACTGAATGCAATGACTTAAATAACAGTAAGTCCGTCAAGAATTATTGGGAAAGCTAAAAAAAATTATTTGGAAAGCTGAAGATCTATGAGCTTTCAATATGTGGGACCAGGTTTTTAAAAGAAAATGGATAACTAGAAAAGAGAATCATCTAGCTGTGTTTGTAATCAGGTGATCACAGATTATCGGTAAATTGCCTTACAAATTATTAAAAGTATTTATCAACTTCAAAAAAACGTCATGCTCCTGTTCTTAAATGAAATGGCTCATAATGTTCAAAAATGTAATCAGTGAACATAAAGTTAGGTTTCATTTACCTTCTAGTTTACTTTTTTTTTCTTTGCACATTCTCAGGTCATGCTAGGTGAAAGCTGGAAATATTTGCTACCTCATTTGGAAGGAGACAAACCATCTAAAAAAATCCAGCAGCATCCTTTTATATGCAACATGGAGATTTGTAGAGGCTATAAATATTAATTTCAAGCACAGATCACTCAAATATAAGTGCTCTCAAAGTGATACTGCAAATAATTTCAAGTTATGCAATTGCACAAATGGCCCAATAACAGAGAATCATTCACATTCACCATATGCAATGACAGGATGAGAGCAACAGAATCAGACAGAAGAAAACCATTAAACTATGTCAATTCAGATTATCCCACAGCATTCAAATGGCCTACTCTGCTTGTTAATGACCATGAGCACATGCTTTTTAAAAAATAAATAAAATTCTTATTTTAGAATAGTTTTAGATTTACAGAAAAGTTGCAAAGACCATACAGATAATTTCAATATACCCTCACTCAGTTTCCCCTACAATGGAAATTTTACAAACCATCATATATTTGGTACAAGGAAGAACCCGACATGGATACATTACTATGAGTCGAGCCCTACATTTTAAAAAAATTTTTAAATGTTTTTTAATTTATTTTTGAGACAGAGAGAGACAGAGCATGAGCAGGGGAGGGGCAGAGAGAGAGGGAGACCCAGAATCCGAAGCAGGCCCCAGGCTCTGAGTTGTCAGCACAGAGCCCGATGCGGGGCTCAAACTCACAAACCGCGAGATCATGACCTGAGCTGAAGTCGGTCGCCTAACCGACTGAGCCACCCAGGTGCCCCGAGCCCTACATTTTCTTCAGATTTCACTAGTCTTGCCCCCAACATCATCTTTTTGTTCCAGGATCCTTCCTCGCACTACATTTGGTCATCATCTCTCCTTGGTTTCATCTGGTCTGTTACTTTCTCAAACATCCCCTACTGTTCACCACCTTGCGGATTTTAAGGACTGCTGGCCAGGTGTTTTGTAGAACTTCCATGCATTTGGTTTGTCTCATGTTGTTCTCATGGTTAGACTGGGGACATGGGTCTTGGAGAAGAATATCACAGAGCTGAAGTGCCCATGTCACCAATATCATGTCTAGGATACCCGCTATCCACGTGACTCACCAGGCATGTTAACCTTGATCGCCTCCCCCAAGGTGAGGTTTGCCCGATTTCTTCAGTGTGAAGTCACGTCTCCCCAGCTTTTCGTGATCTTCTCTTTAGAAATAACTCACTAAGCTTAGCCCACACTCAGAGGGGAGATTAACCTCCACCTCCCAGAGGGAGAGTGTCTATGTATAGTATTTGGAATTCTCTAAGGAAGTTCTGTCTCTCCCTCCTCATTTTTTAAAAATTTACTCATTTATTTATTCATATCAGTATGGACACATAGATATTTATTTTATACTTTGGGATAATCCAATTCCATGCTATGTATTTCTTCCTCAAGTTGTTTCAGCTTTGGTCATTGGGAATTCATTCATGTCCCTTTTACGTGGACCTCATCCCTTTTTATTTTTTTTTTCAATACAATTTATTGTCAAACCGGCCAACACACAGTGTATAAATTGTGCTGTTGGTTTTTGGGGTAGATTTCCAAGGTTCATCGCTTGCATACAGTGCCCAGTGCTCATCCCAACAAGTGCCCTCCTCAATGCCCATCACCCATTTCCCCTTCTCCCTCACCACCCACCCCCCCATCAACCCTCAGTTTGTTCTCTGTATTTAAGAGTCTCTGATGGTTTGCCTCCCTCCCTCTCTGTAACTTTTTCCCCCTTCCCCTCCCCCATAGTCTTCTGTTAAGTTTATCAAGATCCACATATGAGTGACACATATGACATCCCTTGTTTTTCTAGCCCTTCCTTCCTTACTGTTGGTACACTCTGCTACCAGCCCTAGAATCTATCATTTCCTTTCATCTGTTTTTAAAGATCAAAGAAATGACTTCCTTTAGCTTAAAAGTGAACAGATGCGTAGATGTCTGAAAACCTCACCCGCGTCCACAGTTTTTAAGTTAGAGATCCACAACAGGTTTATTTGAGTTGAAATTTGTTTGTTTTTTTTTTTTTTTGCAGAGGGAGTAGCTCCACTACAGAGTATGAGGTATTAAAATTTAGGAGCCGGTCACATGACTCGTTTTTGCTACCTTGGATCTTTTAGTGACAAAATTCTAGCCAAAGCATCCACATCTATATGTGGGTGAGGCTAGATAGCCTGTTGCCTGATTGAAGAAGAGGTCTCAATCCAGATGGCTGCCCCCAGAGAGAGGTGCACCTTGGGGCTTGAGTGAAGATTTTATGTGCCAAGTCAAAACATTTGGACCAAATGTTTTCAGGAGGTGAAGGTTCGATGAATGTTTGCAAAATGTAGGAAGTAGGAGATATATAATATTATACATAATAATTTATTATATTTTTTATATTACTTACGTATAGTGTATAATATTGTACCATATAATACTGTAACTATTATTAGTATATGTGTTACTAATATGTAATGTTATATATGATAAATATAATAAAATACTATAATAAAATAATGAACACATATGTATATTATCTATCATAATATATATTTTTTAAAGACTGGAAGGAACAATTATTTAGTGGCTCACAATTCTGCATGGTGGCTATTTGAGTAGGACTCAGCTGGCAAGTTCTTCTGCCTATGTCCCCTGGGTTCAGCCATGTGGCAGCAGTCAACTGGGAGCTTGGTGGGGTCTGGTGGCCCAATATTACCTCCTTCACATGCTTGGTGGTTGGCTCTGGCTGTCAGCAAGCCTCCCTTATCCTCGTGGTCTCTTATCCTTGAGGAACCTAGCCTGGGCTCCTTGTCCCCCAAATATAGTTAACTTTTGAGTTGGGTCCTGTTCAGTGGTGATGGCCTTGGGCTCTGGACTCTGACTACCAGTCACATAGAGATGCCTGCTTTGGGCCAATAGCTTAACTACTCTAAACCTGTGTTTCTATGATAAAAGTAGGTAAAAAAAAAACTACTATACACAGTGCCCAGCAAATGGCAAGTCTTGAAAACCAATTGCCACTATAATTATTTTTATTGGTGTTGTTTTAAGTATTATTCTTTTCATTGTATCTAAAATATTCCTTTTTCTTCCTCCCATGTGGTGGGGTGTGACCATGTGACTGGCTTCTGGGAAAACATCTACAAGCCACTTGTAGGCCTGCCCATAACGACTTCTCCATGATTTCCCACAATTCTCCCCTTCTTGGTCTGCCAGCTGGAAGCAAAATTCCTAAAGAGAATCAGGAGACCCCGAAGGATGATGAGCCACAAGATGGAAGGGACCTGGATGCCTGTATGACCAGCTGAAAGGCCACTCACTGAGCATCCACATCTGTTGTATGAGCAAGGACTATATTTTTATTATGTGAAATCCCTGAGATGCTGGGAATTTTTTTTTTTTTTTTTTTTTTTTTTTTTTTAGAGTAGCAAGGGATGCTGTAACTGATACTGACATTAAAGGGGGAATCTTAAAGGAACATTTCCTGCTTAATTTTTTTCTGAAGGAACAGAAACTCACTCAGATGACCAAAGATTCAGGCAATGTAATTGGAAGCACATGGAAATAATCTCCAGAATCCTAGGAAGGAGGTGTAGTCAGGTTTCGCAACAGAGAGAAACCATAAACTATAAAGTCACCAATGCAAGTCAGTCCTTCCGTCTCTCCAGCAGTGCAAGGACTCACATTTCTGCAGTCTTCATTTCTTTCTGTCCACACACTGGCTGCCTCTTCTTCTCCTTGGACCTAGTCCAGAGCCAGCCGCCTTGGGTTGGCCCTAGCGACGCTCTCAGAGAGGTCGATTGGCCCAGCCTGGGCCAAACTTACTTCCTGGTCCAATCAGCTGTGGCTAAGGGGAAGGGTACTCTGAACAGCACTGGTCAGTTCTCATAGAAGGGAGGGGACACCTGATGATGTCCGCAAGAAAGATTAGATGGAACTCTTAGTAACTCTCTGGGATAAATACTGGCAGGACCAATGCTTTTGTGATTAGTGCACTGTTTTTACAACTTGCCCCTCAATTAAAAAAAAATGTACATTTAACAAAAAAGTTTTCTTTTTAGTTACCTATAATAATTATGACGATACTTAAAATTTTTGTCTCTTGGAATTTGATCTTAGTTACTAAGACATAATAACTCTAAATTGATGAGGCAAAATTTATCACTCCATTGTCTCTCATTAAATTTTAGTGATGTGCTGTTAAACTTCCTCAGGCACAAGGCAGACTGGCTGAGATGTTGGCAATTTCCTGCTGGCTTTGACACTCAGGCAAGAACAATTCGTTGGACACCCATCTCATTGCTTCTAGGTAATAGGAATCACAACTGAGTGTTTGCAAGGTTTTGGCATTGTCTTAATGCTCAACTATGCCATGTTTTAAGCTTCGGCATGCAGACATCCCCTGGGTATACTCTGGAACTCCTGTTCGAATTATTTCATACTGCAGCTCTCAGCTGGAATCTCCTCCAGCTCCCTGGCTGAATTGCTTTGCCACATTTGGGGCCAGTCAACAGAAGATGTTTATCTCTCAGAAGAGTAGGAGCTGTTGATTCCCAAGACACTCAGCACTCCTTTTTCAGGGACATAAACTAACTGTCATTTCCATTAAGTAATTTCCATTGAATTTCTGGGGCCAGATAACCGAGGATGATAGCAAGGATAAGATAGCCGCCGTGAAGCAGAAACTCTGACAGGGTAACCTTAGCTTCTCACAAGCAGGGATGATGGGAGCAACACCAGAGAAAGGGCAGAACCACGAACTGATGGGGGAGAGAGATTTCTGAGGGCATTTCTCCAGAACTATCTCTGAAATGTGGAAAGAGATGAGAAGGGGGTGACCCTGAGTGAAAGAACGAATGAGAATAGTATCTCCTAAACATGCTGGAGGGTTTCTAACTTCTCTTGGACTGAGGCTGAGAATACGAGTGGCAGATGTGAATGAAATCAGGAAATTAGGGGGCACCTGGGTGGCTCATTTGGTTAAGCATCTGACTCTTGATTTCAGCTCAGGTCCTGAACTCACAGTTTGTGGGATGGAGCCCTGCATGGGACTCTGTGCTGGCAGCACGGAGCCTGCTTGGGATTCTCTCTCTCCCTCTCTCTCTCTCTCTCTCTGCCCCTCTCCTGCTTGCACTCTGTCTAAATAAATAAATAAATAAATAAATAAACATTAAAAAATATATTTTTGGGTATGGTTCCTGATTCCCAGGACTTGAGAGCTTGACTGTAGCCACAGAAATCCACTCTTTCCAAAGCTTTTGGAAAATTAAGAAAGGTGCGCTCCACTCTTATTACATGGAAGGTTCTAGCATGGTGTAAGAATAAGTGGCTCTTGGTTGGCTCATGTCCTTTGCGTTACCTTGTGCTGCTAGATGTTGGGTCAGAGGGATTATTTCTGAGCCAAGCAGGGCCCCAGTTCGGTTTCTCCTAGCCTCTCAGAAGACCATGGCCAAGGGCATCATAAGCAGCAGCAGAAGCACATCAACGAGCAGGAATATGAGAAAATCAGAGCTGGTCCAGCTCATTTACGCACTCCCTCTCAGAGCCTAGGAGTCTGGGCGCATCCCAGAGGCAAGAGTGGCCCAGGGAGGGTGTGCGTGTGGCAGCACAAGGCAGAACTGGGGTCTTGGGCTTCACGCTGGAGGCCCTGCCCATGGCCCTGTGCCTAGGATGCAGTTAGGGGCAAACACGCAGGGCACAGTGTTGGGGAAGGGGTGATGGACTGAACGAAGAGAAGACATCAGGAAGAACAGTGCCACTGGAGCGCCATTGCTATGCCAATTTTCCGGTGGCCCACCCCCACCCCCCCACATTTTGAAATTCACCAGAAGCAACAATATTGGCAACATCTGCTGCTGACTCCCTGGGAGGGTATTTTGTTATCTTATCTACCCAGATGACTCAGAGAAGCAAACGTCTAAGAGCGTGAAGGGTAGATTAGCTGGAATCTGGGGTGATGCCCAGTCTGAGATGACGATCGAGAATGACAAGACATGTGTTGATGTGGCCCCCTGCTTGGCTTTCTTATGGAGCCTCCACCCCCTAAGGCTCCTGAGTTCCCTTCCTCCTGGGATTATCCCTGTGGACCCCAGCCTCTTCCACCTCTCTGCACAATGCTCTTGGCCTCTCATTGTTTAGTGACACAAGATCCTGCAGAAGATAACCCTGTGCACCTTTGGCTGTCTGGACCACTCCTGATCCATTCTTCCTTCAGGTACCGGAGTTTGCCAAACATGTGTTACAGAAAAGCCATTCCTGCTTTCTTTGGAGTTTATAGGACCTGCAAGAGTCATTAATAGATAATTATAAGCAAATCACCTAACAAATCTTGTTAGAAAATTGTCTTTTTAAGATTTTAGTTGCTCCGCGGAGCCCAAACCCTCAGAGTGGCAGTGTCACAGGACAGAGCAGGAAAGTCACCCAGCCAGGGAGGCCTGCCCATTGGGAATGCGCTGCGTGGCTTCTGTGTGTCTTCCAGCAGAGAGGCGAGGCCTACCCGTGGTCATGGGGGTTGCCAAGGTTGGCCAGGGTTGCCAAGCCCTGTATGAATTGGTCCACGCAGCCATCCTACCCTTGGCCGAGCAGTTCAAACACTCATGGGCTTCCCAAAAGGAGAAGAGGAGAGAGGTTGCTCCAAAGGGAAACCCTGAGCATCTGGAGTTTTTCAGGAATAGGCAGTGGTTTGAACTCGCCTTATTGTAAATGGGAACTTGCTCAGGGTATAAACAGACCCGTGTCATCTAGAGGCCCGCACTCATCATCAGCTTGTGTAGGGGTACGTGCGGGATAGTTAGCAGAGGAGGCATGGAGATTTAAGTTTAAGGCCTGGGGTCGACAGGGGGCCCCAGTTCCTTGGTTCTTGCATTATATACCTTATGTTCCCAGTGAGTGTTTCAGGAGACGCCGCCATGTTATAGCAGTGGCTCCCTGGGGGTGAGTCTGCAAGGTGGGACAGTCCAAGGCAAGGGCACGGTGGTGGGACTGAGAAGAGCAGGTCTGCAGCACCAGTGACTTCCAGGGGATTCCAAGAAAGGCCACGCGTCTCGTCTACGTTTGGGCTTTGTCAACTGTGGACCTCAGTGATTACTGTCATCAGGGCACCTCATGACCCAGCAGGATAAGGACAGATCGGAAGACTCAAGAAGAGCCAGAGAAGAGAATAACCCGTATTCAGGTATGAGACCCTCACCCCACCACTGCTGTGAGGACATGTAGGCTACCTGCTGTGTCCAGATGCCACCTGAGAGGGAGGAGTTGGCTGGCTAAAGGGGTTGGGGGAGAGGGGGTCAGAAGAAAAGCCTCAAAAAAGTTGGCATTTGTTCAAAAGACCAGGACTTAATCCAGTGTAAGACTATTACTTATACTGTTGATAATATAATATAATATAATATAATATAATATAATATAATATAATATAACATAACAACACAACACAACACAACACAACATAATATAATATATACTATTAAAAAGACAAGAAGAGTTAGTAACAAGGCAAAGTAAGACTTAGTAAAACTAAGACTTACACTATTTTTTCAATGAAAGACACGGAGGTACACCTAATCAGGCAGCTGTGTGGTCACATTGAATTCTACTGTCCAATATGGCGACCACCAGCTAGCAGCACATGGAAATTTAAATTTAAATTAAATTAAACTAACTGAAATATAAAATTCTTCAGCCTCACCTGTCACAGTTCAAGTGCTTTCTAGCCATATGTAACTAATGGCTACCATATTGGGCAGAGCAGATATAGAGTACTTACACCATTACAGAAAGTTCTGTGGGACAACACTGGTCTAAAACGTAAGCCCCAGGATAACCAGGTCTCTTTTCTGTCATATTCCCATCTGTGTTCATAGGCACATAGAGAGAGCTCAGCACACAAGAGACTATGGTTGAGATTTTCCCTAACGTAGAGCTCTCCAAAATATGGTGCTAATCAACCTCTCCAGGCTTCATGTTTCATTACTCATCAATTCATTAAACATATATTAAGGGCCTTTGATGTGCCCAATGCTCTTATAGGTGCTGAGGACAAAAAATAAGACATAATGCCTATCTTTATAGAGCTCACTTTCTATCAGGGAAGAAAACAAACAAGGAAACAACTAAATGCACCCAATAATTACAGCTGGTGAGAAACGTCATGAAGGAGAGCATGCTGGGAAGGGCGAGGCTGCACCTGCTTCATGGAGAATAGCTCAATGTTTCTCTGAGGAGGTGGCTTTCCAGAAGCTCCCTGAATCTGTAGCCCCAGGATCTGCCCCAGTGGGGGTACAGAAGAACACTCAATAAGTAGTTGGACGGATAAACGAGAAGAAACCCGGCATTCAAAGGGTCAGGAATAGCCTATTCTTGGTAGATTGAGTCTGAAAACTCTGATGGGAGTGCAAGCGTGGTCACTGCAAAGAACAGAAAGACACCCTTTGAGAAAAGCACAGGATCAAGAGCTGGGAGGGAGAGTTAAGCCAGGATTGTGGGAAGTAGGTGCACCTCTCTTTTAGGGCTGTGTGACATGATCTAAGTTGTAGTTAAATAAGGCCGCTCTGTTTGTTTGTTTGTTTATTTATTTTTTTAACGTTTATTTACTTGAGAGACAGAGCATGAATGGGGGAGGGTCAGAGAGAGAGGGAGACACAGAATCGGAAGCAGGCTCCAGGCTCTGAGCCATCAGCCCAGAGCCCCATGCGGGGCTTGAACTCACGGACCGCAAGAGCGTAACCTGAGCAGAAGTCGGACACTTAACCGACTGAGCCACCCAGGCCCCCCAAGCCCACTCTGTTTAAATAAGACACTCTGTGGAGACTGGGTTGGGGTGGGGAGCGGGCAGTGAGAAGAGAAGCAGGAGATTCAGTAAAGACCCTCCAGCAGCCTCCAGCAAGAAGATGTGAATGAAGGTGCTGGTTGGACCACCCTCGGAGCAGGAGCATGGGCAGATGAGGACACAAGTGCTGTGTGACAGCCAGATGGGACTTCTTATTCCCAAGGCTGCTCAGACTCCTCCCCTCTCTGCTTCCCGTCCCCACCCTCGCCTTCCTTCCTCCCTTCAGGATGTGCTTCCCTGCCATTCTTGCTTTGGAAACTTCACTGACTTCTCAAGACCTCAGATTTATCTTTCCCCTTGGTGAATTTGCCCTTTATTGCTTGGAAACATTCCAGCACAAATTATCCGTCCCATTCGCATATGTGGTGTTCAGCATGCTACGCTGTGTTCTGATTTTTGTAGTTTGATCTTCCGTACTGCTTTTGAAAGTACTGGACGGGCTGGGTGCCTCTTCGCCATCTTCCCGTACCTTATTTCGGAGTTAGCACCTCATCCGGTATCCTAGATGTGAGTGCGCAGTAACATTTATTGAAGGATCAAAAGATTGTGTCCTTTCTGATGTAGATCTTGCTCTACAGTTAACATCTTCTTTTTATTTTCATAAGTCCACTTCTTTGAAGGTCATTTCCTTACTAACTCTATGGAGAGGCTACAAAACTATTCTTTTACACATAGTATCTGTCCCTGATGGGCTGCATTTGGCAGCAACAATGGTGTGAAACCTCCAAAGGCTCAGTAAGGGCTGCGGGGAAGTGCGAAATGTGTTCAATTAACTCCCGTTACTCAAAGTAAATGGAGGTGCTTAAGCCAACAGTCATATATTATCAATTGCTCCTATGACTCAACTGTGAACTCCTTAAACGTGGTTTATTCATCTCGGCACTGGCAGGACAGTACGAGCCCGGTGCACAGTAGGCTCTCTGGACGTGTTGGTCCAACGTGCACAGACACATACGAGCCTGGAGCCTCCTGAGGAGCCCATGTGGAGGGAGGACCCCCTTGGTGGCAGCTCACTGTGTAGTTAGGGAGCCCACTGAGAGGCGATCTTCATGGTCCCCGGGTTGGTAGCATTACATTTCCACTGCCTACCCTGGGCCAATGGCTACTCGGCATAAACTGGGTGAAACCGTAAGGACGAATACGATCAACGCATCTGACCTGTCACCAACTGTCACTTAAGAGTCATATCATTTTCTCTCTACCCCTGTATTCATCTTTCCCATGTCCTACACCCTTCATTCCATTCCACAGGGATCGGCAAAAGACCTCCTTTCTTCGCTCCTTTGATCAGGTCAGATAAGGAAGCCATGTGTTGTCCCTTTCCTTAATCTTCCTTTTCTCTTTTCTCTCTGAAGGGTTTTGTTTTTAACACATTTGTCTTGCAAATATTAGCATCATGTCTATTTTTGTGTTAACTCGGGGTGTCTTGGTTTCTGGTAACTTCCAGCTCATTATCAAGTCTTCATTTCAGAAGCAAAATGAGAGGTCTGTAGGTGGGGGAAGCTGGAAAGGAGGCTCCATGGGTGGGCTGCCCTTGACTCAACTCTTCTGTGACTATTCTGTTGAAATTTGCTCCTTCCTGGAAGAAGCGCTTCCCTCCTCCCTTGTTCCTCCTGGTGATGGGAGGGGAGGGGGCTCCTCCTATTTTCTGCAGCCCTTTACTTAGGCAGGCATGAATAATTCAGGACACCGGCTCCCTTTCTGAAAGCCCAGGTGAGGGCAAAGGGCCTAGCCCAGGCCAGCCACTCATTTGCTTTCTCCTGCCAGACTCTGCCGAGATCACACAAGGCTCCTAGCTGGCCAGACCACAGCTGCACTCGGAGAGGAGAACACGGTAAGTGTCGACTTTGGGGTTGAGATCTGCTTTTGTTTTCTCTCTTTAGCTACTTACCAGCTCTCCTTAATCTATGAGGATGTCAGAGGCCACAACTGGGGTGGAGGCCCCTCTGTCCCTTCTGAGCAGCGGCCAGCTACCCACAGAAGGCTCCCATCCCAGGCTCGGACCCAGGCTGCCTACACCGGAACAGGTAAGGGGACTTGGATTTCATTCTTCGATTTTACAAATATTATTAAGAGACTGCTAGGTGAAAATGTGGCCATGAATGAAGAGACCCAACTTCCAGCCTGAGCTAGACTTTCTGTATGGGGTAGAGAAGGAGAGGTGGACCCTTACCTCTAGGATGGGCACAAGTCTCAGAGCTGCAGGAACCTACAAGCAGGTGTTTAAACCCTCTTCACTCCCAGATCTTCAAGGTGCTTTACTTCGGGTATCGTTTGTTCTGCAGCTGAGTCTGGCTTTCTCCACCTGCTCCTCCAATATTTCCCCTTACAGTGGTTGCTATGTTCAATGTTTCTCCCTAAAGATAAGATCTAACTGGTCAGAGCCATCATTTGGGATTTCTGATTCAAATCTGAGAAACGATTCCACTTTCCAGAGTAAAGACTCAGGAACTTACGTCCAGTTTCTATCAGCCTTCTCATCCCCCTCGGCATTGGCTTCCTTCCCTGACTTCATTCGGGGCACTTAACCACCCCTGACTGGGAAGGGCCATATCTATTGTTTAAAGATCTCCAGAGAAGACTCCAGAACTTTCTTTGACATTCCACCGCCCTCTGCAATAATCCTCCCTGGCAGAACAAGCTTCTCACACACCAAAATACTAATCTTGCTTCTGAGGGCTCTTCTTATCTTTCATCTCCGGAAACAATCAGTGATCCATTATTTGTTACCATTCTCTTAACAGGAACACTAACTGGAAGGCGCTTTACAGCTGTGTTTATACTTGTGGCCCCCGTGACCTCTCTCCTGCAGTTACTTAAGTTGTTAACTCATCTTTTCTTGCCTCCAGACCTTGTCTAGTCCCACTTATACTGCACAGTACTGCTAGTTTAATCTTCTCATGGTGAAGTTTTGATCAAGCCACCCCAACCGCACCCTCCCAGAGGCAGAGGAGAGCTTCCCGTTGACTGGTAACCTGAGTACAAGATTGTCACGTGAGGCCTCTGTAGTGGGGGGGGGGGGGGGCAGCATGGCACCCAAGCCTTCCAGTTTAGCTCCAGTCACTCTCTAAGCTCCCTCCTTGCTCTCTGACATCTTGGCCATTTCTCCTCATAAGGCTCTTCGCAGCCCACAGACTACCCAACATTCCTATTCCTACCTCGAAAGATGCTATCCATACCCTGAGTGCCATGGTGGCATGGCGGGGGTGGGTAGAAGGGGGGGTGGGGGTGGTCTTCATTAACTAGACAGGGTCCCTGACCTACTTGCTCATAGAAGTTCTGGTTAGAAAGACAGACATGCAGACAGACATTTCAACACATTTAATATCGTGAATCAAATGCTCTGCAGGGGGACCCATCACCCACTTTGCAGAGATTAAATTTAAACTGTGTTTCAATGGACAGGAAGGAGTTAGTGATGCGAAGAAGTCGGTAGAAGAGTATTCCAGGGAGAAGTGACCACCTAAGCAAAGAAACCAAGAGCAGTTTATTATAACATGCGTTGCAGGGGCGTGTGGGTGGTTAAGCGTCCTGCTTCGGCTCAGGTCCGGCTTCTCGAAGTTCGTGGGTTCGAGCCCCGCATCCGGCTGTGTGCTGACAGCTCAGAGCCTAGAGTCCGCTTTGGATTCTGTGTCTCCTTCTCTGTCTGCCCCTCCCCTGCTTGTGCTCGGTCTCTCAAAAATAAATAAATGTTAAAAATAACAAAAACACATGCAGTAGACCATAGGGAAGGCGCAGACCAGCTGTTGTGAGCACTTGCCATGCTGCAAGCCTGTGCTGCTCATGTGGCTTGGCTGATCTTGTTGACTTGCCCAACACCCTGTGGGGTGGATTGTTCTCCTCAAAGCTGTTCTAAGGATGAAGACGTTGAGACAACGAAAGAGGGGAGTGCAGCCGTGCTCACATAGACGGTAAGTTCAAGTGTGGGGCCCAAGCCGGAACCCGGGACTGAGCTCTACCCAGTCTTCTGCTTTCAGCTGAGGCTGCGGTCATAGAAAAGCCTGGAGAATGGGGCGCCTGGGTGGCGCAGTCGGTTGGGCGTCCGACTTCAGCCAGGTCACGATCTCGCGGTCCGCGAGTTCGAGCCCCGCGTCGGGCTCTGGGCTGATGGCTCAGAGCCTGGAGCCTGCTTCCGATTCTGTGTCTCCCTCTCTCTCTGCCCCTCCCCCGTTCATGCTCTGTCTCTCTCTGTCGCAAAAATAAATATTTAAAAAAAAAAAAAAGAAAAAAAGAAAAGCCTGGAGTGCCTGCAAAGCCCTGCAGCTTCCGGGCTCCAGGTCTGGCTTTGCATCGATCTTACGCAATCTCAGACACGCCACGGAGACTCTCTAGGTCTTAGCTCTTCAACGATCGCAAGTGGCTCTCAACCATGGAGTGACTGTGGCCCTTGGAAGCTATTTGGCAATGTCTGAAGGTAGTTTGGGTTTGTCACAGTTTGGCGGGGAGGTGCTCCTGGCATCTGGTGATCGGAGGCCGAGAGATGCTTGCTGCTCAACACCCTAAAATGCGCAGACGACCTCGTAGCAAAGAACTACGGAGTCCTACAGAGAAGGCGCCATGACTTCCACGGGCAGCCTGCACCACGTACAATTCCGACAGTTCCAGGAGCTGGCGTAGGGGATGTTCCTGAGGTGGAGACCATTGGCTTAAGCGGCAGAGGGTCCAAGGGGTCCAAATTCTCTTGGGTGGATCTTCTCCACATTTGCCTCCACGATAGGATCCCCTTGCCCCATGAACCCCGCGTTTTCTTCAGAGCGGAACCCTGCAGGGCCCTGGGGCCGCCCAGCCCGCTGGCCACAGTTCATCAGCTCCCGGTTTGCTGGGTTGTTTTCTCCTGGACGTCCGACCTCCTTGCCTGACTGCACTGCATCTCGCCGGTTCCTGGCATCGCCTCTGACAGCTGGACTTCTTGAGGAAACCGCTCCCCAGGGCCCCCACCACGCTCCCTGGCTTCACCTGGACGCAGAGCAGGACAGGCAGACACTTCTTCTCTGTAGAGCGTCCGCCTTCCTCCCCCTCAACCCCGCCCCTGGTTATCTGTATTTACTCTGCAAATCATTTCCTCTGCTTCACTCAGTTTTCCTTTGAGCCCAATTGCCTGCTCAGTTCTCTGTCCTTTCTGTTTGTTTCTACTTCTCATTTTTCCCATTGATCAGATGCCCTGGAAATAGAGCAGGAACAGTGTGTTCCCTGTAATATTTGGTTACACTTAATATTTCTCAGCAAAACGTTGACTTGGAGCTCCAAGCAGTAAAAACCCAGGCCTGCTCTGCTTACACTGGACAGCGGCTTCAGCACAGGCTCCGATTCATGATGGATCTGTTCCCTCCTTAAAGCGGAATCACACCCAGGCAAACACAGGAAGGTGCCCAGCAGGTGAACCCCCGGGCTCCCCCACAGGAAGCCCTTTCCTCAAATAAGCGAGTGGCTATGGCACACTCCGTGCCTGACCGAAAAAAGACGTCACAGCCGGTAAAAGCGCCCGGTGAATATATCGTCAAGCCAAGAGACTCCTTAAACGGAAGAGTTTTTCTAAACCAGCCTTTGCCATCGGCACCGCTACTGTTGGTTCTCTGCGATGCCACCTTCTGAGGATGTACCCCAAACTGAGGACGAATGGAGCTCTTGGCTGCAGGGGTCTTTACAGGTCTCCTCGGCGGGCAGATGAAAGCTACATCCCTATGTCCCGAACTCCAGCGCCAACATCCCAGACCAGTCTGGGTGTTCAGAAGCTCATCTGGGTG
Source organism: Herpailurus yagouaroundi (assembly GCF_014898765.1). Lineage (NCBI taxonomy): Eukaryota > Metazoa > Chordata > Mammalia > Carnivora > Felidae > Herpailurus > Herpailurus yagouaroundi. The sequence goes on along the minus strand of NW_024412403.1, from coordinate 10,173,536 downwards.
AAATTCAATACCCATGGCAGAGACCGTGGGCTTGAACCACAGACTCCCTAAGGGGGACCCAGTCCTCTTGCGTGGATCTCCCCCATTTTGGCTTCTGTTAGAGGACGCGCTTCTTCCACGAACCCGATGGGTTCCTAAGAATAAAATCTTGCAGGGTTTAACCCTCAGGAGGTCCCCATGCGCGGATGGCCATGGTTCAAAGTGAAGAACCAATCCCTGCCTACCGGTTTAGGAAACATTGCAAGGGATGCACTGTTTGATTATGTTAACAGAAAACGATGCAATGAAAACTCTTATTCAAGCCGATCAACATTTTGCATCTTGAGGTTTCTCTTTGGGCATAAAGATATATTTTTGTGTGTGGTTTCAAGAAATTGTTTTTAATGTTTGTTTATTTATTCTTGAGAGAGGGAAAGAGACAGGCGAAGCATAAGCAAGGGAGGGACAGAGAGAGAGGGAGACACAGAATCCGAAACAGGCCCCAGGTTCTGAGCTGTCAGCACAGAGCCCGACGCAGGGCTCGAACCCACGAGCCACGAGATCATGATGACCTGAGCCGAAGTCGGACGCTTAACCAGCTGAGCCACCCAGGCGCCCCAGCCTTTTCTGCAGTTTAAAGAAGCCAGGAAAATGAATACGATAAAGAAGGAAATTGAAAACCCAGATTTTCTAGGAAGTCTGTCGTCATATCTCACCTATTACGATGAAGTTACCAAGGGGCCCATCAAGTCACTATGTACAGGGCAGCTCTGACCTGGAGACTTGAATATGTAAGGACATGGCCACAGATGCCCTGAAGGCAGTGCACTGTGCTGTGCCCCTCTCTGCGTAGGCAGGTGCTGCTTGCCTCGACTGCGTCTGATAATTCTCAGCTATAAGTATCTGCATCATTAACCGTATCCCATTCTCCTAAGGAGGTAGATCCTGGGTCTCTGGTCCAGCCACCAGACTTCTATCACAGGAGGTGGGGAGGGGGGACACTGCAGAGCTCACCGAGCTGGCTGCAGTTTGGGGTGTGGAGGTGGGGAGAACCACTGAGGAGGTGAAGAAGGAGGGTAGAGGTCAGTGAACGCATACCAGGGAGCGGACAGTAAGAGAAGCCAATGTGACGGGGAGTGGGGCTTTAGAGACAAGAGGATGTACACATCCAGGAAGACTTGTTGAACAACATGATGATAATCCCCAGTTTCCCAAACAAGGACAGAGTGAACCGAATTGCTGGTCACTTCTCCCGCACTTGGATAGTTGTTTCTTTCGGATACATCCCTTGCTTGAGATGGGCTTTGAGAATCTGGTTTTATTCAGATTCCATAGATTGAGTTCTTTCTCCTGAATGTGTCCCATGCTTCCCTCCCCCCAAAACACTGAGTTCTTAACAATCACAGGTCAGAAAGTGAAAGGCAGGCAGAGAAGTATGCATTCGAAACTCTCAAGACCTGGCGATACAGTGTTGAAAAACTAGTTTTCAGGTTAAGTTATTTGGGGGCTATGCGAATTATTCATCAGAAAATAATCAGAATAGCCCACCCACACTGTGGTTTGTCTGAGTCGTAAATCAATCTGCTGCTGCTCAAGGTGCTAGCGGGTCATTATGGGATTAAGATGTTAAGTCACAGGCACCTCAGAAAAAGCCTTTCTCGGGAAAAGGTGGCAACTTTATTTTTAATTAAAACTTCCCTTTACCCCTCACCTCAAAGGCCCCCCTCACCTCAAAGGCAGCCATTTCTGACCACCTCGGAGGGAGAAGCGCGGAGCCCTTTTGTGTTATCTCATCGCGTCCTTCAGCCTCTCCGTTCCTTGACTTCAGATCCTTTCTCGGGCAAACGCGACGTAGAAAGGACAGACTTCAATTGCTTCATTTTCTGAAGGTTAAAAAGGTTCTTGTAAATGACTGACACAAATCCTGGAAACCCGGTTAAAACAACTGGGTACCAGATGGCAAAGGAAAGTGGTTTACTGTAAAGTGTTGCAGAGTAGGAGCTCATTTACAAGAAGCAATTACACAAACAGCCCTGAGTATCCCAGATCCCATAAAAGCATGGCCGGGGTAAAAACGCAGAAGCAGTTGCACATGTGCGATTTCCAGCCTCACACAAAAAGCACACACGGTGCGATGGGTCACCTTACCTGTCGCCCACCACCTTTCACCTTCATTATGACACCAAGCGTAGATCGGTGTACCAACAGGCAAAGAGCTTCACGTCCAGATAGAAGCCCTTCCCTTTCTCCATTGCTCACCTGCCTGGGGGAGTTTCCTAATGTGAGAAATTTGCCAATATAAGGAATGTAGGCAGCTGTCATCATCCATGGTCAAGCCTGGGGAACTTGGCTTTTCCCTCAGGTTAAGGAGAATATTCCTTTACAACCTGGAATAATGCCTTTTTGTCCTCAATCTCTCTTAATTCGTTTTAGTTTTTGAAAGAGAGAGAGAAAGAGGGAGGGCATTAGAGTGGGGGGAGAGTGGCAAAGGGGGAGAGAGAGAGAGAGAGAGAGAGAGAGAGAGAGAGAGAGAGAGAATCTTAAGCAGGCCCCCCGCTCAGCAAGGAACCTGACGTGGGGCTCCATCCCACCACCCTGGGATCATGACCTGAGATGAAATCAAGAGACAGACACCCAACCAAATGAGCCACCCAGGTGCCCCCATCCTCAATCTCTCTTTAAATTGGGAGTGAACATAATACAGTTCACTCTTCATGTCCATATATGGCTGTATTCTTACATGCATGTAAACGCAGTTAAGTAAATGCACAAAAGCAGGTTGCAAAGCTATAGGTGGGAATTGTACAGTGTTTTGCAATTTCTTGCTCTGAATTCCTGGTTGATCTGGGCTGATCTGGCTGCCCTAGTCAACGCAGAGCCTCCTGTGCCCTTTCAATTGCCTTGGGCCCGAGTCTCTGCCTCCGTGTACCATGACCTCCCCCAAGATCAATTAATTCTCCAACTTTATCCCACTTGGCCCAGATCGGCAAGCTTTCCCACACGGTAATTGACTTGACTGTAATCTGTGCTGGGGAGAGACCAGTGCTCACACGGCACAGTTTTATTGCAGGTGAGAACGTATATTTTTGTGGAGGTTCTATCAGAACCTTCCTTTGGAGTAAATAGAACGAGACAAGAATGGAGGTAGCACCTTGCCAAAGCAGTGCCAGAAATACTTTTGTGCAGATGGGCTTTTTCCAGGGCCCTGAAGTCACCATCCTCATAACATTCAATATGTGCATCTGTGAACCTTCATCCTGAAGAAAGCAAGATTAGAAACCAGTCAGCCATGCTGACTTACACCCAGCGAGCTCCCATGGACCAACTCAATGGAGGTTGCTTCCAAAGCCCTCAAGACACTTGAGGTGGACCCAGCAGGTCAGAGCCAGATGGAATGTGCCTGACAAAAGCATCTGATCCCCAAATGCCCATCGGTTGATGAGCGGATTAGCAAAATGTGGTCGTTCAGGTTTGCTAGTGCCGTCCTAACAAAATTCCACAAGCTCAGTGGCTTAAACAACAGAAATTTATTTTCTGACAGTTCTAGAGGCCAGGAGTCCAAGACCAAGGTGTGGGCAGATTTGGTTTTTTTCTGAAGCCTTTCTCCTTGGCTTACAGATGGCCACCTTCTCACTATGTCCTCACATGGTCTTTCCTCTGTACGCGCACGTGTCTATGTCCAAATCTCCTCTTCTTCTAAGGACACCATTCATGTTGGATAAAGCTTTAATGTAAAGATCTCCTTTTAACTCTATTATCTCTTTAAACACCTTCTCTCCAAATATGATTATGTTCTAATGTACCGGGGAGTTAGAACTTCACCATATGAATTTGGCGGGGAGTACTCAGTCCATAACGGTGATATGTCTATGCAAAGAAATGTTATTTGACAATAAAAGGAAAGGAAGTGCTGACATACACTGCAGCATGGATGAAGCTTGAGAATGTTATGCCAAGTAAAAGAAGCCAATTACAAAGGACCACACATTGTGTGATTCCATTTACGTGAAATGTCCAAAACAGGCAAATCTATAGAGACAGAAAATAGATTTTAAATGGTTTCCAGGAGGTGGGGGAGGGGAGAGAGAATGGGGTGTGATTCTAACAGGTATGGGGTTTCTTTCTGCAGTAAAAGTATTCTGGAATCTGATAGCTTTGAATATATACTAAAAACCACTGACCTTGATACTTTAGTAGAGTGAACTTCGGCTAAGAGAATTATATCTCAGTAGCAAAAGAATGTGATCGTTTTTGCTTCACCCATTTGGGGGGGGGGGGCTCTCACAGCAAAATGCTGTGCCTAGTAAATTTCACAAAAACCAATTTCCTATCGTTTTTATGACAGATTCGGTGCTCAAGTTAAAGTAGATCTAAATGAAGATCTATTCCTGACCAGGAGCCACATCCTTGGGTGTTAACAAAGCTGGATTCAAGTTCCTGCTCTTCACCTGGTGGAGTTGGAGAGGGCAGAGGGACATCAGAGACCCTAGTCTGAAGCCAGTCAGAGTGTGCTTAAGCTCCTGAGCTTTATTAGAACTAAGACTTATAATGTAACCCTGGGTAGGTCTCCCCTTTTGTCAGAGCCTGTGTGAGCCTTCTCAGCCCTCTCTATCCTCTTCCATCCTCTCTGAATCTCAATATTTTAAGACCTTACATTTTTGAAAATCATTCCCTTCTTCCTTACTTTGCCCCCCCCCCATCCATGAGGCTACAGTCTGAGTTCACTCCACCTGCAAGTGTGGTCATTCCACGTTCTCTGCCTCGCCTCCCTGCCCTGTGCCTGTCTCTGTGCCTGTAAGTTGCTCCTGGCCTCCTCAGGCTGAGATCCACCTGTTCACCCGTTCTTTCATTCAAACAGTATGTGCGCGGGCACATTAGACACACAGACACACTCACATGCCTGAGCAAAGTGACCGTGGCTCCTGGGATAAACCTACCCCACAATAGCCACCAAACATCGTTGGACTGTGCGTGCATCTGCTTCTGCCTTGGTCTCTGGGAGCCGTCGCTGTGCTTTGGTCATCTCCACACAGCCAGTGCTTAACACGGTGCCCGGAGGATGGCAGGTGCTCTGGGAATGTCTACGGGTCTGTTGAATGAGTAAGTGACATCGCCAGGTACCTCTCGGTGTTTAGGATGTTTTCGGTGTATGGTAATTCTGCCTCTGTGGGACCCATAGTCATTCCACGCCTGTAATTACTTATCTATCAGCCTTTAAATATATGAGATGTGAACATAAGTTATCTGCTTTCAATGGAAAAAACTTAAATCAGGAAGAACATTCAAGGAGACAACGAAGTTCACAGCCTTGAACTTAAGGTTAAGGGTTCTCAGTCTTAACACTGTTGATGTTTTGGGTCAGATGATTCTCTGCCATTACGGTTCTCCTGTGAATTTTAGGATGTTTAGCAAACTCCTCAGCCTGCACCCACGAGATGCCAATAACAACTCCCACCACCACTTGTGAAAACAAAAATTGTCTTCAGACATTGACAAAAGTTCCCCGGGGGACAAGTTGCCCTTGTTTGAGAACCCGTAGTAGAACTGCCTAGAAGAGCCTTCTCAGATGTTATTTTTCTTTCCCTATATAAAGTGGGTTTTTTTTTCATTTAGAAAGTTTTAGTTTTAAATAGCTTTACAAACCTATTCAATCAACCAACCAAAATAATCAGAATCTAAACATGTACATTGGCTGCTTTCTAGATTTTAGTTACACTGTCCACACATCTTCATGGCTAACCATTCATACATTATCTGGGTGCAAGACCACTTAAAATTCATTCTCAGATCAGAAGATAACCACCACTGTCACACAGCACTCTTTCTCTTTCACACACACACACACACACACGCATATGCACACACGCACATGCACACACACACATGCACACACAGACACACACACAAATGCACACACACAATTTCCTACCCAAAAGGTGAATAATTAGATTGCTTCCTTTTTCCCACTGTGGTAAAACTTCTGGGACTTTTTCTTTATCTGCCCTCCTGTCTTTCCAGGCACATGGCAATTCAAATTTCTGGCCATTTCCGTTTGGTTGGACTCACGTGGCTAATTCTGCTCAGTGGGCTATCGGTATAGCGCTAGGTCTCTCTGTTTCCCTGTTACAGTATCTGTGAAAAAAAGTCTTGAGTTGACATGGTTAAGCTCCAAGAGGGAGGCAGTCTGGACTGCCAGGTTGCTACACGGAGGACAGTTGCCTCAAGGAGCTTCCCAAAGTCATCGTGGATTTGGCTTGAGTAAGAAATAAATCTCTGTGGTGTCACGCCACTGAGGTTGGGGGCTTATTACTTACAGAAGCCTAACCAGGATCATGCTTATCGTGCACTAGTAAGTAACTGGTGTGTCCACTAAGGAACAGGGTCCAAAGTTGTATCTGAGTCGTCTGGACACTTGTCTGGACACTGCTGACAGAGGAGCAAATCACGGACTACAACATCAGTCTGGCCAACCGAGAAAGAAAGAAGAGGCTAGACCGAACACATTTCGCATTCAATTTTGCTTACATTATATGAACAAGGAGTCACATAAACAAAATTGCGATTACAAGTAGTTTTACTAATAAAAGTGTATCACACAGGGCATGCAAAATGTGCTTCTGTTTCTTTAAGTGTTAGAGGGAAACCTGATGAACTCAGGGGGCTTTATGGAGCGGCTTCGCATCCCCCAAACTGCTTCGTATCCATACTTTGGGCCCCCAGCAATTCACATTCCATATAAACCACTCAAAAATAGCTTCCAGTACTGATGGAAGGCATGACCTTGGGCTGAAAATTTATTTAGGTACCAGCAAGGCCTGGCCATGCTGTGTCTTTTAGGCCACTCTGCATTGATTCCGGTCAATAGCCTGTTTTAAGAAAAGTATAGGCCAGATTAAAGAAAGAAAGAAAGAAAACCTGCCTTCCTTTGAGTAAACATGGTAACATGACAGCTCCAGTGGGTAAATAATGCACGTTTAAAAAGCCTTTCCAAATAGGTCTTTATCCAGCATGCTGCTTTTATAAGCTACCACTGTTCTTAATATCTTCTGATTCAAAAGTCCTTAAAAAAATGTCATGCCTTGAAAATGATAGACATCCTACTGGGTCTGGGTTGGCTGGACTTTTTCGTCTTTATGAAGAAATGCATTTTTCCCTTTGGTTAGGGGAAAAAGTCTTTCTTGAAATATGATCCTCTCAGATAAATAATGGCAATAAAACTAAATGGAAAGTGGGAAAGAACATGGTTTCTTAGTACAGTGTGCAGCACTTTCTAATTGGAAAATGCTAAAAGGGAGTTTTCCTTGGAGGCCTCTCATCTGACTTCAGACCAAACAAAACAGTGATTTGCTTATGAGCACTGAGGTCTCTGTTTCCCTTGTTAAAGGAGAAGCGAAGGCTGGAAGGAAAGTACCAAGTTATAAAAGTGTATTATAGTAATGATTTGAGTGGATATTTCACACAATATGATGAACATAGAAATCATAGAACATATGAGGAAGAGAAAAGAACTTTGAGGTCATCCGATCAACCCCAGCAGGGGCGGGGGGCGGGGAACAGCGATTATCATTCTGAAGAGTATTAATGAAGAGCCTAGCAGACTTTGTATTCTTGCTAGCATAACACTTCTGCCCGTGAAGTATTCCACTTTTTCACCCAAAAGGAAATCTATCTAGCTTAGCTGCGTTCTTCTGGAATTTTGTGGGACCTTTATTCACCTGTCATAGAATGGGCCTTTGGTTTGCTAATGACTTTGAAAGCCCCAACTTTTGTAGTTCAGGACTTCCTGGGTCCTTCAGTCCTGTTACCTAATCGGTCGTCAAAAATAGTGTCAGTGTTTTTAAAGGTCCCCTCATTTCCTTAATTAAAACTAGTAAGTCTGGGGCGCCTGGGTGACTCTGTCGGTTGAACATCAGACTCTTGGTTTTGGCTTAGGTCATGATCCCAGGGTGTTGAGATCAAGCCTTGATTTGGTCTCTGTGCTGAACGTGGAGCCTGCTTAAGATTCTCTCTATCCCTCCCTCTGCCCTTCTCCCCTACTCCCTTTCTTTCTCTGTCTCTCTCTCTCAAATTATAAAAGTAGTAAGTCTATAATGCTAGCGTAATTAGTATTAAAATGTTGTAGAGTAGATAAAACTGTGTCGTGCCTGTGATTTGACAATATAATCATTGTTTCTGCCTCCATCCTTCTCTCTTCTTCCCTCCTCCTATCTCCACTCCTATTTCTTCGCTACTGTGCCTTTTAAATTTACATTTTTATTCATATATAATACACATACAGATACATGTATACAGAACAAATATAGCTCAATGAATTTTCCAAACAGAACCCGCTTATGTATCTAACACTGAGCTCAAGAAAAGAGTGCACTGGCACCCCAGAAGCCCACCTGGGCAGCCACCATCTTGAATTTAACATCATAGATCAATTCTTCCTGTTGTTTCTATTTTATAGAAATGGAATCTTCTAGTATATAGCTTTTGTTTCTCGATTCTTGTACTCAAGCTCCTATCAGTGAGGGTCATCTGTTGCAGGATAGTTTTCCTTTCCATTTAAAAAAATCTATCGCCAGTGCCCAGCCTGGGGTACATTTATTTCCATGTTTCTAGCTGGCATTCCTTCTCTTCTCTTCTAATTTGTGTATTGCCATTCACTGCCATCTTCTGATTTCTTCCCTTTATCGGGTCAGACATGTTGATCAGACTAAAGCAGCAGAGGCACCATGTGCTATCCTGGGAATGCACAGGCAGAATCCTCTCCTCCAGGACCCACCCAGTGGATACAGCTGGTGCTGACCAGGAACGCAAGTGAAGGATGATACAGTGAAAGGTCCGGTCCAAAGTGTTTTCACTAGAAACAGTAGTAAGTACCTGTGATGGTAAATTTTCTCTGTTAACCAGGCTGGGCCATGGTACCTAGATACTTGGCCAAACATTATTCTAGATATTTCTGTGAAGTTTATGTCAGATGAGATTAACATTTAAATCAGTAGACTTTGAGTAAGGCAGATTACCCTCCATAATATCGGTGGGGCTCATCCAATCAGTTGAAGGCCTTAACTGAATAATGACTGGCCTTCCTGAACAAGAAGGAATTACGCCAACAACAGATGGTGTCTCAACTTGGACTGCAACTCTTCCGTGGGTCCCCAGCCTGCCAGCCCACCCTGCAGATTTTGGACTTGCTAGCTCCCACAATCATGTGATCCAATTCCTTAAAATTAATCTGCCTCTTTATATATCTAGATTATATCTATATCATGTCTATATATCTAGTTTATAGACACGGATATTATGTTTATAAACAGACACAAATCCTACTGGTTGTGTTTCTCCAGCGAACCCTAACATAGCCCTCTCCCCACTCCTTCCAAAGCTATGGAGGACCTTGCTAATTGATGAAGATAAGGCATTCTTTTAGAGCTGAGCCCTCAGAATCTTCCTCAACTTAGTCCTCCAGGTAACCATGGCCAGCCAATGAGAGTTAAGTTGTAAGTTGTAGACTGTGAGTCTTGCTTTCTTGCACTTGGGGCACTGGTTCTCCATTGGGGTGATTTTGCCCACCCCATCCCCACCGAGGAGACATTTGGAAAGTTTAGAGGAATTTTGTTGCCCCAAATGGGGAGAGAGGAATGCTGTTGGCATCTAATGGTAGAAACCAGGGATGCTGCTAAATATTCTTACAATGCACAGGACAGTCCCCACTCAACAAAGAATTTTCCAGCCCCACATGTCAATTATACCAAGATTGAGAAACGCTGCACGAGAGAGACATAATCTATGGTCTCGAAAGTTTTGAGGTCACTTAGATTCAGCTATTAAAAAATAAACAGCTAGGAAATTCCTGGGTTCTTAACACAGCAATTTTATATGGGTTGGAGAGAGTTAATTCTTAATAAACAATCTGGAAAGTTATGTTCAAGTTCTGAAGTAATGTGGATATAGCATACCCTTTCGGTTATCATTTTTTTGTGAGAGAAATTATTTTTCGCCTTGTCTCCTCTTAATTCCCTTAAAGACGGAGTCTCCTTTTCCTTCCACAGACTAAAAATGGATGCCTTCTTTCTAACATAATCCAGCCCACAAAATATTTACCTGAATCCGCAATCTCTTGACCGGTGAGAACATGCTACAGATCCTGGGAAGGAGATTGAAAGAAACGAATAAATGGCAGCTTCCTGCACTTTGCTTTCAACAATAACAAAACATATCGAAAGGGCAGAATGCAGTAGTCAATAGATTTTCTCATTCCTGGCAACCACAAGGCTTTCTTACAGAGAAGTTTCTCCCAGCTCAGTGTTCACCACTGGTTTGGTCAGAAGCCCAGGAAGTCTCTCTAAAGATGTTAAGCACTTAACACTTGGTGCAGGAGGCCCTGATTTTGTGCTTTCTAGAAGGGGGCTCTCTATCTCTGGAAGGTACAGGAATTTGCACGAGAACTTATGTCTGCTATACTCTTCAAGGCACAGCACATACTAACTCAGTACTAACAGGGTAATAGATAATTTACTGGATTTTTTTGGAATAAATTATTCTAAATACACTGCGAGTTTTACTAATTTAAAATATTCACAACAGAGGGCGTGCAGAATGTGCGAAAAACAGGTATAAGCTAGGAGAAAATGTAAAATGATCTTTTATTAACATGGAATTTCATTGTATTTTAGACTGTGGTACTAATCCCCAACAAGCAGGGTAGAAAGGAACGAGTAATTCTTTTTATAGCGCACAAAGTTCATTAAAAAAACCTATGTGAATAGTCTCTGGAGACCCTAGAGATAAAGAGAAATCAAATAAAAATAAATCAGCTCAGAAATATGTTAATGTTGGTGCAGAATATCAGGAAATCAGCACTTGGGAAACCAACACATTCAATTATTATTACTACTTTGTAGTAAGATAGTTATTTAACTGTGTCACCAGTGAAAGGAAAGTGGTATATTTTTCAGTTTGGTATTTTCAGAACTGTGGGTGATGAGCTAAATAGTCAATATGTAAGAAAATTATTTTTATCTCTTCCTGTTATAGCCAAGCAGCCAATTATCTTCAATAGGTTTTATTTCTAAAAGCCACAAGGAAGAAAGGAAGGTCAACAGATGAAAAGGACCCAGCCTCTTGGCTTGGATTTCAAGACCTTGGTGGCAATATTCCAAACATCCTGAAGTCTGATAACCAGGATACTTAATAGTGTCTTGCCACCATGAGGTTCAGAACTCTTAGTTCTGAATCATGATCTCATTGTACATTGTCTACAGAAAAAATACAAAACCTCAGCTCTCTTGTCCAGCATATGCCTAGTGAGATTCCAAAATTAGGTGACCGGTTTATGCTCCAATAAAAAAAGAATTCCTGGTGAAACAAAACATCGCTAGAGGGTAAGGTAAGTTTGAAGAGAGAAAAGAGTGTTCCTATCTTTGGGATCAGCCATTGGTCAGCTGATCGATGGACTAAGAAACAGACAATCAAGAAATAACACAAAGGGCTTCAGCGGATCCACAGGTGTTGTGCGAAAGGCAAGTTAGGAATCCAGGGTCACCGCAGCTGTAGCTGACTAGTGTTGGCCATGCTGTGAACCATTCAAATGACCTCTGTCTTTTGTCATGCGATACGACGGCTGGAGCTAAGTTATTCTCTCATCTTTTAGAGTGGGTCTGATGAAATTCGCTTGTTGGTAAATTGGCATAGGTTGGCCTTCTCCTATTTTATCACCACCTCTAAGAAGTCAAAGTGAAAGCCATCAGATTCTGTTTGCACAGCCATGAAGTATTTTCTCATGTTGGTCAATATGGTTTCCCCATCTTGATCAGTGATGACCCACTGGTAGCTGTGCCATTTGAGGTATTAAATGCTCCATCTTTCCTACTGCTAGAGTTCTCCTCTGACATCCGCCTCATTTCTTTGAAGCCCACCTCAAAGACATGAAGAAAATTAACTGGGTGGCCAAGACCTGACTCAGACTCTACAGGAAGTTGGATCTGGGTTCTGATTCTTCCTCCGCCACTTAGCACCACTGTGTTCCCACTCAGGTTACACCAGTCCTCTGGAAGAGGGCACCATGGTAGCTAATATTTATCGGGTGCCTAATCATGTGCCAAGTTCTGTCTCCGCCAAATGCAATGTCACTTAATTGTCATAATAGCAACCCTACAAGAGAGATACCAGTGCCATACCATTCTACAGATAAAGAAACAAAGGCCCAGGATCCAGGTGTGCCCAGGCAGAGCAAGTGTTGGTGTTCTCACACATGTGTTATACAGCTTCTCTAATTTCCAAACCAGAGTGCTTCTCACCAGAGAACTAGTCTGACTCACGTCAGCATGCGCATCACAAAATTGGTCCGAGGAGGAAACCCAGTCAGTACACATGGCACACAGCAAAGGAATCCACACACACACTCGTTCATCCATTCAAGCAATATTGACCGAAGGCTCCTTATATGTCAGGCACTGTTCTAGGTCCCGAGTGTATGATATGATAAGAGTTCCTTCCTTCCCGGAGCCGATAGACTAGAAAGGAAATAGACCTCAGCCAAATCACTGTATCTTAATAATACATCACCAGTGCCCTGAAGAAAAATAAAGCAAGAGGTTGAGAGCAATGGTGTTATTAGGCGGTGGGAAGGCATGGAGGGGGGCCTTGGGGAGGATGCCTCAGATAGAGGGATCAGCTCTGTGAGGAAACAACCTTTGATCTGAGTCCTGACTAACTGGTGGCAGAAGCTGTGAAGATCTGGACAACATTATTCCTTCCTTAATAAAATTAATTATGTGCTAATTTCTTAGCTTAAGCAAAGGGAGTTATTTTTTTTTAATGTTTTTATTTATTTTTGAGACAGAGAGAGACAGAGCATGAGCAGGGGAGGGGCAGAGAGAGAGGGAGACACAGATTCCGAAGCAGGCTCCAGGCTCTGAGCTGTTAGCACAGAGACCGATGCGGGGCTCGAACTCACGGACTGTGAGGCCATGACCTGAGCCGAAGTCAGACGCTCAACCGACTGAGCCACCCAGGCGCCCCAAAGAGAGTTATTTTTTTAAAGGAGACTTTTTATGTTTACTTATTTATTTTGAGAGAGAGAGAGAGAGAGAGAGAGAGAGAGAGAGCTCAAGCAGGGGAGGGGCAGAGAGAGAGGGGGAGAGAGAATTCCAAGCAAGCTCTGTGCTGTGGGTACAGAGCCCAATGTGAGTCTTGAACCCACGAACCACGAGATCATGACCTGAGCTAAAACCAAGAGTTTGATGCTTAGCCAACTGAGCCACCCAGGCACCCCCAAAGAGAGTTCTTGTCACCAGTGCCAACCAAAGCATAATTTCTCGACACTCTATCAACAAAAGAATAAAGCTGAAAATGCAGATGGAACAGGAAGAACTCTTCTGAAAACCAGAGAGAGACTGGTTCGCACAAACTCTGAAGGCATCATGAATGGAAAGAGCATTTCCATCTCCCCGGCTGCCGATAATTCACAAAGTCTCCCAAAGACAAAACCACAGTTGGCCCCCGTTTTGTTGGTTTCACTTAATTCTCTGACCCTGACTCTCATGTGGCTAAAAGCATATCATAATCACAGTGAATGCTGCCTCTCTTCATTCCATTAAAGGAAACCCAGGCCATTTCAAACACCATCATCCCAGCCGACCTTGATTTTACAATGCTTTTCACTGAAGATTAGAGTTAATGCTTTTCTGAGAGGTTTGTCACAAAAGGGAGCTTAATTGGGGCGCATTTTCTCCATCCACACATTTGTTCAAAAGCTTTACTTTTAGAAAGTGTGTTTGTCATGAATGATTCATGCTCTGTGGGTATAGATTATGAACTTGGAGAACCAGGTCACTTGGGGGAGAAAAAGATACCTTGGCTTTCTGAGCATATAACCATATCATTCAGTGGAGTGGATTGAATAGTGTCCCCCCAAATTTAAGTCCATGTTATAACTCTACCATGAATGTGAACTTATTTGGAAATATCGTCTTTGCGGACGTCATTAAGGATCTCAAGATCGGATCATTCTGGACTAGGATGGACCCTAAATCCAAAATAAGTGTTCTTCAAAGAAAGAGAAGAGGGCCATTTGAGAGACAGGGACACAGAGGGAATGACCATGTGAAGACAGAGACAGAGGCTGAGACTCTCAGTCGGTCTCAAGCCAAGGAATGCCAAGAGGGCCAGCCGCCAAGAGAAGGCAAGAGAGAGGTCTGGAACAGATTCTCCCCAGAGCCTCTAGAAGGAGCCAATCTGCTGACATCTTGACTTCTAGCCTCCAGAACTATGAGACAATACATTTATGTTGTTTTATAAGCCAACAAGTTTTTAGCGTTTGCTAAAGCAGCCCTAGGAATCTCATACACTTGGTGTCAATCTTTGATGTCGGAAGATTAATTGTGGAGTCCTTGGAACAATGGAGGACAGGCTCCAGTGTGCTTGTCAGAATGTAGGTTTTATATAGATTTTACTGGGAGAGAAAATTACAATGGTGGTACTGTTTGTGTCTGCCCGATACCCATCAGCATCACACCCGCCCCACCCCACAGGATAGACCATGGTCACAGTCACAGAGGTGGGAAAACCTAAACTGAGCCAATCATAGCACCCATCCTTATGCATAAAGCAGAGCCAATAGCCCGTTCACAGAGCCCTTGTGATGCACCCTTCCATGGGCTGCCTCTTCCATGGGTGGTCATGGGGACCCAGAGAAAGATGCCCCTCGGGAATGACATGACTAGGTTTACATGGCCCCAAGGAGTAGGAATTGAAGTTGATAAGACCTATCGGGGAGCAAGAGGCAGTTGTGGGGACCTTTGAGAACTGACTGAGGCCAGGACCAAGGCAGTGGCATCAGGGAAGAAGAGAAGAGACAACATTCAAAGGATCATAGAAAGTCAGGGGTAGGGGCGCCTGGGTGGCGCAGTCGGTTAAGCATCCGACTTCAGCCAGGTCACGATCTCGCGGTCCGTGAGTTCGAGCCCCGCGTCGGGCTCTGGGCTGATGGCTCAGAGCCTGGAGCCTGTTTCCAATTCTGTGTCTCCCTCTCTCTCTGCCCCTCCCCCATTCATGCTCTGTCTCTCTCTGTCCCAAAAATAAATAAAAACGTTGAAAAAAAAAAAAAAAAAGAAAGTCAGGGGTGCCTGGGTGGCTCAGTTGGTTGAGTGGCTGACCCTCGATCTTGGCTCAGGCTCATGAGATCGAACCCCTCATTGGGCTCAATGCTGATAGCACAAAGCCTGCTTGGGATTCTCTCTCCCTCTCTCTCTCTCTCTCCCTCTCTCTCTCTTTCTCAAAATAAATAAACATTAAAAAAAAAAAGTTAACACTAAAGACATGAAGTCCAACTGTGTGTAGAGAACAGAGGAAAGGAGGAGTCAAGGACACCTCACTAAAGTGGATTTTCAAGATCATTTAAGTTGGAATAGAGCCAAATTCCTCTGATGCTTTTGAGAGGTTTCCTCTACACATTTTGCGTGTGTGTTTAAAGAACGCAATTATGAGATTATATCCCCGACAATGACAGGAATTGAGCAATTCAGGAATTTGCAGATTCTGACAATCAAATACTTTAGGATACTAGCTAAGAAGAAGTGCATCTGGAAGTTTCCTGTTCTATCACAGGCATTGCCTCCCAGGAGCAACCTTGTAAAAGAAAATTCTGTCAAGAAACCTCAGTGTTCTTTCCTAAGGCAGAAGTAAAAAAGAAAAAATCTACATAGGAAATGTGAAGATTTTAGGGAGCTGAGAGTCTTCACAAACTACATACATGCCAAGGGTGCCTCTTCAAGGCTCAAAGTGAGCAAAACCACAGGGGGCACCGTGCGCGTGCGGAGAGGAGGGATGGCGGGAAGGAGGATGAGCTGGTGAAAGGACGGGGCCGGGGGTCTCATCCCAGAGCATATGCCCTCATGTGTGAAGTAGGGAAAGGCCAGGGAGGGTAACAGGGAGGCGTCTGCCTGCTCCCTACGGAGAGTTTCGCAGAAAGAGCAGCAGAGAACTCCCAGAACTCACCCTCTGCGCGGAAGTTGGTGCCAATGCCTCTGGAGTCTTAGAACGTCCAAGTCAGAAAGAGCAAATCTCGGCGTTTTCGAAGTTTTAAACTTTTATGTATTTAACATGTAACACTGCCTTGAATGTGGGTTTCCAGGCAGATGGTTCCTGACTGGGGGCGGAGTGGGGGAAGGGGAGAAGGCCCATCAAAGTAATATAAAATGATGTCAAGAGAAGGCTCTGGTGATATACAGATGTTCGAAGATTGAGTTCCAAGGAGCCGAAAACTAGGTTTTTAGGGAGATGAAAGGGGGTAGGGGGCGTGGGAGGAACCCCAGGGCAAGCGGGGCTTGGGTCCTTAGCTGATGTAGCACTCCCACTCTGGACCACTGAGCTGGATTCAGCTGCCAAGGTGTGTGGTTTTGATCTCCAGTATTAAAATATGTTGGATAATTTCTCAACACTTAAGAACCTAGCTAATGCGTATAGAGCTAGAGATTTCAGGCTCCTTTTGACAAATCTGAAAGCCTGACAACGACAGGCGCTTATTCCCACGAGTCAACAATCACAGGTGTGGAGGACAAGAGGCGACCTCACCAGCTGGCTTCCGTCCCACCTCCCTGCCACCTCCAGGCCTGGTCTGGTTCACATTTGGCTTTGGGCCCCACGTGCTAGAGAAAAGTTGACGAGCTGGGAGACAGTCCGTGAGTGAGGGCGGGACTGGAGGTGGTCTCCATGCCCACATGTGGAAGGCTCTTGGGAGGCGACCATCTTCCCTAGCCCAGATGGATTCCAGTGTGGAATCTAGCATGGATCGGGTGCTCTCAACATGGTAGCTTTGGAAGCTTCTGGAAGCAAGAAGATAGAAATGAGGACTGCCAACTCCCAAGGGCTGCACACAATGGAAGAGGAGTGAGCCTCTCAACATGGTGTCCTAGGGGCGCTTACAGCCACGTGGTAGCCAGATGGAGAGAAGAGCAGGGAACGTGGTTCACAGGGAAGCACAGAAAATGCTTGAGGTTATTGGGAATAGGAGTGGGAGTTTGAAAACTAGCACATAGGCGGGAACCTTGAGTTATTGACATTTAGATATGAAAACAAAGATGATGCCTGGACATACGAGATGACTATTCAAAGCATTCTAAACTGTACATGTATTTAAACTAGTTCTCCTTTTTGGATTTTTATCCTAAAGCAATTCATACATGTGTCCAAAGCTTTCATTAAAATGATCGTTATTTAATATAACTTGTAGTGACAAAGAATTGGCAATGCTTTTTAAAATCTGCAACAGTCAGACACGGGAGAAGAAATTGCATCATCTGTGCAATAAATTCCATGTAGCCATTTAAATTCTCTACCAGAACTTATTTGGGATATTTAAATGCATGTCACAAAAAGGATATGCATGGTATAATGCCATTTTTATTCAAATTATAAACACACACGATGGGAATATATTCAAGTTTCTACATTATGTGATTTTCCTACGGCTGCTGTAACAAATGACTACAAACAGTTGTGGCTTAAGACAACAGAAATTTATTCTCTTGCTGTTCTAGAGCCCAGAAGTCCAATAAGGTGGTTAAATGAAGGGTAAAATCAAGGTATCAGCAGAGCTGAGCTTCTTCCAGAGTCTCTAGAAGAGACCCTTCCTTGCCTCTCTTCCAGCTTCCCGTGGCTGCTGGCTTCCTTGGCTGCGGCCACGTGGCTCCAACCTCTGCCACTGTCTCACATCTTCTCCTTTCCTGTGTGTCTGATCTCCTTCTGCCTCTCTCTTCTAAGGACCCTTGTGATTGGATGTAGGGCCCACCCAGATAAACCAGGATAATCTCTGTCAAAATCATTACCTTAATCAAGTCTATAAAGTCTCTTCTTCCTTGTCAGGTACATTTACATATTCCAGGGAGTAGGACATTATTTCATCCCAAATATTTGGTCCTCCCAAATATTAAAAGGCATTTTCTTTCCTCATCCCTTCCCTGCTTTTCCTTAGAGTCAGCATCTGGTCACATCAGCAAGGGCAATGTATTTCAATTAGACTCAAATAGACAAAATATTTATGAATTCTGACTTCATATAAGACCTGGTGAGTATTTTTGCCGAGGAGCCAAAAACACAAAGACAAAAACAAAAACAAAAGACTAACAAACAAACCAGCAAAAGTACCAGAGCAAAACCCATCTTTGTCCTTTAGAGTATTAAAAACTTTGTTCCAGGGCACCTGGGAGGCTCAGTGCATTAAGCGTCTGACTCTTGGTGTCAGCTCAGGTCATGATCTCACAGTTGGCGAGATTGAGCCCCACCTCAGCTCTGTGCTGACAGTGCGAAGCCTACTTGGGATTCTCTCTCTCCCTCTCTCTCTCTGCCTCTCCCTACTCATGCACACATGTGCTCTCTCTCTCTCTAAATAAATAAATAAACTAAAAAATAAAAAATAAAAAAACCAACTTTGTTCAACATTCAAGACTTAAGATATATATAAAAATAGAAACATACCATATTCCTGATTTCATCAAATATGAAATTAGACGGTATGTGCAGTGTAGATAATATAGAAAAACAATGAGATTTGAAAAATTCAAGAGAACGCGGGATGGACGGATGGACTTAAGTGATGAGAGTGAGCTCCTTGGGAAATGTAATTCAACACAGGCATGAAATGTTAATAGAGATTAGGATTTATCAAAATAGCATAAACGAAGGCAGGGCCGTCATGATTTAGAAGAATTCTAGCAGATGGTTCTAAACTTCAAAAAAGGAGTTGGAAACTATGTATGTCTGTATATATATGTATATGTATATAAAGAGAGAGAGAATAAGTATTTGATAAGTGAGTGTGGGCCCAAATTCTGAAAGACCAGTACTGCTAGGGACATGATTTGGTCCCCACACTGAAACATACCATTAAAAACAGGAACTAAAGGGCGCCTGGGTGGCGCAGTCGGTTAAGCGTCCGACTTCAGCCAGGTCACAATCTCGCGGTCCGGGAGTTCGAGCCCCGCGTCAGGCTCTGGGCTGATGGCTCAGAGCCTGGAGCCTGTTTCCGATTCTGTGTCTCCCTCTCTCTCTGCCCCTCCCCCGTTCATGCTCTGTCTCTCTCTGTCCCAAAAATAAATAAACGTTGAAAAAACAAAACAAAACAAAACAAAACAGGAACTAAAGTTAGCAACACTCTCAGTTCTAAAAGGTGAGCAGTGACGTCGGCCATTCAACGATTCCTCTCAGATGAGGAATCTGGTTACAGCTCCAAAGAAGAGAAGGCACAAGAACAGAGAAAGGTAATGGCAAGAGTCCCCACCTGCTACCATATTTATGTGCCAGAGCCTGAGTTAAATATAGGAGGAGATACACAGGCATTTTAAATAGGCTTCTGGACTTCAAGAGGTTTCTAGTTCAGTAAGAAAGATATGACTAAACAGTGTTTATGCAAATCATTATGTTATCAATGTGAGGAGAGGCAAATCAATGCCTTTAGAATTAGAGGTGGGAGAACCTTCGAGGCAGAGGAGGCTGTGTGGAGAAGGTAGAATGTGAAATGGCAGTTGTTTGAAAATTTGGAAGGAACAGAGAAGTAGAAAATTGATGATGGTGATAGCTAATTTTTATTTAATCCTATGCCAGACACAGGGCTAATATATTTTTTTAATTAATTGTTGGGAAGAAAAATCTTTTCCTCTACCCTCTTCTGTTCAATGCCTAGGGGTGTGTGAATTAAACTGACAAAAGATGGATGAACAAGAAAAAAGCACCCAATTTTTTACTAATACTTATGTGTATGGGAGTTCACCAAATAAAGGAATGAAACTTCAATAAATGGTTAGCCTTGGGGGCTTACATACCCTTTCAACAAAAGAAAGAGGGCTTGGGTTTGAAGGGATGATAAATAGTGGGGAAGTGGCTAGGAAATATATGGGGGAACCAATGGAAGATAAGGGCTATTTTCATAAGGTCTGTTTATGCAAACTCATCTTAGTGTTGACTCCTTGTGTTCAATGATAAGGGTTTGCTTTCTCTTCCTAGAAGAGGTGGGGGGCACCTTTCTCAAAGGGAAATTTATGTCCTGCTTTTAGGCAGATAAAGGCAGGGCAGAGAACTCTTTCTATTATCACTCGATTCTCAATTGCCTTTAGCTCCAAATAGTCCTTCGGCCAAAGTGGCAAAAAGTTCGTTGGTATCTTCTGATCTCCTTCACGATAATTATGTGTAATCCTGATTCCACTGTGACGTAGTCATGACTGCTGCCTCTTTTTTTATAGGTGGAAAAACTGAGGAACAGGGAGGTTATGTTACAACAGGCGTGCCTGAGAAAAAGGTAGGGATTCATTCTGACTGGAAGGGCAGCACAAATGGTGTAGGGTATCACTTGGGCAATTTCTTTCTTTTTTTTTAATCCTCCCCCGCTTGGCCAATTTCAATATGACAGCCTGAACAGCTTCTGAATGTGCTGCGCTCACTTGTTTATTTTTCAGAAGAACTTGATGGCTCTGTAATTCTTTAGCTGGTTCCTCTTCCTCTCGTGTTGAAAACCATTCAAGGAGCATTTTAATCAATCAATAAAGCAAATAGAGCAGGTGAGGAACAGCAAGGAAACAAAACTCAAGAGGATTATAATGATGAGAGGAAATTAGAGAGAGTCCATTCTGGTATTTTCATGTACTGTATCTCCTAAAAAGAGAGGAAAAAAAAATATATATGTATATATAAAGTTGTATAAAAATAGGGCAGCGGTATGATAAGAGCCCATGTTATAGTTTCTTTTTCTGTCTAAACGTTGAACAGCACACTCCAATAGCCTAAGAAGAAAGAGAAGAAAATGTGTTTGCTCACAGAAAACACACACACTCTCAATCCCTTCACTGCTGAACCCCGTAGAACTGAAGAGTCATTAGCAACAAAGTATAGACTGGAAGGAAGCTCTTCAGATTTGAAATCACTGACACCAGCTGACCAGGGCAGTTCAGAGAGTCCAAGATCAAGGACCTGGTCCCCCAAGGCCTCCAGCGGGTTTTGCAGTCTGTGACCGAAGGTGATTCTTGGAAACGCTGGCCCTGTCACCAGAGCCTCCTCTCCAATGTGCTGCCAGAGAAGTCTATATCCATCCCTGCTTTTGGAAAACCATGCGACGCCTTCCCCTTGTCTCATTCAAGACAAGCGTGTTACTTGAATACCTAGAAGCCACTGTGTTGACTCTAGGAAGATATGACTCTAGATGCCATAGCTCTTGCCTTTAGGAACATTGTACTAGTGTTCTATTGTTCTGTAACAAATTTCTCCAAACTCTGCAGCTTGAAACAATAACTCAATTATTAGCTTGCAGTTCTGTTGGTTGGTCTATGCCTGGGTTCTCTGCTTTGGTTCCTAAGACTGAAATTAAGGTGTTGGCTGGCTGTGTTCTCAGAGGGAGACTCTAGGGGAAATTCCTGCTTCCACACATACACAGTTTGGGGGCAGAATTCATTCCTTTCAAGTTGTAGGACTGAGGTCCACATTTCCTTTCTGGCTGTTAGCTAGGGGCCACACTCAGCACCTACAGGTGCACCTACAGGCCATTCACATTCCTATGATGTGAGCCCTTCCATTTTCAAAGCCAGTGATGAGAAATCTCCCCCACATTGAATCCCTCTCCCTCTTGGATCTCTCTCACCAAGAAGAGACTAGACTGTCTTCAAGGTTCACCTGATTAGGTAAGGCCCACCAAGAATAAGTAGCCTCCCTTTCTTAAAGCCAACTGATTTGGGACCTTACTTGTATCTGCAAAACCCCTTCTCAGCTCTCCTAGATCAGTGCTTGACTATACATCAGCAGGTAGAAATCTCCGGGGTCGTCTTAGATTCTGCTGACCATAAATATCTGCAAAATATTTATTGAATGTTGCCTGAATGAGGAAAAAAATGAAAAAAAAAAATTCTGGCACTTCTGTGGAATTATCCATCAGGGAAAGGCAGTATAGCTTTTTCATAATCTCATCCCATGGCTGCTTAGTGTTTCATTGTTTACAAAGAGCCTACACTCACATTAATTATTAGTTTGCTGCTAACAGCAGTTCTGTAAGACAAGCCCACAGGGCGAGGCGAATTATTCCTCCTCCCCAGAGCTGTGTTCTCCTAACTCCTGGTCCACTGTTTCTTTCACCAAAAGAAATGACCGGTTCTTTAGGAGTGATCTCAGACAAACTCTTTGGTGACACTGTCACCACGTGGAGGGGAGGGAGAGACGAGAGCATGGAATCAGGAGAGAGGGCCCAGGAGCAGGTTGGGCCTGGGGGGGGGGGCACTGGTTTGCTGGGATTCTCCACAAAGCAGGGCCGGCAGAGCTCGGAAGTGAGTCAACCGTAACTTTGGGAGAGAAATGAGGCAGAAACCCAGAGGAGAGTCCTTGCAAAATTGACCTGGGCTCTTTGGCTGGATCTCACTGGCCCAGGAAAACTATCTTCATGCTTTCTGGGCATTCTGTTCCCCCTGGAAGAGAAGCCCATTGTATCCAAATTGCAATAGGTTGGAGAGAAGGGAGATGGATCGATAGTGCCAAGAGCAACAGCCAGGGGCCCGTTCACCCAGGTTCTCGTCTCAGTGTCTCTTCTACTAACCAGCAGTGTGGTCTTGGCTCAGCCGCTTATACACGATGTGCCTGGGGTGCCTGGGGACTCAGTCCGGTAAGCAGCCAACTTCGGCTCAGGTCATGTTCTCACGGTTCATGACTTCTAGCCCCGCCTCGGGCTCTGTGCTGACAGCTCAGAGCCTGGAGCCTGCTTCGGATTCTCTCCCACCCCCCCTCTCTGTGTCTCTCAAAAAAAAGAAAATGATGAATAAATGTTAAAAAAAAATTAAACATGATGTGCTTGATTTCCCTCATCGTCTCATGCTGGTGGTTGAGT
Source organism: Herpailurus yagouaroundi (assembly GCF_014898765.1). Lineage (NCBI taxonomy): Eukaryota > Metazoa > Chordata > Mammalia > Carnivora > Felidae > Herpailurus > Herpailurus yagouaroundi. The sequence continues at coordinate 10,150,714 of NW_024412403.1, read as the reverse complement.
TCTGTGATGTATATAATCCCTCTGGCTACAGATTCTGTGCTTTTGGTTGGTTACGTGGACTCTATGAAAGTACTTCTTTCTGGGATTAATAACAATACGCAGCAGCCTTTGCAAATTCCTTCCTTTTTCTGAAGTGACTGCCCAACCAGAGCTTATAAAGCATTCAAGTCTTAAAAAATAATTCACTGAATGTGCCTTTTTTTTTTTTAGCACCGGTTGGAACAAACATCTATCCGTCAGAGGCTAATCGCCTGCACATGGGGTAACAGCTACGTGTGCGTGGAAGGAAGCTCCCAAATGCCATTTCAATAGGATGCTACTGACCCAAACACGCTTCGTGGGAAATCGGGCATCGCACTTGCAAATCTGGCTCCTTCAAAATCCTTCCAAAGTCACCTGGTTGCATTTGACTCATGTGAACAAAATCCTCCCCAAAAGTCCACGAAATAATCAACACAGAAAGACCAAACGTCAGGGTTATCAACTGTGCTCTGTTTGAGGTGTCCAACCAATCAGAGTGAACTGTAAATTCCTTCAGAAACAAGTACGTGTAATGAGATGTGTCCCACCCTTTGAGAAGAACGGTGGAGCTGATTCACAGAGCCACACTCTTCTGTGATCCGAGCTTAATGAGTGGCATATGTTTTCAGTTTAATCAGGCCCCAAATCTTGGATTATCCTGGGCTATTTTCTTCAACTCGCTCTAGTCCTCTTGGCTCTCCCTGCAGAAGCTATCCAGAATCCAACCACCTCTCACCACCTTCTAGAATTTCCATATTCTGAGCCAACTGTGTCTTTCCCCGATGACCCCATTAATTAGCCTCCTAACAGACTTCACAGTTTCCACCTTTGCCCCCATGGCCTCTTCCCAACATGTCAGCGAGAGCACTTATCACCGCCGTCACCCTTCCCACCCAGACCCTTCGATGGTTCCCCATTTCAGGAAAGAAGTACAGCCCAAGTTCTTAGAGGGTCCCTCCCCCATCTCCTGCTGTTCTCCCCCTTCAGCACCAACCACGGTCAGCAGCCCCATCTTAATCCTGAGCCCTCTGGCCAACCTCCCTGAGGTAGGGGTGTTCCCTCTACTGTAGTGTTCTTCTCTCAGACATCTTCTTGGCCAATTACCTCTTCCCCCTTCGGATGTTGCTCAGATTTCCTCAGCGAGTCTTAACCCGGCCTTTCTAGTCCTGCAACGTATCCCCAACCCCCAACCATCGTCACCCTTCTTACCTCAACCGGCTTGTTTTCATAGCATTCAGCCCCTTTAACATAAAGCATTTATTTAATGAGCGTTGTTTCATTCCTGTCTCCTTCTACAGGAATGTAAGCCCCACGACAGCAGCAGTCTTTGTTGTGTTTCGTGATGTATCCCAAACTCTAGAATCGGGTCAGGCAAATAAGACCTTCCCAGCGAAATTTAATCTGAGGCTCATGTACGTTAAAAATCAAACAGACCAATAAGTTATATACAGTCAAATATGCTAACCTGAAATGTGCTCATTTAGACAGTGTTTTCTATGATCCTTCTTCTGAACTGTCCAGCAGTTATCTGGGAATGCATTGTCAACAAAACAGGATTCTAGCAAATCCCTAGAATACATTTGTGTTGGTTATACCAGGGAACCACCCTTACTGCATTCTACACTATTATTATTATTATTATTATTGTAGCCTCCCTACCACCAAGTGAGCTCTCGCTTTGTAGAACACAATGATCCCTTCCCTCCTCCCTATAAATTTTAATTTATATGTAAAACTATCTCAGAAATGGCCTATAGACTACTATAAGTTAACACGCTTCCACTGGATCTGTTCCAATTCCAGAAGAAACAGAAGGTGCACACAAATCAAGATGAGCCGGAGACGGGGGAGGACGGGCAGGGTGTGTTTCTCCACAGGGACCCCACAGAACGGGGGCTGGGAGCCTGATGCTACCTCTCTACTCTTCCTCCGCGCCCTGCTGGGCTCCCTGTCCGCTGAACCCCACCAGGATCAGAGCAAGAGGGTCCATTGAGGCAATCGTCAGGGCTCATTCTCCAAGAGCCTAGAGCATCAAGGAGGATTGAGAGGCAAAGGTAAGGAAACGGCACACCGGAAAAGAAGCTTGATCCACAGTAAAGAGATTCGAGCATCAACTCTGCCAGTGGGTTTCAGAATTCAGAACATATTTTATATCATCATGTAGCAGCCATAGGCCTAGGTATATACTGCTTTTCATAGCACACACTTCTGAAAACTGGCACTTCGACTCCCCACCCACCCAAACAACAACTTATTTTATTCTGTTCTATTCTTTATCTTTCCATGCTGTTTGCAGCCCGGTTAAATTGACTTCACACCCCACTGGTGGGCAAGTTGCTGGTCAAGGCTGAGCCTTCCACTTAAAAAGTACAATCTCCAGGCCCCGGTGAGGTGAAGGGGCTTATCCAAATTTATAATATATGTGATTGGAAGGGCATGGGTGTGTACGTGTGTACGTTTATTGAAAAGAAAAACACTCAGCTTATTTCATCCCTCCAAATGTTCTCTTCCAAACCACACGCATATCAGCGTGTTTTGAAAGGTTTTTAGCAAGGCAGGTGTCAGGTAACACGTCAATTTCACGACCAGCGAAATAAACAAAGTCCTCGTTGTGCTGAGAAGGGAGGAGCTTGGGGTGGGGTGGGGGTGGGGGTGGAGGGTTGAGGCCATGACCCCTCATATGGGGGGAGCTACTTGGGATCCCACACAGACGTCCTTGGGAGGGGTGGCGGTGAGCCTGGGCACATCGTCCACCCCCCCGTGTGGCAAGGTGTCTATGCTGCCTCGGGAAGGACCCTTGCTGGACACTAGGAGGGTGGCCGATGACAGCTTGCCCATGTGAGCCCGGGATGTGCGTTGCATGTGGCTGACAGTTGTGCGGGAAGCTGTTCTGCCCTGAACCAGTTCATCCCGGAGAAGCTCCCTGTGACGACTTTGGAAGTGGCAGAACCCGTTCCCCTTTGGCAGGACTCTGCGCCTTTCGCTCATTTCAAGTCAAGACTAATATCCCTAATGATTTTGAAGGGCCATAAACGATTCCTTTATGCCCGGCTGGGGGTTGGCTAGAGTTCCACTTGCAACCCGCAACGTACACGCACGTTCCACAGAAAAATAAATACCGGCGTAACCATGTGGACGCCGGGCCTCGGAACGTGGCCATTTTCCTAAGTACGCATTTAAAAAGCAACTTTGTTATTTTGGCATCTGCCTTTGAAAGCGGGCTTTCTGTATCTCTGGTGTTCTGTTTCCATTGGGGGGTGGTGTGTAAGGGGGAAACAAGCCCTTAACTCTTTCAACGGTGTGAGAGCTGACGGATATGTAAGAAAAGACTTAGGTCAGGAGAAAATGCATCACGCCCTGCTTGCTTGGTTCTCTATCAGAGTTTCCACAAGACGTCCTGTCCCAACAGCCATCGAACGAAGAAATCTGTCCTCGGCAGAAAACTCCTGGCCCTTCGCCCGTGGTGTCTGCCTTAGGCTCCATCTACCCGGCAGTGGTGTTTCTTCCCCGCGTTCCCAGCATATCTGAGCGTCTCCTGCGTGCGAGGCTCTGAGTGTGTTGGAAGCGTGTATCCATGTGCACATATGTGCACACACATATGCACACGGACATGTGCATGTGTGCTGTGGGAGATGGGGAGAGGCTGAGGTAAATAAAACTCAGCCAGTGCTTTAAGGAATTTCTATTTCCAATGCTGAAATGAGACAGAACAGATGAAAAGCGAGTGCATAATCCAAGGTAGCGATGAATGAATGGATTTCAGAGGCTGGTCACGGCACGAGGCAACCCCACGTGTCCTCACTCCAACCTCAGACCCTTCCAACCTCCCTTTGCCTCTTACTCATCAATGCCAGGTCAACAAGATAAATGCTTGCAACTTTGTTTCCTGAGCACCAAAGCAATGGCCAGAGGGGTTAACAACAGCAGCTGCGTGTGCAGGGTCTGGCGTCTCATAGCATTGACCATGCTGGAGATACACACACTGCTCCATGTGCTGAACACCCGACCTTGACCTGAAGTGTGCTTTTCACCACCCTTGGTCACCCAACTGTACTTGGAGAGTAATCCGAGAGTTTTTCCACACGTCATTCTGTGAAAAATGTATTTACTTCCTAAAAAGAACGAGTGAAATTTTAATTTTGAGATAGTTTTAGATTTACAAAAAAACCTGGAGTGATAGGAGAGTTTCTGTATACTCCATACACAGTTTTCCCCATGGTTAACATGCTGTATTACTACTCAAGCTTGTCACAACTGATGACCCAACATTGATACATTCTTAGGAACTGAAGTCCTTACTTTGTTCAGACTTCTCTAGCGTTTTCCTAATGTCCTTTTTCTGTCGGTACATCAGCCAAGACACCACAAGAGGCACGGTCATCGTGTCTCCTTAGGTTCCTCTTGGCCACGACATTTTCTCAGACCCTCTTTGGTTTTGATGACCTTGACCTTTTTGGGGAAGTGTTGGTCAGGTACTTTAAAGGATGTCCCACACCCTGGCTTTGTCAGATCTTTTTTCTCATTACTAGACTGGGTGTTGAATTCACCTTTGGGCATGTAAATATAAATGGTGCATTGAAAGATACACACGGTCTATGAAGTTTGGATAGTGAGAACCGATAGATGCTGCACAAGGAACACGTTTCTTGCACGGGACATATCCATGCATAGAGTGACTCACTGACTCACTCAGTGTAAACGATGCTGCGTGTGGTTCCTTAGACCCATATGAAAAACAGATTTCAGCTACCTTAGGTGCATCTGATAGTGTCCTTATTTTAGCACAACAAATAAATAGCTATAGTGCCAGCCGTGTATATCGTTTGGTATGGGCTATAAGCTTTAACAGACAACCCACATTTTTCAGTGACAGACCAAAACCGAATTATATGTATCACTCATGCCAGAGATAAACTTAAGGCCTCCGGGTGGGGCTATGCTTCTTCCAGTGGTGGCTCGCAACTCCAGGCTTCCCTCTTCCAGAATCTACCGTCCCCTAGACTTTATACCTCTTACCCGCATTAGTTAGTGCACCAGAGGAGAGAGGAAGCGTGGAGAATGAAGTGAGAGGTTAGGGGCCAGACCTAGAGGTGTCAGGCATCACTTCTGCCCACATTTCATTGGCCAGAACTCCGTCACATAACCCCACCCAACTGCAAAGGAGGCTGGGAAATGTAGTCTAGCTATGGTTGCAGGAGAAGAAAGAATGGGAAAACGTACGAACACACAACAGCCTCTGCCATCCTATGAAGTTACGTCCCATAAAACCCTCAGTAGATAAAAGGGGATAAATGACTTGCAAGATAGATGCTGTTTTTTTCTTATACACATCCCTGTTCAGATTGTGTTGAAGATCTTTTGAGGTTATAGTATCTTCTGCATAGAGGCTTCCATTATAATGTGGATACTTCCTTACATGGTGAAATCTGTCCCTTTTTAAAATTCTTTATTTATTTATTTTGGAGAGAGAACATGAGTGGGGGAGAGGGAGGGAGAGAGAGGGAGACACAGAATCCGAAGCAGGCTCCAGGCTCCGGGGTGTCAGCACGGAGCCCGACATGGGGCTCGAACCCACAAACTGTGAGATCATGACCTGAGCCGAAGCTGGATGCTTAACCGACTGAGCCGCTCAGGTGCCCTAAAATCTGTCCCTTAACACAATATAAGAGGAGCAAAGGGGTAGAAATTGGGGTAAATTATCACATCAAAGAAATGTGCCTTTGCCCTAAATACATGTAAAATTATTACAACAGATGACCAAAAGAAAGCAGAGACCCGTAAGAGAAAACTGAACCTGAAAGCATACCTCAATCCAAGGTTAAATTCCATATATACCTTTATAGAAAAGAATGAAGTGAGTCTTTCCCAAATGGGCCTATTCTCTCTTTCATTTTTTTAATGACCTTCCTCAATCTGAGCTATAGTATGTCTGGATGCTAATTGTCTAGTGGTCTAGACAGTGATGATATTATGACCAAGTTATGCACAGATAATCACTGTGTCACTGTTTTCGGTGCTGCCTACACATATGCTTCACTGAACAGACTTGGCATGTGCGATTATTCTCTTGATATTTATTTTCACCATTTAAGTCGAGAGTGCTTACTTAATCAAACTGTCTGGTGAACTGAGCATTTTTTTTTAAACAATTCAAATGAAATATGAGAGTCCTGAAGCAAAAAGAAAAAAAATCACGTTAATGTGCTTTGTACATTTACGTATGCTGGGGCAATCCACCTATGATATCTTTCTTGCTTTGTTCGCCAGGGTCAGATCTTGCCCAAGACTCCCCCACGCCGTCACTACAAATCGACCTCACCTCAAAGCCACGCTGATAAGGAAGACCCAGGAATTTCTGGAGATGTCTTTCAGTTACGCAGCATGAGGCTTCGTAATGGAGTTTCATGTGCCCCCCACGGCCCACCCGGTCCCATGCACAGCTTGCAGTAAAACAGGCAAACTACCTGGCTCTTCAGTGTTTTTAAAAGGAAACACTTGGGGCGCCTGGGTGGCGCAGTCGGTTAAGCGTCCGACTTCAGCCAGGTCACGATCTCGCGGTCCGGGAGTTCGAGCCCCGCGTCGGGCTCTGGGCTGATGGCTCGGAGCCTGGAGCCTGTTTCCGATTCTGTGTCTCCCTCTCTCTCTGCCCCTCCCCCGTTCATGCTCTGTCTCTCTCTGTCCCAAAAATAAATAAACGTCGGAAAAAAAAAAAAAAAAAGGAAACGCTTGTTTTTAAAAACCTCCGTCTTGAGGAAGAAGGGCCGTGATGTTACGACATCGCTTGAACCCACCTGAAGGGGGAGACTTGGAAATCAATGCAGAAATGAAAAACAACATGGTTTAGAAAGTAGGAGGATGTTCCAGACACAGCGGATAACAAGGTTTATATTTGGCACGGAAAGAGAAAATGATCAAAGGGTCCTGGAAGAAGTTTGTTTGGCCAAGGAAAAGACAGTCTGAGAGTAACAGGCAGACACGAAGGCAAAGGGGGGGGTGTTGATACAGCGTGACTTTGGGGAGAGTGTCAAGGTTCTGCTGGGCTGCCTTCCATGCTACTTCCACCGTCGTAACCGCCCCTGTGGCCAATGTATTGCTTACAGAGGGCCCCGCGGCATGAAAGTCTATGGCTGCATGGGGTAAAATAGAACCTTCCTCCACTTCTATGACTTCAGCCTGCTTTCTCTCTCACGTAGAATGGAGACAAGACACTCCACAGATGAATTTAAAATTCATCTGTGCTGGTTCTGAGCTCAGACACCTGTCAGGACAGCTGGGGTAGACCCATAACGGGAGGGCAGGGAAGGGGGGGAGCCGGAGACAATCAGGAGTCAAGAAGTTTCCACAGTCCATTGGAAGGGTGGACACAGCTCACTGATGGCAAGTTTGCCTTGCTTCCTCATCCTGAGTGAAGCCAGCTCTTCCAAATGTACTGAGTCAAACTCTGCGCGCCCCCCACCAAACCCCACCACCAAAATAAGATATGTTCTCACAGAACCTCACAGAACAGGACTTCGGGAAATGGGGTTTTGCAGATTTAATTAAGGATCTCAAGACAAGATCATCTTGTGTTTAGGATGAAACAAATCTAATGACAGGTATCCTTGCAAGAGAACGGCAGAGGGAGATTTGGGACCCAGAGACACGAGGCCACGAGAAGAGGGAGGCCGAGGCAGGAGGGGTGCCCCTATGACCTGCAGTCACCAGCAGCCAGGCAGAAGCAAGGGACAGATTCTCCCTCAGGGCCTCCGCAGAGAAGCAGCCTTGCAGGCACCTTGATTTCAGACTTCCAGCCTCCAGAACTGCAAGCGAATAAATCTGTTGTTTTAAGTCACCACGTCTGTAGGCATGTGTCACAGCAAACCCCAGGAAACTCATACCCCAGAGAAGAAACACTGGCTGGTGCTCACGACCATGTCCGGACACCGTCCCATCCTCAAAGTACTGCTTTTCCTTGAACTCGGGGAAAATACACGGAACGCGAGAGTTACATCTTACTCGGTTTTAGCCGTCCAACGAAGGGGCGTTAAGGTCAGTGCCAGTCTCCTGTGTCCATCGCTGCCACACATCCCCAAGATGTTATGAAAACATCTTCCCAGAGACTCTTGGCCCGTTAAACACGGACTCCCCATTCCCGTCTCCCCCAGCGCCTGGCAACCACCTTTCTCCTTCCCGTCTCCGAATCGGACTGCGCTCGGGACCCCATATAAGTAGAATCATGGACTCTCTGTCCTTTCGTGTCTGGCTTCTTCCACTTGGTGTGGGATCTTCAAGGTTCATTCATGGCGTAGGGCATATCAGCGCTTTGCTCCCTCTGAAGCTTAAATTAGATGTATTATATATATGCCACATTTTGTTTCTCCACTCATCTACCCATGAACACCTGGGCTGCCTCCACGTTTCAGCTATTGTAAATAATGCCGCTGTGAACATGGGTACACAAATAGTTCCTCATCCTCAAAATTGTCACATTTCTTCGTTGTTACGTCCCCTGAACTTCTTCATCTCTTCTCCCCCCGCCTTGTTTTTAAAGTTTATTTATTTGTTTTGAGAGACAGAGAGAGAGAGAGAGAGAGAGAGAGAACGCACAGGAGTGAGGGAGGGGCAGAGAGAGAGAGAGAGAGAGAGAGAGAGAATCCCAAGCAGGCTCTGTGCTGTCAGCGCCGAGCCCCATGCGGGGCTCAAACCCACGAACCGTGAGGTCATGACCCGAGCTGAAGTCAAGAGTTGGACGCTCAATTGACTGAGCCACCCAGGTGTCCCCATCTCTTTTCTCTTTCTAAATGGAGTGATCCCTGGACCGGGCCCCCTGTTCCTCAGTAATGCCCTTGTCAGGACAGTTCTTAGCAGTGAGGGCTTCAGTGTTTCTATAGAGACATCTAAGAGAGACTTGGCTTGGGGGGACAAAAATCGCTGGGTGGCGGAGGTGGGGGGAGGGGAGGGAAGCAGGGCCCGGGGGCTTTGTCAGGGCCGCATTTGCCAGCCCCCTCGATGTTTTCACTGGGGACGCAAGTTACAGATCAATAAAAATAGCGAAGTCTGTTAAAGAGGTCTACTTACATGAGACCAAGAAAGCATCAGTGACCCATAAGGAGGGATATCATCACTGCCTTTCTTTGGGGTGACTTGGGGGTCTCATGGTGCTTTAAGCTGGGTCCTCCCCTCCATCCTTGGCGTTTATCCTCAGTTAAAGGTAAGCGTCAAGTTTATCATAGCAGGGACACTTTGGGGAGTAAGAGAGGAGGCCCTGGGATCATGTAGGCAAAGGGCTGTGTGTTTACTTTGCCAAGACTCAGGGCCGCACCATCCCCTCTGCCCTCGGGGACCCACAGGATCTTGGTTACACCCATCCTGGGATTCACAGCCTAGAATAGCTCCAAACCTATATTTTGTGATATAAAGTCCCAAGCTACTCCAAGACATGGGATATACATGGTGCCCAAGCTAAGGATGTACCATATGAAATGCACCCTGCCTACCTTGTTCTCCCTGTTTATTTTCTTCCTGAAAATGACAGGCACAGCTGATGGGAACCAATGTACCTCTCCAAACCAAAAATCTATCCTTCATTGTATCACTTGTGAAGAGTCAAAAGTTGTTTTATTAGCCAATTGTATGTTCTCCTTCTTACAACGTTTTTCTTTTGGGGAAACCAGTTTTTGCTGGCCTGAAGGACACCCCATACAGACAGCACATAAACTCTGTGCTAGGAATACCAAAAGCTTACCTCCGAAGGGGGGAAATTCTAGCTTCTATTTATTTATAGTACTTTTTTCCCTCAACAATCGCTGTTCTCTATAATTTAAATGTCTGCAAAAATAGCGGTTATGTAAACATTAATGCATAAAAAACTATCATTTTGATATAGCCTGCAAATCCTGGAAGCCGAACATTAAGGAATCATGAGATTTTTTTTTCTGTCTAAGCAAGGGGCGGGAGTTCACAATCTTTTTATCCCTAAAACGTACCCTTCCAAGCTTTTCAAGTTCAAATTGTTCAGCAGGCCTGAATTGCCATTAGCATTGCATTTTGGCAAATGTTCATTTTCCTTCTGCCTCCAGTAACAGGCTCCCATGATAAACTTGTGTCTTTTATTTCTGTATTTGCTGATTTTCCAGCGTTAAGCATGGAGTCTTCTTTTCCCGTTCAACATGAAAGTTACATTTCTAATCCTAATATAATAAATATATGCAACCCAGCAAGGTTAGCTTTGGAAAGTGTACTATCAGGGCACCTTGGTGGCTCAGTCGGCTAAGTGTCTGACTCTCGATTTCAGTTTAGGTCAAGATCTCACAGTCAGTGAGTTCAAACCCGGCCCTGCGTTGACAGGGCAGAGTCTGTTTGGGATTCTCTGTCCCTCTCTCTCTGCCCTTCCCCAACTCCTCTCTCTCAAAATAAGGAAGTAAGCATTAAAAAAAAAAAAAAAAAACAGAGGGGCGCCTGGGTGGCGCAGTCGGTTAAGCGTCCGACTTCAGCCAGGTCACGATCTTGCGGTCCGTGAGTTCGAGCCCCGCGTCAGGCTCTGGGCTGATGGCTCGGAGACTGGAGCCTGTTTCTGATTCTGTGTCTCCCTCTCTCTCTGCCCCTCCCCCGTTCATGCTCTGTCTCTCTCTGTTCCAAAAATAAATAAACGTTGAAAAAAAAAAACAGAGGAAAAGAAAAAGTGCTATCAAATAAACCCAACGATCATAAATTCATAGATATGTACCCACAGTGGGGGAAAGGTCTTTATGTTCAGAGTAGAAATTCTTTCTCAGGAAAGTTCATGAAATTATATTAAGACTGATGTACTTCTAGAAGGCATTAGACCAAGAGCAGAAAAAGTCAAATGGAGACGTGTGTGCATGCTGGGGAGAGGAGAGGAGATGGTAGAGAAACTTACAAAGCCAAAGCACAGGTAAGTTGCTTACCTGTGGGTATCAGGACCCCAGCCTCACACAGATTCCTCACCACGTCCTCAAAGTTCTATACTCAGCAATGGCCCATAGGCTGGCCTTACATCTGAGCATGCTTGCCTCTCTGAAATCTGTGAGCTTATCCAAAGCTACGCATTCTTAGGATGGGCCCCTCTGAAAACCCCAGATGCCCTCAGCTCTCATCACCCAAGAGACACAATACATTTAAGGAATTGTACCTTCTGTATGACGGGCTCTTGAATTCAGTGACTGAGTCCATTGTCCCTGGTAGCAATGACAATTATATAACCACTCCTTGCATCTGCCTTCATCGAGCTCCTACCATGTGTACGACACTGTGTGAGACAAAATCTTTTACCCCAAAGAGCGTATAGTCTAATGGGAGCGGACTGAGAAACAACATTCAGAGGGAGGTGAGGAGGGCTAGTTTTGCCCAGGGAAGTGGGAAAAGCATCCTAGGAAAGGTGCCCTTTGAATTGAATTGAAGAAGATGAGCAAGACAGCTCAAACATCAGGCAATGAAGAAGAACATTCCATACTTACTGGTTGGAAACCCAGAGGTCAAATGCTTGGACTCTTGGGAGAAGAGTAAGTAAGCTTCTGCGAGGAGAGCTAAGGAGGCACTGAGTGGGAAAAGAACACAGTCCAGGAAAGGTAGACAGGAGCCAGACTATATAGCTTGATAAGCATTTCCTAAGTAAATAAATGGATAAGTGAATTCGTTTTTTAAAAAAAGATCCCCCCCCCTTTGAAGTATTTAGAAAACAACATTCAATGGTATAAGAGATAGCTTATTTGTTTGTTTGTTTATTTATATTTTTTGGTGGGTGTTAGGAACTGAATGTTTGTGTCCCTCCCCAAATTCATATGTTGAAGCCCTACCACCCAATGTGATGGTATTTGGAGGTGGGGCTTTGGGAAGTACTTAGTGCTAGGTGAGGTCATGAGGGTAGAACCTCGGGATAGGATTAGCGCCCTTATAAAGAGAGAACCAGAGTGCTTATTCTCTGTCCCTCCCCTCCATCCCCCCCAGCAAGAAGGCGGCCATCTACAAGCCAGAAAAAAAAACCCTCACCAGGAACTGAACTGGCTGGCACCTTAATCTCGGACTTGCAGCCTCCAGGACTGTGGACAATACATGTCTGGAATGTTAGTCACCCAGTCTCTGGTATTTTGTTCTGACAGCCTAAGAAGGCTAAGACAGTGGACTATTTTTTTTTTTAAATAATATTTTGAAATTGTTAACACCAAGTTTTATGCAGAGGATTTGGGAAGCAAAGTTGCCACATAGCTAAAATACTTCCACAGCTGAACCTATGACTTTTCTGAAGACCACAAGATAAAAGATCATACTGTTTAATAGCTTGGAAACCATTTATAGGAAGAATGAACTTGCTAAAAAAAGAGCACCAATTTTTGTTTAATTATAAAATAGACACGAGAAATGCGGCTGAAAAAACAAACTGAAATATAAAAGGAAGCAGTGACCCATATTCCTTAGACCACAGGTCATTTTCCAGGAAATGGGAAGTAATGAGACTTCAGTAAATACCGGGTTGAACCAGGTCAAAGTGCCATTCTGGTAGCCAGAACTATGGGGTTTCCATACAACAAGCTGGGACACCAGCGGGGCGTCTTACAGCTCAACTCAGTTGTGACCCTATGTACCTAGAGGGAGCGTCAGATCCCATAGGCCTACAAGACTGTGCCTCCCCCACTCCAGATGCCACTTATAAGCCCAGGTCGTCACCTGTACGTCTGACCTTCTGGCTTCAAATCACAGGTCCTCACGACCCCCTGCTTGGGTTCAAATAATTTGCTAGCGTGGCTCACAGAACTCGGGAAACCAGTTTACTTACGAGATCACTGGTTTATTACAACACATAGTAAAGGAATCAAATCAACAACCAGATAAAGAGATACATAGGGAAGGGTCCGCAAGGATCCCGGAGAGAAGAACTTCTGTCTCCTGGAGTTTGGGATGTGCCACCCTCTCCGCCTTATGAATGGGCTCCTGTCCACCCACCTAGAAGCTCCCTTACCTTTGTAGTTCAGGGATTTTTATAAGGCTTCGACCCATCAGCATGATTAAATGCTTGGCCAATGGCGATTGAGCTCAAGCTCCAGCCCCTCCTCTCCCTTCCCGGGAGGTGAGGGGTGGGTGTTGAAATTCCCAATCATCCGATCACAGGTTTGTTTCCCCAGCAACTAGCTCCCACCCACCGTTAGGTTACCTGACGGTGTTCCAAATATCACCTCATTAACGTAAACTCAGATGTGGCTAAAGGAGGTTTGCTATGAACGACAAAAATAGCCATAAAAAAAAGGATGAAATCTTGCCCTTTGCAAAGACATGCATGGAGCTACAGAATTACACCACGTGAAATAAGTCTGTCGGAGAAAGACAAATGCCATACGATTTCACTCATATGTGGAATTTAAGAAACAAAACAAAGGAGCAAAGTGGGGGGGGGGAGACACAAACTAAGGAACAAGACTCTTAACACACTGATGGTCACCAGAGGGGCGGTGGGTGCCAGGATGGGTGAAGTATGTGATGGGGATTTAGGGGTCACTTGTTGTGATGCATACTGGGTGTTGTGTGTAAGTGTTGAATCACTATATTGTACACTTGAAACTGGCATTGCAACGCGTGTTATCTAACTGGAATTTCAATAAAAACTTAAAAAAAAATAAAGATATTCCTTTCACTTGTATCTCCCTCTTCATTTAGGAGATTCCAAAAGGTTTAGGAGCCCTGTGCCAGGACAGAAGATGAAGACCAAATATATATTTCTTGTTATAAATCACAATGTCACACATAAAGTTTAACCTAATTCTGAACGGTGCTGTTGCTGTAATTAGAGTCTTCACGTATGAGTTTTATGTAATTTATCACATTTTATAGTGTTAGAAGAATAAGCTATTAATTAAATACAGATTAGTCCGTAGAGTAGCTGTTTAGAATTTAATTGTTTTTAAGACTGCGATAAACCAGATGACTAGTAATAAAACTGATAATTACAAAATTAACAGAATTTGATCTTTGGCTATAATTCAGGGACTAATTCTCTATAAAAGAAAATTAAATGTTAGTTGTGATAGAGCGTTATTTTTAAAGATTACTGCCTTGCAATTGATTATTTTAAGTGGAAAGTAAACTGAATTTATATTAAAAGCAAACAGTTGCATTTTTATGTCAGTGGAAAAAAATATTTGTTGTTTTTAATGACCACAGAATCATTAAGTTACATCCTTTGTGGAGAATGGGTCCCAAGCCAGGGTTTTAAACTATTAACTGTCTTCCTCTTAATACAGGATATTTTGAGAATGTATTTTAATTGTCCCCACAAAAATATTATTCCATTCCTTAAATGAAATTTACTTTCTTTAATATATTGGGAGAGTAAAGCCCTGAACCAATCAGATCTAATTCTGTCCATAAGAAAAAACTGTAAAAAAAATTATGTGCATGCCTGCACACATCCATACATGTGCGTGCACGTGCACACACACACACACACACATGCACATTCACACTAGCAATAAGAAATAGTATGTCTTGATAGTTACTTTTTTGGGCAATAAAGGAAAACCCTCCACGGCCTTCCAGGATTCTGATCACCAGTAACAATAATATTGTTTTCTTTAAGTAGAGTAAAGTAGAGTAAGAAAAGTAGAGTTTTCTTTAAGAACACATTTAATTTTAATTTTTATCCTTTTAAAATTATTTAAATAGGTAGTATGTGCGGTGGAAAAAAATATAAAAGGCAGAAGAGGAGGACACAACCTCCCTCCCAACTCGTCAAGTCTCCTGGTTGCCTTCTCCAGAGTTAACCACTGTTAACAGCTCTTAAGAACCACCTAGACACACACTGTACGAGCTTACCAGCTATCACAACACCAGCCAGTAGAAAGATAATGCAACCCACGTAAGCAACGGAAAAGTTTCTGGTGGCTACATTAGTGAAATTAATATTAATATTTATTTTTACTTAGCCCCAAATAGGCAAACTGCTATTTCCACATGGTATAAAAATATCGAGATATTTACAGGTTTTTTTTTTTCCTACCGAGACTTTGAAATCCAGGATGAACATACACTCAGCACATCTCAATCTGCACCAGAAACATCTCCTATAGAAAGCAGTCTTCCGATTGGGGCCCCTGGGGGGCTCAGTCAGTTAAGCATCCAACTTCGGCTCAGGTCATGATCTTGTAGGTTTGAGCTCCGTGTCAGGCTCTGGGTTGACAGCTTGGAGCCTGGAGCCTGCTTTGGATTCTGTGTCTCCCTCTCTCTCTGCCCCTCCCCTGCTCATGCTCTATCTCTCTCTATCTCTATCTCAAAAATAGATACACATTAAAACAATTTTTTAAAAAAGAAAGTAGTCATCATATTGAACAGCAGAGTTCTATAAAGTTCCATAAAGGGGCGCCTGGGTGGCGCAGTCGGTTAAGCGTCCGACTTCAGCCAGGTCACGATCTCGCGGTCCGGGAGTTCGAGCCCCGCGTCGGGCTCTGGGCTGATGGCTCAGACCCTGGAGCCTGTTTCTGATTCTGTGTCTCCCTCTCTCTCTGCCCCTCCCCTGTTCATGCTCTGTCTCTCTCTATCCCAAAAATAAAAATAAACGTTGAAAAAAAAAAATTAAAAAAAAAAAAGTT
This sequence comes from Herpailurus yagouaroundi, assembly GCF_014898765.1. Taxonomy (NCBI): domain Eukaryota; kingdom Metazoa; phylum Chordata; class Mammalia; order Carnivora; family Felidae; genus Herpailurus; species Herpailurus yagouaroundi. The sequence continues at coordinate 10,135,118 of NW_024412403.1, read as the reverse complement.
CCATAAAGTATAAGAATCTTTTTTTTTTTTTTTAAACGTTTATTTATTTTTGGGACAGAGAGAGACAGAGCATGAACAGGGGAGGGGCAGAGAGAGAGGGAGACACAGAATCAGAAACAGGCTCCAGGGTCTGAGCCATCAGCCCAGAGCCCGACGCGGGGCTCGAACTCACGGACCGCGAGATCGTGACCTGGCTGAAGTCGGACGCTTAACCGACTGCGCCACCCAGGCGCCCCATTTTTTGACTATTTTAAGCATGGTTACAGAGTATATACATATATATACACACATTATAGAAAAATTAGAAAATACAAAGAAGAAAACTTCTATTTTTTTAATTTTAAGTTTATTTAGCATTTATTTAGAGGGACGCAGGAGCAGAGAGAGACAGAGAAAGACAATCCCAAGAAGGCTCCTCACTGTCAGCACAGTGCCTGATGAAGGGATCGATCTCACAAACTGTGAGATCGTGACTTGAGCCAAAGTCAAGAGTAGGAGGCTTAACAGACAGAGCCGCCCAGGCACCTCCAAAGAAGAAAACTTTTAAATGCCCTGTAATTCTATTTTTGTTTTAGTACAAGTACAAGGAACAGTTCTGAACCTCCAGGAATAAGTCTATAATATACATACATTTTAATCACACATCCATAGGTCTGAGACAGCTGCCCAAGATGTCATTTAGTGGAGTCTGATCGTGAGGTCAAGAACTTCACTAAGCGATAGTCAATGAATATGTTTTTGTTTGAAATGTGAAATCTCTCTCCAACCCCCACCCCTGTCTCTCTCTTTCTCCCCTTACCGTTCAAACGCAGAGCCAATGGGAAACATTGTTAACAACTGTCCTTTCTTTTTAGTTGTTTTTGTTTCTTTTTTAGTTGGGGTGGGGGGTATGCAATATTTCATTGCGCACATAACATGCGTTGCCTTTGAAAACAAGGGTAGGCAGCCTTATTCTTTGCCTGGGGCCAATTTATGTGCCTTCATACAGCTGTGTTTGGATATGTAGATATGGTAGAGAAATTTGGAAAATTACCACGTGAAATTATTGTTTATCTTTTCTTCTCAGGGGAACAAAGTTTTGAATAAGCTTTTCATTGATGAATAAAAATCTCAGTGTCTACTTAACTATGAGGTATGCATTATAAAAATCTTGGGATTCCATGCCGTGGAAAGAACACCGGGCCAGGAGTCTGGAACGTTCCATGTCAGTCTTCCTTCTCTCCAGTGAGAACTTGTAGCTCACTTAGCCTGTGGCCCTCAGCTCCCTGCTCCACAGATTATGAGGTGGGACCCGAAATTTTTATACCTGTAACAATCCTACAATTTTTCTTGCAGTGCATTAGGGCAGCTTTTAAAACTTTCCTTTTAAAATAACTATTTTTAATCTTAGTTACAAGAAAATGTGTGATTCACAAAAGTACAACTGGATACAATTTTTCTAACGTTTCCTTATGGTTTATGGCCCCGGCTGGCAAATGATGAATTCCAAGGCCAGCTGTTTTTATAGAGGCCCTGAGCTAAGAATAGTTTTATGTTTAAATGGTTGGGAAAAAAATCAGAAGAACTTTTCATAACGTATGAAAATTATAGGAAGTTCAGATTTGGTGTTCATAAATAAAGTTTTATTGGAACGCAACTACACTCATTCGCTTCCTATTGACTGTGGTTGATTTCATGCTACAGTAGGTCAACCTGAGTAGTCGAGACAGACACTACAGGGCCCACAGAGCCTAAAATATTTACTACTTAACCTCTAGGGGAGAAAATTGCCACTCCTTGATTTATAGTACTGAAAAACAAATAGGAATTTTCAGAAAGACTAGGTAACATTCATTAAGCACTTAGAATATGCCAGTGATTGGGTTGATTTTTTTTTTTTTAATACAACCACCGAGGCATGGCAGGAGCAGGATTTGATTCCAGATCTCTCTGATACAGAGTCTGTGCCTTTAACCTCAGTTCCAGAGCACAAACCTTCCTCTGCGCCTCACTCAAAAGACGCGGATGTTTTTTGGCAATGCAAAAAGGGCCAATCTGTAAAAGGGATGGCTGAAAAAAAAGGTTGGTGCCTTCAGGACTATTAAAAAGAACTTGAAATGACATATTCAGCTTGAATCCACGCATCTACAGAAGGGATCACAATGCAGAAGGGAAAAACTAAAGAAAGTTATAGATTCAAAATAGAAGACAATGCGCTGCCATGTTGTAGAGGCAGAGGGTCTACTCGATGGTTCCAAAGTGCCCACTGATGGACCACTGTCCATTCACGACAAAATTGCCGCCAGTGCAGAGAAAAATAAAAAATATTCAAGACAATACTCTGAATTTTTCATGGAACTTAATTATTCAGCTTAAATATAGCCCTTTATTCTGGGATCATATCCTCTCAAATTTGGGGCAGAAAATATATTCTGTGTTTTGCATGATCAGACTGCACCACAGGCTTTTTTCTTTAATGGATTTGCTTGACAAAAGAAAAGGCAGACAACCCTATTTTGGTCCTTTATTTATTTTTTTTTAAATTTCTTGGTCGGTGGAATCCTGAAGTCTGGGAATCAGTGGTTTACATGCCCTCTGACCCAGTAATTCAACTTCCAGGAAATGATTCTCTAGAAATCATGTGTGCTGTAGAAAACAATTTGTAAACAAAAAATATATGCTAAAGCATTATTTGCAAAAGGCAAAATCTCAAAATTAAATCACAGAATAGTTAAATTACTGTATAGTCATATGATAAAATAGCATACGACAATTAAAAATCTCTTGTGTAATTTGTCTATTGAGATGAAAATGCCCATGATATTATGCTGAGGGTGAAAAAAGGAACAAAACTACATATGAAAAATACGATTACAGCTTAAGGAAAATTAAACGTATCATCATATATGAACAAGACATGCCCAAATGCGTTTACAGTTATGTTTTGTTTTTGTTTTTTTGTTTTTTGTGTTTTTCAGATCAAGAATGTCTTCTTCGACTGTCCTTCTGTCCGACTAGTCTGGCCTTTTTCCGTAAATTCCCATGACGGCATGTGAAATCTCTGTTTTGGTCCTTGGCCTTTCATTTTACCTCCCACTTTTTTCACATGTGGGTCTTTACTTCTGTGTTCTGGAAGAACTCTAGTGCTGTTTTCTGCCGTGTGGATCCTGCAGCTCACAGCGTGTGATGAGACCTCTGACCCCACTTTCTGTTTGCTGCCTTTTCAGTCCTTCCTGGGCCACTCAGGAGTCTATCACTGTCATCCCCTCACATCTTCTAGAGACTGTTACACGGAGACCCTATACATTTGCATCCTAATTGCCACATCGTTTTTCTCCTGGTTATGTTGGTAAGCGATGCTGAGAAGCCTTTCTCTGAATGCATTCCTCGGAATAACTTTCCTCTGGACCTAGAGTAATTTTTATTTTTATTTATTTTTATTATTTTTTTAATGTTTACTTATTTTTGAGAGAGAGAGAGAGACAGAGTGTGAGCAGGGGAGGAGCAGAGAGAGGGAGACACAGAATCCGAAGCAGGCTCCAGGCTCTGAGCCGTCAGCACGGAGCCCGACGTGGGGCTCGAACCCATGGACCGTGAGGTCCTGACCTGAGCCGAAGTCAGACGTTTAACCGACAGAGCCACCCAGGCGCCCTGGACCTAGAGTGATTTTTAGTAGGTTGTGTTTTATCCAGTTAATTTTTGACTAAAGAGAGATCTCAGGAGCCCCAGTGTTCGCTGCCCAGAGGAAATGGCCCTCACTCCTTGTTCCTTTTACTGTCTACATGGGGGTGTACAACCCCTCTCAGGTCCTTCCCCAGTGCTCAGCTGTGTCTCCTCATTGTGTGTCTGGTGTCCTGAAGTGCGGTCTTCCCCTACATGGTTGGGTCTCTCCCACCACGAACCAATAAGGACAACAGACTCCCTGGGCTGCAAGGCCACCAGAACTCAGTCTCTCCATACAACCTCCTTCACTCCATCCACTGTAACAGGTTCAATTGTACCCGCCAAGAATTCATATGCTGGAGTCCTAACCCTTGGTACTTAGGATGTGACCTTTTTCAGAAACAGGACCATTGCAGATGTAATTAATTAAAATAAGATAAGGTCATTAGGTTGGCTATTAGCCAAAAGACAAGAAGAGGATACAAATGTTGGCGAGGGTGTGGAGGAAAGGGAACCCTCGGGCGCTGTTGGTGGGAATGTAGATTGGCACAGCCAATATGGAAAACAGTATGGAGGTTTCTCAAAAGTTTTTAGAAAGAGCTACTGTATGATCTAGTGATTTCATTTTTGGGTATTTATCCAAAGAAAATGAAAACACTAACTTGCAAGGTTTCTGTACTCCCCTGCTGATTGAAACTGTACATACAATATCCAAGACGTGGAAACAACGTCAGTGGATGAATGGGTAAAGAAAATGTGATATATACATACAATAAGATATTATTCAACCATAAAAATGAATGAAATCATGCCATTTGCAACAACATGGATGGACCTTGTGAAATAAGGTGAAGCGAAATAAGTCAAAGAAAAAGAAAGCTACCGTATGACCTCACTTATATGTGGAATCTAAAGCAAAAATGAACAAGCAAAATAAACTCACAGATTACAGAGAACAGGTTGGTGGATGCCAATTAAATGGGTGAAGGGGATCAAAAACCTTATAAACTTTCAGTTATAAAGCACATAAGTCATGGGGATATAATGCACATCACGGTGACCATGGTTAGTCACGTGGTATTGCAGATTTGAAAGTTACTGAAAGAGTGAGTTTTAAAAGTTCTCATCATGAGAGGAAAAAATTGCTAACTATGTATGGTGAAAGACGGTATCTAGACTTATTGAGGTGATCATTTCACAATCTATACAAACATTGAAGGAATACCATGCTATATGTCAATTATACCTCGGTTTTAAAACATAGGAAAAGGGGTCCCCTTTCTGTTGGGGTCTTTGCTTACTTTCCTGATGCTCCCATTGTTATATATTGTTGTGTAACAAACCACCTTGAAAATGAATGTATTGCTATTACTTCAAAAACCAAAAAAGCAGCTACGTCATTCTGTTGGGCCTGAATCCATCATGACTTATGAAAAGGGGAAGTTTGAACAGAGACTCACACACATACCAACACACGCACAGGGAGGACCCCATGTGAAAACGTGGGCGGAGATGAGGGTGTTGCATCTATAAGCCAAGGGATGCCCAAGATTGCCAGCAACCACAGCCCTCAGAGGGATCCGGCCCTGCCCTCACCTCAGTCTCTTCTGACTTGGGGCCTCCAGAACTGGGAGACGAACTCCATTCCAGTACTCTATTCCTGGTGCTCCAGTGACGTTAGAACCGCTGCATGGCCCCTCACACACTGTGCTGAGTCTCTGCTCAGGCAGCCTCCTCTGCCCAGAATCCGCTCCTCCGCCCCCACTCTGGCCCTCCACCTGCCATCTTCCCTGGCCGTGCTTGGCCCTTCCTGACTCAGCAACTCAGACCAGAAATCCAGGGCCACCTGCCCCAGAAAACTTTGCTAAGTTAGATGCCTTTCTTTTTTTTTTTTTTTTAATTTTTTTTTTCAACGTTTATTTATTTTGGGGACAGAGAGAGACAGAGCATGAACAGGGGAGGGGCAGAGAGAGAGGGAGACACAGAATCGGAAACAGGCTCCAGGCTCCGAGCCGTCAGCCCAGAGCCCGACGCGGGGCTCGAACTCCCGGACCGCGAGATCGTGACCTGGCCGAAGTCGGACGCTTAACCGACTGCGCCACCCAGGCGCCCCTAGATGCCTTTCTTAAGGTGACCAACCATCCCTATTTGTCTGGGACTTGAAGACGTTCCCATACTTTTGGTGCTAAACACAAGAAAGTTCTTGGGCAAACAGAGGCTAGCACTGCCTTTCTCAATGCTCCCATAATTCTCCACACCTCTTCCTAGAATTCTTCCTAAACTTCTATTAGGATGATCTGATTTACAAGCAGGAAAATCTGGTCTACTCAGACCCACACTAGACAGGGGCCACCTTGGGGACAGTGTTTCTTCACACCTGTATTCCCAGCACTTCATACCTAATAGGTGCCCAGTTAACGTTCTGAAATAAATAAATGGAGTTGTCAGATCTCTTTAGGGTGACCCTTGCATAAAGGGCGACCCACCCATTCATTTACTTACTATCCGTCCCTGGACTGCCATGTTCCAGGTACTGTTCTCCAGTTAGTAGCTTTTACATCCTTGACTAAGGACCCAAAGACTCCAGAGGAACATGCTCCTAAAACTGTCTTAGGAGATACCTACTTTATTTAACAAATACATCCAGAGTAAACTATGACTGCTCAGCATAACTAACAAAAGAGTTTTCTAAGAGTCCAAATCTGAGATTCATCAAGTCCCTTGGAAAATGGAACTTCATTTGAATATTGTTTGGCCGTTGTTGTTGTTTTCCTGAAATTAAGTATAGCTTTCATACCAGAAGTTGCTATAAATCCCCCATTTTAATCAATAGCATCTGAGTAGGAAAATAATTTTGTTTTTTTAAATTTTTTTAATGTTTATTTATTTTTGAGAGAGACAGAGTATGAGTGGGGGAGGGGCAGAGAGAGGGAGGCACAGAATCGGAAGCAGCTGTCAGCGCAGAGCCCGATGTGGGGCTCGAACTCACAAACCATGAGATCATGACCTGAGGCGCAGTCGGACGCCTAAGCACCTGAGCCACCCAGGCGCCAGAAAATTAATTAATTTAAAGGACACCTTCCTGAGAAATTATTATATGGCATTGTGGAAATCTCTGTATTAATTCAATAGCAAACATCTTTGCAATGTATAATTGTAGTCCTCCACAGGAATTATTAATATTTGTTAGTAGTTTACTGTATGACCAGATAACTTTTTATTATTCTAAACAATTCTGCAAGGAATATTATTTTAGCCAATGATTATTGTATATCCTTATTTATTCCTTTAGGCTAAATCCTTAAAATTGGAATTTTTAGGTCAAATGACATTTTGAAATTATTTTGATTTAAATATTCCATATATTCTTCTAGTCCTTGAAGGCAAGAAAAATATTTGCTGACCTAACGGTCCTCTTGTATGGACTGGTATAGACCCGTGTCATTCTTTTCTGCTTTTCACAGCTCACTGTGAAAGATGATTTCATTGCACATCAAAAATCTTCTGGTTGCCAAAATGCTTATCTTTACCTAAAAGAGGATTATGATGAAGATGTTGCATCTTAAGTTAAGGACAAAAATTCTCTCTCTATTTACATGGTTAGGCAGAAAAATAGTTTGAAAATGCAGGGTGGAGACAAGATGAATGAGCTAGAAGCCCCAACAGTGTTTTAGCTGTCTCACTGAAAAGACATTCCAAAATCTTGCAGCACAAGAAATACTTTGAACGTCGGCCTTAAACTTAATCCCATAGGAGGGAGGCTTGGCAAGCAAGTCCACATCTTTCTTGTAACCCTAAGAAGTTCACAGATTCCAGTAAGCTTCCATGCATTTTGCAATCCAGCCTCTACCCCATGAATCTTTCTTCTTTTCCAGCTTATGAAATTTTCTCGTTTTCCTAAAACGTCGTTCAAACCCTCTCTCTCTCTGTTGTACGTCTCTCAATTACGAAAGTGCCATTTCGATTTATAGTCTCCAAAATCAATAAAGCCTCCCCTCCCCAAGTAAAAGGGAGAAGGATCTGGAATCACTTTATGAAATGTACCTAATAATAATATGACAACAACATGCCATGTTATCGTAGCTCAAACTACGCTGAGGCAGCCTGGTCAGTACTTGGCTATCTTTGAAACAAAATCACATTCTTCAGGAAGTGGTGTTGGTAACTCAATAAGCAGCAGCTGTTCCTGGGTCTTTGAAAAAAAATGTTTCATCATTTGACCAGTGTTCAGTATCCAGTGTTATGCCCCATTATAACTGAAGGCCAAAGTGGAAAAGTCTAGTTCGTATAATGATTGGAAAACCTCTGGGCAAATAAATACATGAAAAAAAATTTTTTTGCTCTTAATCTGAGTATCCTATCTCAATTTAGATGTACTCTGTCCACATCAATTTCTCGGTAATGTTAATTTGCACTTATTACGCAGAAATTCCATACTCATAAAATGATTGCTCTATTCCTTCTAATCTTAATAATGAGTAGTACTCCATCCCTGTGCCATTTTAAAAGCTTTCTAAAGACCCTTTTAAAATGAAAGGTGATATCACTGAATGTAATGTTTATTTACAAGATATTATGATCCCAGGCTTCCAGAATGCTCAGTATAAATAACAACCCAGCATCATGCACTGCATTTAATAGAAATTTGATCCCATCAATTTTACATGATCCCACCAAGGAGAGGGTAGAATGCTAATCATGCTAATGAGAATTTGATGTTGACAGAAGATTCATTTATAAATAAAAATGGCCAGAAAGATTATTAAATCAGATGATGGTTTGTCAATACCCATCTAACATTAGGTCTCATGATCCAGATGACCAACCACACTTTCAATAACAATAATAAATAACAATTATGATTCCTACGTTGTACTTATGTAGCACTTTTCATCAGTGGACCTAAAAAGATACGTATTCAATTATCTGCAGGCTCCTTGACAGGCTGGGCTTGAAGTATCTACTTCCAGGAGGAATCTAAATCGACATCATGTTCATCATTGTACTGAAATGGCTCTGGTCACGCTTGTCCAACCTTCTGCAGATCGCATACTATGCACACCCACATGACCTGGACAAGAGGTCCTCTGGAGAGGGACAGACGATGGTGCAACTAGATCATGCTTCTCGTCTGATTCTTTCCTATGCCTCAGTTCTCCCGAGGAGTCTGTGGAACTGAGACCCTCAGGGCTTGTGCAATCCAAACATGTTTGCTGAAATTTATACAGTTTATCCCTTAAAGTCACTAGAACTTTCTACCCATCTTTAAGGAACAGGGAAGAATAGCACACTTAAAAAAAATCTACCTTGGGCAGTAGAAATACAAATGGAATGACAATTCATAAGTCATTGTATGTTCTCATAGACTTTGACAGATTGTGACTGTCACCGACCCTGCTATTATGTAGACATTTTGATTCAAATTCACCTGCCATTTGTACGCCTATTCCGTTGGCATCTGAGACAATGACTCCCAGTGCCCCCTGCACCAAGGATTGAAATATTCAGTAATAGGTGAGGAAACTCACCCAGAGAGCTGCCCAGGTCTGATTTTCTTCATTCTCCCTTAAGAGAGAGACACAGACAACTTGAACAGGCTGCTTAAGACAGCCAGTCATTCTGGTAGAAATGAAAATGAAAAGATCTATGAGGAATGACTGAAAAAAAAAAGGAAAAAAGGACTCAAAGAAGACATGTGTGCTTCAAGTGCATAGGTATGTAGAAAAGGGTACCATCTTGAAGAGGAAGAGCCATGCAAAAGGCATGATACTTGATGGAGTTGCCTGGGCAGGAATGAGAAAGGAGAGAAGATATGGGTGCCATGACTACATATTCATTAATTCCATAAATGTTTACTAAGTACTTACTGTATGTTGGGCACTATGCAAGATGTTGGAGACACGATGCTGAGAAACAACAGGCAAGGCATCTGCCATCTTGGATCTGAGAGTCTCGTGAGGGTGGCGGACAGGATTCTGCTTGGCGCACTCATAAATGGAGAACCACGGCTCCAGCAGGCCCTGTGGAGGAGGGATGGTGTGTGGACTGTAAGACCGACCTAGTCTAGAGTCCGGAGAAACTTCCCTGAGAAAGAAACAGTTGAGGAAGAGATCAAAGTAGGATGAGGAGTAAGCCAGGTAAGGGCACGGGGGCAGAAAGGATTCGAGAGAATGACCAGTCGACCAGTCAGAGCGCGGAAATGGAAGAAATCAGGAAACAGACAAAGGCAGAATAGGAAGGCCTACTGGATCGTGCTTAGAAATTTTGGCTTTCTATAAGGAACAGTGGGGAATCGTTAAAAGTGGTTTTGTTTTGTCTTGAGGCAGACAGGTGGTGATGTGGTCACGTTTGTACTTAGAAAAAGTCACTTGGGCTCTCCAGTGGAGAGTGGATTGGATGGGACCAGAGTGTATATCCAGGGAGAAGAGAAGAGGGCCTGCCCTAATGGGACATTAGGTAGTGGACCGCCGTGGAACCGAGAATTGTAATGTCTTAGGACATCTATGTTTGGAGTTCGTGAACTTTGCTTCCTTCACTGACTTAATTTAGTCAATACTCGACATACTAAATGACATTTTGGAAGTAGAAATTAGATTTTATGTTGTTTTTATCAATCCCCCCAACCTTCAGTCACTGCTGTTACTGCCAACAAGATTTTCTTTTGACTTCAGGAATATTATCCTGCATTCTAAGCTATGTGAGGGTAATATAGCTGTAGCCTGCAAGAAGTTACCTTATCAATTATCAAAATAATCATCAGGAAAGACAATTTTTGTTTATTTATGTATTTGTCTGTTCGTTTATTTATTTATTTGCTTATATCGGTCATTACCTTTAAAGAGCTAGGTGCCAGATTTCACAAAAATACAAAATCAAGCCAAAAGGATGCCATTTGGAAAGCCTCTAAAACTTAGGAGGAACTTAAAATTCCTCACCTCCACATTTACATCATTTCTTGTGATGCCGTGTACCTACTACGTGATTGAAACCAGGCCACAATACCTTTCCCATACACGGGTTAAAAGTAAATGTATTTATAAAGGCTTCAAGGACAGAGTTTGGAGAAGTAAAGGAGCTTCTATAATTCAAAGATATGTTTTCTAAGTGTCCAGAAAACAGTATCAAGAAGTTCCTGGGGCTGGTTGTTAAACCTGTGTGAGCTAACGTTGTTATTTATTGGTGGTGACTTTTTTTTTTTTTTTCCCTGCAGAAGATACGTATCTAAAGCTATTAGTATTTATACTTTTGTTTTTAGAGTGGTTTATTTCGTGATTTAACTCTGTCACTTACAAGAAGCCAAATGAGGCAAAGAAGGCTTTTTGCTTTCTATACGCGCATGGGTTCTTATGGACATGAAGCCTTTGCTGGGGTGGAGGAGGGTAGGGAGAGGGAGTCAGAAACTTTAAAAGAATGGGATGGATCCCACCATCAGAAGCAAGTGATGTAAACTCTTAGAGGGAAGGTATGGTAAAACCGAGCCATAAAATCCTATTCTACTTTTACGGGAGCCTCGCCACGATTTGAGTCTAGCTTGACATTTGACATTCTGACAGTCAAAAACAAAACCAAAACCGAGAAGCCAACAACAACAAACACACGCGCGCACGGTCCTGGGATTCTTCCTCCAGGGGTCAGAGCTGTCAGTCGTGAAACACAGATCTCGTCCTGAAGACCAGCAGACACACGGCGCTGGGCAAGGCTCCCACCTTCCATTCACGCTGTGGAAAGGCAGACGTCAACAAAAGCCGGGAGACTGTCCAGTTGCAGGGAGAATCCGTGAAATGAGGCCACCCTCTTCCTCGGAGATCTGCTAATTACACGCCTGCATCCGTTCACCCAGTCATCCATCATTCTGTCAACAAATATCGGTGCCTGACCCTACTTCCGTGATTCCACCATATTTCTGTGGGATGAATGAAGTGAGTGGCATCGTGCCCGTGTCACCGCTGTGCAGGGGACGGTGAAAGGCCGAGGGACCTGCCCTGTGAAGAAGCAACGAAGTCCCGGCTAGAGGCAGGTTCCCAGATTTCTTCACCAATTTTTGTGGGATTTGATTTAGAGCAGTGGCTTTCAATCAGAGACGATTTTGGTTCCCAGGGGAACAGTGGGCCACGTCCAGAGACATTTCGGATTGCACTGGCTAGGAGAAGTGAGGACTGCTGCATCCGGGAGGTAGAGGCCAGGGATTCTGCTCACCACCTTACGACACACAGGACAGCCCCGCAGCATGAATGAGCAGGCCCGAGATGTCACTACTGATGCAACTTAGTGCTCCCTGCTTCACAGAGAGTGCTGGGAAATGTCAGTTGGCGACCCAGAATTTATTTTTGCCTGTCTGGGCAATAGGAAACCTTAAGAAAAACAAAAGGTGAGTTTCTTCTAGACTGAAGTTGATTCTCTCATAAATGGGTCGGAATCTAATCTATTAAAAAAAGTGCTCACTTTGCAGACAGGCATTATTATTATTATTAATCGTTATTATTATTATCCCACAGTGTGGCTACCCACTGCTACCACAAGCAGGAGCGTTTCTATCAGTGATGGCCCCTGGTTTGCAGTTACAGAATGCACAGGACAGAAGGCTTTTCTCACTGTCCGGTTAGTACATTCCATGCACTTGTGGTTTCCCAAGTGAGACTGTATCCCTCCTGCCGTAGAAGTCACGCATTTAATGAAGTGCATTTACCGTGTATTAGTTAAGATTCTGTAGCTCAAGAATACTGCCTTTGGAGTAAAGTCAACAACATCCTCCTATTCAAGGAACCTCTTTCCCTTACTCAATGAAACGTTTGTGCGAAGAGCCAGCTAGAAATCCTAGCCACTGCCACGAAGATGTTCAACGGTATGGGGAAAATTCACTGTGTTTACACTGCGTCTTTAATTTCCAAATGCTTATATCCTTTTCTTTAAAATGTTTTTTTTATTACGTTTCTTTATTTTTGAGAGGCAGAGAGACAGAGCCTGAGCGTGGGAGGGGCAGAGAGAGAGAGGGAGACACAGAATCCGAAGCAGGCTCCAGGCTCTGAGCCATCAGCACAGAGCCCGATGCAGGGCTCGAACCCATGAACCGTGAGATCATGACCTGAGCCGAAGTTGGATGCTTAACCAACTGAGCCACCCAGGTGCCCCCTTTTTAAAAATTTTTTTTTTATTCCAAATGCTTATATTTGGAATATATTCCAAATGCCTAATATTCATGGGCGGTAAGTTGGGGAAAGACTTAACACCACTATTGAACCATACAGGAGAAGGCAAATGGCTTACTTCTACAGATTTCTGGGCTGAAGCAACATTGACTTTGTTATTTACCTCACTGTCAAGGACACAGTCACATCATTAGGTCACGATTATAGCAGTTCCCCAGGATGAATACCTACAAGTGCTATTGGTATATGATTTAAAAAAATAAGTTACAGATATGTGTTTGCCCTTCAAATCTCTATCATCGTTTAAGTAAATGCCAACTGAGGCATCTTATAAGCCTATTAAAAAATTCCATCCGGGCACCTGGGTGGCTCAGCAGTTAAGCGTCCGACTTTGGCTCAGGTCATGATCTCACAGTTAGTGTGTTCAACAAGCCCTGCATCGGGCTCCGCACTGACAGTATGGAGCCTGCTTGGGATTCTCTCTCTCCTCTCTCTGCCCCTTTCCCCCCTCTCTATCTCAAAATAAATATATAAACTTAAAAAAAATGCCATACGAAAACAATTGTCTTATCAACCATCATGACATCAAAAAAAAAAAAAAGCCAACAAGAGTAACTTAATTTCTTTCAAAGCATTCAGCCTAGTTTTCTCTAAACAACCAAATGGAAACCCTTAGTCTTCAAGAATCTCATGAACTTCTCTCAGGCTTAGCACCAACACAGTGAACTCGTCTAATTGGGGTCTGACAAATGTATTTATTTGGGGCAAAGAACGAGTGTGATTGAATTTCTAACTTCGCTCTCCCATAAAGGCACGGACATATGTATGTTTCCTTCCCAGAGCTGGACAGTTATATGCAATGTACGCAAATGTTCCCAAACGCTTCGCGGCACGGTGACATTATTTTATGAAACCAACAGTGGTATGTAGGGGTGTGCAAGACGTTCTACAAAAGTATGTGTGGCAACACAAGAGAGATAAAAAAGCATAATGGAAATCACTCTGTTTACACTGAAACAGCTCATATTTCAGTACGGCCAGTTACTCCATCACGTCTTGGTGGCATGGAGCCTGGACCACATCTGGAGAGCATGCAAGGAGATGAGTAGCTCTTGGAAGTGGGGAGTGCTAGCAACCACTGGAAAGCCCAAGGAAGAGTCTGGCTAAAGGCTCTTTATAACTAAAGAGTCGATTTAGATCCTAGGAAGAAGGTAATGTGATAGGAGTACAGAAATAATATCGACATGAAATATAATCCCTTCAGCATTCATTGAGCACCTGCAAACATTTGTTGAGCACCCAATGTACACGGACTCATATTAATCTTAGCAGATGGCATCATTCCATATACTAAGGATGCAGAGGTGAGAATGTGCAGCCCCTCCCGTCCTCTCCCAGGGGCTCGCAGTCGACCAGGGAGACTGAGGTGTAAATAAATAAATAAACCCACCACCATGTGAGCCACAGCAGAGGCCACACAGAGAGGGAGACCACACAGACGAGAACCTACGCACTGACTGTAGAAAAAGTGATGTCCAAAGTTCTCAAGAATGACCAAGAGCTTGGTATTCGGATAGAGAGGGTGCTCAGAGAGAGCAGAAATAACCTGGTCAAAGGTACCTGAGTTAATTTCACAGCAATTTATGGAGGACTCTCCAGGAAGAACTCCGTGCAAAGTATGGAACAGATGAAGGACAATGCTGCCTGCAGGGAACTTTCTATGTCTGGCTTCAACAATTATATATGTTTTTAACTCCCTGAGATTAACAGCATGTGAAATATACAATAACTGCCCTTAGTCTCAGTTTGTCACCTTTAATCTTCAACTACCCTCGTAGATTTGGTTACAGATTCTTGCAAAGGAATCTCCTAAAAATGATAAAACAATGATCCATGTAGATACATGGCCAAATGATAAGCAGAAGTGCAAGATGAAATTTAGTTAGTGAGCACAGTTGTGGGGAAGAAAAAGCTCCATCTCATTTAGTAATTAGAAATGTACACTTAATGTAGTAACTTTCTGTGTATTGTGTTAGCATATACTTTAAGTCTAAACCTGGGGAGACTCTAGTGAACCTATATGCTCACCTATATGTCAATTGGACTCTGTGTCTCTTGACCGTTGACCCCAAAAGAAAGGGGGACAGAAGACCTCTATGTACAAAGATGTTCACTTCAGCATTATTTATAATAATAAAAACATGGCAGCCAACTGAATTTCTAAAATTAATGGGAGAGTTAAACCATGCTTCATTCTTTAGCTAGGTTACATATAGCATTCATAATTAATATTAAAATTTATAATTATGGAAACCTTTTGCCACAAGGAAACATTTTCAATATAATGATTACTAAAAAGGGCATACTGTGATTTTAATCACATAAAGTGTCTATGTATATACAAAAGAATAAGAAAGGCTGGCATAAAAATAAAACATAAAATAAAATAAAAAATAAAATGCATAAAAACAGCTAACTTAATATTAAGGGTTTCTGGTTATTTTGAGTCCTTAGATGTTCTGTTAATAATCCTTTTAACAACACTTGTACCCTGATAGAATTTGGATCATTTCATAAATCCCACAGTAATGAGATGATATACACATCACTCAAAAAAAAAAAAAAAAAAGTTGGGTATTTGTAGACCCATATATTAGGTTGAAAAATATACAAGCATATGAAAATTTCAAAATTCTCCTTTTGGTGGGGGAGAGGGCCGATTCACTCCAATGCCTCATATCACTTATTTGGGCACAATGGCAGAACGTGGTCATCTAAATGACTGTTTATCTCGTCGTAATTGGAATTAAAAGCTCTGTGTTAGGGGGCTCCAAACGTCAAGAGGCAGAATCGTGCTGCCGATTGATTCTGTAGATTAGAGCATTTCCACCGAAGCATTTGGCCTGTGAGATGTCTAAGTAGATTAATTGACGTAGAAATGCATTATTTATTATTTCACACTTAGAGCGATCAGTGAGGTAGAGGTAGATTTAATAATGATTTCTTTTAGATACTTACCAATGAATAAGAATTAGGTAAATGTAACCAAATCATTATTTGGGAGGTTTTTCAAGTTTCAAAATCAGAACTTTATTTTGAAGAGGCAGTTAGCATCATGGTAGTCCCTTTGAACGCTGGAAAAGTTAAGTCTTGTGTTCCAAATGGAAGTTCTGAGAATTAGGCCTGTTTACCCAAGGAATGGGTTCACCTTTTTTATTGTATTGCATCTCTGATGGCTTTTTTGTACCTAACCGGTGACCGATGTATAGCGAACCTACCTTCTTTTTTAATAGTGTTGCGGTAATATCACTTAACATGAGATCCACCCCCTTAACAAAGTTTCAAATGCATAATACAGTACTGTTAATATAGGACTGTGCTGTGCAGCAGATCTCCAGGGTCCATTCACCTTGAATAACTGAAACTTTATACCCATTGACCAACTCCCTGTTTCCCCTCCCCCCGCCAGCCCCTGGCAAGCATCATTCGACCCTCTGATTCTATGATCTAGAATGTTCCGGATGCCTCATATAAATGGAATCATGTAATGTCTGCCCTTCTGTGACAGGCTTATTCCACTTAGCATAATGTCCCCAAGGTTCATCCATATTGTTGCATAGGACAGGATTTCCTTCATTTTTAAGGCTGAATGATATTCTACTGCATGTATAAACCACCTTTTTCTTATCCATTCATCCATTGATGGACATTAAGTTGTTTCCACATCTTGGCTACCGTGAAGAGTGCTGAACTGAACATAGGAGTACAGATGTCACTTCAAGGTTCTCATTTCAATTCTTTTGGATAAATACCCAGAAGTAGAATTGTTGAATCACTTGGTAGTTCTGTTTGTCATTTTTTCTTTACCCCACCATGGACTTCTCCAACCCTTGTTTCTAACATCAAATTTCTTTACACATGGTGTACCCCGCATTCCAATGCCCCCATCCCCGCATTCCAATGCCCCCATCCCCGCATTCCAATGCCACCCAAATTATGTATTTTCTGACAATTTCTAACTATTTTGTGAATAAATACATTTTTTCTTTGCTGACGGAAGGAGCTGGAATTCCCGTGAAACTGCCAGCGGTGACTTCAGTGTGAAAGATGACAGCTGAACTCTGAAAGGATGACACTGAACTTCAGAGTGGTCCCAAAAAGAAAGTTACTTAACGGACCACATTTTATAAACAACAGATTTCCTAACAGATTTCCGGAACGACAAGAATGTCAAGTTTGGCATTCTCAAACTTTTAGCGTGTATTTATTTTATTGTTTTGGTTTTATCATTGGTAAATAATGAATAGTAATGAATAGTAACTATATTCATTTTATATAGGGATTGGAATATTTGATTTTTTTTTCAACGTTTTTATTTATTTTTTTGGGACAGAGAGAGACAGAGCATGAACGGGGGAGGGGCAGAGAGAGAGGGAGACACAGAATCGGAAACAGGCCCCAGGCTCCGAGCCATCAGCCCAGAGCCCGACGCGGGGCTCGAACTCACGGACCGCGAGATCGTGACCTGGCTGAAGTCGGACGCTTAACCGACTGCGCCACCCAGGCGCCCCTGGAATATTTGATTTTATCAGAAGTAAGATTCATTTTCTAATAAAAGCACAAGATTTAGCACAATGCAACAACTTTATCTAAGTAAGCCCACTGAAGGTCACAAGGAATATTTATTTATGATTATAATCAGTGGCTTAAACAGTAGAGTTCCAGAGACTTAAAATTTTAAATATAATTCTATCATGGGGGATAGTTTGAGTCGCAAGAAATTCACTCATTAATTCCTTAAGGGCATTCTTGTGCTTCTGTTTAATAGGTATGTACTCAGGGGCGCCCCAGTGGCTTTGTCGGACTCTTGATTTCAGCTCAGGTCATGGTCTCACAGTTCGTGATTCGAGCCCCATGTTGGGCTCTGCACTGACAACGAGAAGCCTGCTTGGGATCCTCTCCCTTTCTGTCTCTCTCTGCCCCTCCCCTACTCATGCCCTCTCTCAGTCTATCTCAAAATAAATAAATAAACATTAAAAAGACACGTCTTTAAAAGGGTCTCCCTCTCTGGGGCACCTGGATGGCTCAGTTGGTTAAGCATCTGACTTCATCTCAGGTCATGATACTGCGGTTTGTGAGTTCGAGCCCCACGTTGGGCTGTGTGCTGACAGTTCAGAGCCTGGAGCCTGCTTCGGATTCTGTATCTCCTCCTCTCTCTGCTCCTCCCTTCCTCATGTTCTGTCTCTCTCTGTCTCTCAATAATAAATAAACATTAAAAAAAATTTTTTAAAAGGGTCTCCCTCTCTGCAACACACATCTGTAATTCCCACTTCTTGATATTTTAAAAATGGATTAAACATAGGTCTTGGCATTACTTACAAATGAGACACAGCTCATTCAGGCACACAGCTCTGGAAACAGGAAACACACACACATTTCTGCAGAGCAAATTTGGGAGAGCATGGAGCTACAAAAGCAGAATCCCAGCTCTGGCCCCAGGTGCCATGCCCTCTCCGGCCTGCTGTGTCACCTTCGCTGACGGCCCAATCCTCTGTTCCTCCTTTGAGAGGGGGGGGAGCTGCTCGAATGATCTCTGAGCCTCCTCTGTGTCTTTCTCGTGGCCCTGGTGTCTCCTGTGATATGAGCACTTGCAATTATTAGCACTCTTGCCATTGATGCCAGTAAAAGCACATATACAACCTTCGACCATGAATTTCTCATGTTTTTATCCCGTACAGAACCACTGAGTTAGGCTCATAGGTAAAGCGCTCATAAAGTATTTCGTGGTAGGATGTGAGAGGTGGTCAGTGTGAAACACAGGGCTTGCCTAGGGACCCATAAGAACAAACTTGAGAACTTCCCACTCATCACTGAGCTTCCTCTCATCGCCCAGTATCATAAATATGAAAAGGTGATCAACTTATAGGACTCTGGCCACACATGTTCCCCTCGGCTGCTGGCACTCATGCTCTTAGGCCTCCAAATGCTGTGTTGTTCTCGCTCATATCCACGGAGTACAAATTCAGATGGTCGCTGCGGCCAGGTTGCCAAATATGGCTTCTGGAAGTCTTTCCTGGAAGAAACTGAAGACGGGGCGTCGCAATAACTGGACGCAGGCAAGTAAAAAGAAACAACAAAAGGCTAGAGCCCTGAAGGATTTAAAAGCTGATGATTTTTATTGTTTCATTGCATTTAAGAAAGCCCTAGAACTTCTTCCAAAAGATCATGGTTACTTAAAATCAGATTGTTTTTTGTTATCAAATTGCCTTTTCTCGCCTCAAAAGATAAATGGATGAAAACATAAGAAAATCTTTGGCAGCGGGAAGCAGTGCATGAGCACTGGGATAGTGAAAGCCGGCTTCATCAAAGTGATACTATAGGAGCTGCTTGTCTGATATTAGCAACTGGATTATATGGCAGAGATTGATTCCTGGGGACTCCTGGAATTTGCTCTCCAAAGAGTCCCTGTCACTGCAGACACTCGTTTTGTTTTGTTTTGTTTTGTTTTGTTTTGTTTTGTTTTGAGGTGGGGAGATATTTTGCATGGGGGTGGGAGGGAGGGGATGAGAGAGAGAACCGGAGAGAATCCGTGGATGAGAAGGAATGACAGCAAGTTAATTAGGCAGGCAAGAAAAGAGTCATCATGGGAACAGAAGGCCAGGGAAATACATAGCAGACATGTCCATTGTCCTTGACCTTTATTCTCCTTTACCGTGACCCTGCGCATAGAATGAAGTCGTGCAACAGACGAGGGTCTCATCCACACGTTCCTGTTCCTCTGAGGGCAGTCACCAGCCTGTTGGCACATAGTGTGACCTCTCCTCTAAGACGGGGTTGACTGACTGACGCTGCAGCCTCTGGTCCTTTTCCGGGAGATTTTTGGTCTTCGCAAAGAAGCATAGAGAACCTGCTGAAGGTTTTCACTTGGGTGCCAGTCTTTTGATGAAAAGCCAATTCATGACCATTTCTGCACCCAGGGTAGACCCAAGCTAAGACCCCACAATGGCTGTATGATCCCATTCCTGGTCACAAAACATTTGGTATCAGGGCCAATTCTTATAGTAGGCCCGGTGGTACAACAGGCTAGATCATGCCATTCTGGAAGAAACTGAGAGGGTAGAAGCGATTGATTAGAAAAGAGAGATCTTTCCATAGTTTAATAAGCCATGCTTTCAGTAACAAAAAGACTTAAAGTTTGGGATTGGATATTTGTTTCTTCAAAGTTTAACATAGGCTCCTGTTTTTTTTTAAATTATTATTTACTAAAACATCCTCAATAAAATACAGAAGTGAAATTATAAGCATTCCTAAAGAACTGAAGGACAGAATCTCACTATAAAGACCCATAAGAGTGGGGGACTGTTGGCTGAATGCTTATTGTTTTAAGTTATTTATTTATTTTGAGAGAGAGAGCGCATGTGAGCAGGAGAGAGGCAGAGAGAGAGAGAGAGGGAGAGAGAATCCCAAGCGGGTTCTGCACTATCAGCAGTGAGCCCGACATGGGCCCTGATCCCATGAACCATGAGATCATGACCTGAGCTGAAATCAAGGGTAGGTCACTTAACCGACTAAGCCACCCAGGCGCCCCTTAATTTAAAAAAACCTTTTTTTAACATTTATTCATTTTTGGGAGATGGAGAGAGACAGAGCATGAGCAGGGGAGGACCAGAGAGAGAGGGAGACACAGAATCCAAAGCAGGCTCCAGGCTCCGAGCTGTCAGCACAGAGCCCGACGCGGGGCTCGAACCCATGAGCCGTGAGATCGTGATCTGAGCTGAAGTCAGATTCTTAATTGACTGAGCCACCCAGGTGCCCCCAATTATTTTTAATATGCAAAAATCAAAGATGGTATACCCCCAACAATTGTTAAGTAACCAGCAAAGGGCTTCCTATTTGGTTTAAGTGGTATCTTCATTGATTAAACACATATTACATGTGGTTTTTTGAAGTTTCACTGATATTCACATTTCATTTACATGATAGGCATGGCTCTGTATCTCTTATTCTCCTGGTCCTCATAAGCCTTATAACACAGATCCT
Source organism: Herpailurus yagouaroundi (assembly GCF_014898765.1). Classification (NCBI taxonomy): domain Eukaryota; kingdom Metazoa; phylum Chordata; class Mammalia; order Carnivora; family Felidae; genus Herpailurus; species Herpailurus yagouaroundi. The sequence goes on along the minus strand of NW_024412403.1, from coordinate 10,114,290 downwards.
ATTATAATTCCACCAGTACGGAGGAGGAGCCTGAGAAGGAGAGGGACCAAATAACATCGCAAGGCCACACAGCTAGAGAGCGATGAGGCAAGAGTTCAAACCCAGGTAGTCCGGCGCCAGAACTCACACTCTAAACCCCTAAGCAGCATCGCCTCAACTTCCACCTTTTGTAGGTAAGTGATAGATCACTGGCCCAATGTTAACAAATTAGCAAACGCTACATCTTCTAATCTAAACCCGTTCTCTTTCCACTCCACCGGAGCGTCATGTGGAAATTGCAATGGAACCCAGAAAATGCAGAGGACGATTACTCTGCTGTAATTGAAAATCTGGATTCCAGAATGCAGGCAATGTCCTTAATTCCGGGAGTACATGGGGCCAGAGGCAGGCCCCTGCTTGATGTAGCAGGATCCAAGGAAAGGGAACCCATCCTTCTGACTCTGCTCAGTGCTTGGAGGGTGGCTTGGAGCCTCCTCTGGCACGGGAGGCTTGGGCGTCAGCACAGAGGAAGTCCTTAATTTGGAAACCGTGGTACCAAGCGCAATCATGAACAGAGAGCTAAGATCACGCTCTAGTCAACTGGAGGACTTTTCCTACCAAAACTCTGCTGTGTTCTTCAGGTGCTTAGCATCAGGGAAAAGGATTGGAGTCGAATGCACCAAAATTGAGAACACTGGATGCCTCCTTTCCCAAAAGTTAGTTTTCTGAGCACTGAGTTTTATTGCTGGGAAATTACTATGGCCTGGTATTAAGTACCGAAATGATGATGGGTTTAGAACTAAAACAAAATTTAGAGGGCTTTGAAGTAGCAAAAGACATTGGTATTTACAATGTATATTTTAGAGAAATGGCAGTAATGAATGACTTTTCAGAGGGAAAGTAAAATTAGGCTGTGAAAATAGCTACCTTTGTTTCACTCAGAGTGAGTCACTGTCTGCAGAACTCTCCAGAAAGGGAGTGTGGGCGGCCAGGCCCAGTCGCCGCTGTGATCTTCAGAGATGTCGGAGCAGGGCAACATGCCTGCTAATGAGACCTCAGAAGTGTCTGATTATCTCCTCTAATTGCTTTAAATAATTGGAGAGCTGCATGGCCTGGCCTCTCCTTCCCAAAGACGACCAATTCAAATATGCAAATCGAAAATTATTTGAATACTGCTCTAATTGGAGTCTGGGCTACCCATTATTTGCAGAAGAACAAAACAATCTGACTTTAAAAAAAAAAACAACAAAAAAACCCCTGACTATCAAATCTATCATTTTAAGCTTCACTGAACTCCCCAAATTACCCATAGGCAGTCCTGACAGGGAGCACTTTACAAGGAAGTTGATGACCTCTAATTAAGACACAAGGAACTTCTAGTTATGTTCATATTTGAAATTGAAATTGGTTTGACCTATGCTGTTCCAGAAAATACCACCAAGGAAAGCGCAGAGCCGGGCACCTTCTGGCTGACAAAATGCCCAATAGCCCAATAAACGTATCGCAAAGATGCTAGCACCCTCCCCACTGAGTCGTCATGTTATAGAATGGCAAGTCTGAAGTGTCATACCTGATGACACGGTTTTCCCTTGACACTTGATCCCACAAAGGCTATTGGGTGGGGGCATCACTAGGTTCATCCCACCAGGAGTTGGGGTCAGCACTCCTCTTCCGGGCTCTCTCCATTCACCCTCCCAACCTTCTTTTCTCTTCTGCAGTGAGTCTCCTCTTCTCTCCTCTCCTGCCCTTGTGTCCATCCTTCGCCATGTTCCCAGACACCTGTCCTTGACCTCCCTACTAATGAGTTGGGCTTTGGTTTCGGTTTTGTTTGTTTCTTTGTTTAACCTAAAGCTAAAAAGTTTATTGTTGCACCCATCTCAGTAACACTCACTTCCCACAACTTTCCAGATAAGGTTTCTACAGCACCTTGCCTTCTCTTTGAATGTCTGTTAGCTCCGTCTCTTTGACCTATATCCTGTCCTCCTCATCCTCAGAGAATAAAACTCTAAACTTCTCTCAGCCATACGCTAGTCCTCTCTTTCGCCTCATTCCAGCCAAATTTCTGGAAAAAGTAGTTGACACCCCCTGCTGTTACTTCCTCATCACCCAAGGTGTCCTTGACCTCTGCAATATATTCTTCAGCCCTACGATAGAGACAAGGTTTCTGTACAAACTAAATTTAAGAAACCCCTGCATTAGAATGAGCTACCAAGAGTTAGAAGCTCAATTCTTCCGAGGGCTAATGCTACTGAGTCTTTTTAACTCATGTATATAATGTCCTCTTCATGCAGATCTTAAAATCAGGTTATAATAAATACCAACGTCTCATACAGACACTGTAATGACTCAGGGATGTTATGAACACCTTCATGGTCCCATCCCCATGGTCAGTAGTGCTGGAAGGTTGGGAGGGAGCGGTGCGTTATTGTTGTTACCATGCGGCGTGGCCCAATCTAATAAACTTTTTCCATTTTTACCTTCTTTAACTTCTCTGCATTGTCTGTTTCAAAATTCTTTAAGCTGTTCGAAGGTTCTCCTTGCTTCTCTTCCAAAGTGAAACGCTCATCTCATTCTGCTCTTACCTCCGATGGCTTCTCTTCTGTCTTTAGTGGATCCAATTCGTCCCCCACCAGACTAAAGGTGGCTTCCAGGAGTCTGCTGTCAGGTGCCCCCCACACCTCCTACACTATTTTATCTGTGATTTCCCCACAACCAGAGATCCTCTTTTGTCCCTGCCTTGCCCCTGGGTCATTCGCAAATGTGGAGGGCCAGGGTCAGCCTCTACCATAAACTATCTGTTGAACGGATCATGATACACAAGCATATCCCACCAGCACATAAAATCTAACATATTAAAGGTCAACCATCTTTTCCCTTCCTTCTTTCTAAAGTCTGTTCCCCTCTCCCTTCTTTCTGGAAAAGCCATTACCAATTCCCGGGCCCCCAGGCTATGAAACTGGGCACCACCTCCAACTCCTTCTCACTTACTCCCAAAGTTCATCTCTCAAAAAGACACAGAGCATGGTTATTCCAAATCCTAGCAGATGGTCGGAACAAGAAGAAAGGAAATCTTGGAAGAAAATGTGATTTTAGAGGTTGTAATGGCCACAAAGGAATTAAGGAAAACAAAAGCTTCATTTGACACCTAGAGTGTTCCAAAGACTGTAGTAGGTGATTTTTTTTCATATGTCACGACAGAAAAGGTATTATTTCAAGAAGGAAGGGAAGCTTGCAAAAATGAAGTACTGATGATAAACTGGAATGTCCTTTAAGAGGAAAATCAAATACTGATTTCTCCAGGGATGAGGAGGACTGTCATCCAGTGAGCTGGGGCAATTCCAACACATGGGCAGAGAAGGAAAGAGGCATTCATAACCAGCAGCACCAGCTTGTAATGAGATTATTGGAAATTCTGGAGGCCAGAAGCCCCCCCAAGTCCTTTAAAAATTCCCCAGGACAAAAAGGAGGGGGTGGATTTTAGCATCATGTTGCCCTGAGAACGAGGCCAGCGTGTGTCACAGACGATGGAAAGATATTGGAACTGCCTCAGTAGAGGCAGCCGTCTCTTTTGTTGAGAACCTGGTTTGCCTACAAGACTATGTGTGATGATAAAGCTGACACCTGAGCTAGCGTTGGGGATGGTTGGACTTCTTTGAGCAGCTCCTATGTGCCAGATGCATTCTCATTGACTTCTTAGAGTCACTCTCTGGATTAGGAAGTTAGGTTTACGGATAAAGGAACTAACACTTTAGAGGATATTCATAGCACTTGGCTATTAAAGGTCTGAGCTCTGAAAGCCAAGGAGTTCATCGCTACCTCGGCCCGTTTCTCAAGTCTGTTATCCCTGGGAACCCGATTCTGCGACTGGAACATTTGGCAGGCGTGGTCCCCAGATCATCATCCATCCCCAAGGAACCATAGGAAATAGGGGGGAAAAACTGAGACATGAAAAATACACGTCTCAAGTAAAAGGGGGAATAAGACCAATTCTGCAAAATGATCATTTCTAACATGATTCAAGAATCAACCGTTATGTAGATAGTTTGTGAAATCTTGAACAGTGGATAGCACTAGGAGCAAGACGGGTTCTTCAAAAACAAAATAAGTCAGGGGCATCTGGGTGGTTCAGTCGATCAAACATCTGACTTTGGCTCAGGTCATGATCTCACGGTTCGTGAGTTCAAGCTCTGAATCGGGCTCTGCACTGACAGTGCACAGCCTGACTGGGATTCTCTTTCTCCCCCTCCCCCACCTCAAGATAATAAATAAATAAACTTTTTAAAAAAGGAATAAGTCAGAATCACTCCCTTGTCATTTTCTCTACCGTATTTTTACAAAGTAGGCAATCAGACTATAGCAGAAACACAGCGATTCCAGATCCGTGAGGAATTTCGGGGATGGCTGGGCAATATAGAAGTTCACATGTAACATCCTCTCCAAGGTGTCACTTGACCTTTACTGGTCATCCCTAGTGTATGACACTTAGCAACTCGAAATGATGCATTTCATTTATGAACTGTTGAAACTATTTTGGAAAGCTTGGATGAGTTGGCAAATATTTTCTCACTGAAAGTATTTTTTTATTAAGCTAAAATCTATTGTCACAATGGCTTCTGCCATTTGAGTCTGCTTCAAACACTTGAAGGAGTTTAGCACCAATCGGACCTGCCTTTCCACGTGAGAGTAATTCATATTAGAACACAACTGGATTCTTCACTCACACTCCCTAGCTCTGTTTCTTCAATCAGTCTTCCTAGAAGAAGAATTTTCCTTTAGGTCAACATTCCCCAACCTGCTACACTACATAAGAACCACTTAGGGACCGTGTTAATAGTTTTAAAGTGTGAAATTACTCCATCATTTGGACAAGATTACAGAACATTTTATCTGATCAACTCTATCAATTCAAATCATTCTATCATATCTGCTTCAAATTTCTTTCTAAAAACCATTACAGACACATAAGACCCCCCCCCATTGATTGTTCCCACATGCCATTTACTTCTCCCCAGCCCATCCCTGTTAGGGATTGAATTATGTCTCCCCAAAACTCATATGTTGAAGTTCTAATCCTGAGTACTTCAGAATGTGACCTTATTTGGAAATAGGACCATTGCAGATGTAATTAGTTAGGATGAGATCATACCAGAATAGAGATCTCCAGCCTCCAGAATTGGGAGACAATAAATTTCTGTTGTTTAAGCTGCTCAGGGCATGGTACTTTGTTACAGAAGTCCTAAAAAATTAATCCACTCCCTAAACACGATCCCTACCATGGAGTAAGTATGTATCACTCATAACATGGAGGTTTCTGGGGAGTTTCATGTGAGCTCGTGAATAGCCAAGACTACACTTTCCTCCTTCCTTCCTTGTTGGCGTTGTAGCATTCCTGTGGCTGTGTGAAACCTTCTACCATCAACAGTGCTGTGGCCCCAGCCACTCTTCCATTCTGCTTCAAAACCCTGATATGAGCTGGGAAATCTACCTTCATTTCCCTCTCAATTATTCTGGGTTAGTGGCAGTAAGAGGTACTTGTGTTGGTTACCTATTGATGCATAACAAATTCCACCAAAACCTAGTAGCTTAAAAATAACAGTTGTTTTTTATCACACATCCTCTGAGTCAAGACTCAAGGCCAAGTTCATTCACATGACTGTTGGTAAGGTTCAATTTCCCCTGGGCTCTTGGACTGAAGGTTTCAACTTCTTTCAGTCTGATGGACAAAGTGTTTTTTCAGCCCTTTGCCACACTGGCCTCTCCAATGGACAGCTCACCATGTGGAAGCTTACTTCTTCGGAGTGAACAAGCAAGAAGAACCAGACAGAGAACAAGCAAGACAAGTCACTGTTACAGTGTAATCTCAGAAGTGACATCCCATCATGTTCTCTACCTTCTATTTATTAGAAGTAGATCACCAGGTCTAGTCTACACTTATAAGGAGGTGATTCCGCAAGGATACGAATACCAGCAAGTAAGGATCGTTGAGAGCCATTCTGGAAGCTGCCTACCACAGCGTCCTCGGGTTCAGTGCCTTCCAGTCTCTCTCTCTATGTGGCTGTGTGACTTGCTTCTTTCCCCCCAATTTCTCTTGAGTTTTCAGCTCTGGCCCTGGCCCAAGAATATCTACTCAAGTAAGTTCTGATGCTGCACTTCATATGGAACGAAGACAAACTGGAGGTCATCCAAGGGAAGAACAACAGTCATGGTGAAGAAACTTGACATGACAAAGGGCTGGACCGGTAGCTAGTGGAGACTAGGTTTACCATGAAGGGACAGGACAAGGTTCTTCAACTATTTAAAGAACAATCATGTGGATTTATTTAGCACTGTCTCAGAGGGCAAAACCGGGACCCATGGATGGGAATGATGTAGAAGATTTTGGGCTTACTTTAAGGAAAAATTCATATTGTCCAAAGGTGATGACAGATACATTGGGAGGTGGTGAGGTTGCCATTAGGGTATCAGGTCTTGGTTCACCACCTGCTGCCTGTTTTCCAGGGCGATTCAGGGGCAAGTCATGGCTGGGCAGTCTGATCTACAAGGTAATTTTTAATGTAGTTCTGTGATCCAATCAATTCCTAGCCAATTCCAAATCAATACCACTCTCATCGTAACTCCAGTTTTTATCCCTCTTTCTACTTCCAACAAGATCAAACCAATATTCCTAGCTGTCTGAAATGTTACAAAGGACTCCCTCCAATTTTCTATGCATGAATTGATCATATTGAGTTTCCAAGGGCATATTCTACTCATGACATTCCTTCTTAGCCAACGTTTCTTGACGGCCCCCATTATGTTTGGAATAAAAACTCAAATCTCTTAACCATACAAAATCAAGCCCCAACTTCCATCCCCTGGCCTCTCGCTACTCTTCTCCCTAAGCCTGTCATGATGTCTTAGTTCAGGATGCTACAATGAATTCCCATAACACTGGGTAGCTGAGACAACAAACGTTTATTTCTCACAGTTCTGGAAACTGGGAAGTCCAAGATCAGGGTACCAGCAGATTCAGTGTCTGGTGAAAGCCTGCGCTCTGGTTTGCGGAGAGCCGTCTTCTCACTGTATCCTCTCGTGGTGGAGAACAAGGAGAGTAAACGCTCTGATATCTCTCCTACAAAGGCGCCAAGTCTGTTCACAATGGCTCCACCTTCAGGACCCAATTATCTTTCAGAGAACTCCCTCTCCCGAAACCACCACCTTGAGGGTCAGGATTTGAGGATATGAATTTTGGGAGGACACAAACATGTAGTCTATGGCACATGGGATTAGATTATATATGTCATCATTCGCCAAATAGGGCAGGTACTTAGCACCACCAAGTCTCTCCTCTGGGCGAAAATGCAAAGACGAGTGAGACCCTGGCTCGGCCACAAGGGTCTTACCATTTATTGGAGAGGAAAAGACGCAAACACGGAACACTAACACACAGAATTTTAGTGTCCTGAATGTTGAAAAGATCACAGTGATTCCTATCTCAGGAAATCAAGAAATTTTTTTCTAGAAGAATTTGTGGAATTTGAACAGGTAAAGATAGAGCCAAGATTCTATCACACTTTTTGGCTAAGAAAAAACCAAGATTTCCTCCAGGAATTCTAAAGGAAAGAGGGGAAACTTACGACTTTGAGTTGTAAGTATTAAGAGGACTCTCAGTGTGGATAGACCTCAGCTATTTCTAAAGTATTCCAAAAAATGAAATATTAAAATGAAATATTAAACGAAATATTAAAACGAAATATTAAAATGAAATATTAAAAAGTATTGTGGTATATTTTTAAATATTATGTTAAAAAATTTATATATATATACACACATATATATACACAAATATATATATATATACACAAATATACATATATATACACAAATATATATATGCGAATATATATATCATCAGTTAAAGATATTGCCAAAGTTCCAAGGTTAAGCCGCTTTATGAATGTATGAACGTGAGGTCCAGGAAAAATGTCCCTCTTCCTCCCCAGCACAGACCAAGAGTGTGAATCACTGAAAGGAACAGAGAACAGATACTGGAGGACATTTATTCTCAGAAAGATCCCAAATTTGCTGGAATGCTGCGGTGTATTCCAGTTATCTGAGTTTTTACTAACTAACATCTGAAAATACGGTACCTTGGTGTAGTGGAAAGAGCACTGTACATGGAGTCCCAGCAGGAAATCACAAATGATATGACTCTAGCAAAACAGCAGACAACGTGGGGCTTCAGATCCAGGATTTGCATTGAGGGGATTGGCCAAGATGTCCTTTAAGATTTCTTAAGTTCTACCTTTCAAAATTGCGTCAACATTTTAACTATACACATATAAAGACTCCACTCAGCACAACAATTAAAAACATAGAAATTCAAAATACTTTTTTTCTAGATGTTTATGGTTGAGAGAGAGAAAGCGTGAGTGGGAGAGGAGCAGAGAGAAAGGGAGACACAGGATCTGAGGCGGGCTCTGCGCTGACGGCAGAGAGCCCAACGTGGGGCTTGAACTCACGAACCACGAGATCATGACCCAAGCCAAAGCTGGATGCTTAACCCACTGAGCCAACCAGGCACCCTGATTCAAAATATTTCTTTAATGTTTATTTATTTTTGAGAGACAGAGAGACAGAACATGAGTGGGGGAGGGGCTGAGAGAGAGGGAGACACAGAATCTGAAGCAGGCTTCAGGGTCTGACCCATCAGCACAGAGCCTGACACGGAGCTAGAACCCACGAGCCGTGAGATCAGGACCTGAGCCGAAGTCAGATGTTTAACCGACTGAGCCACCCGGGCGCCCCCAAAATAGTTTTAAAAAATTGTTTAAACTACTGCTTTCTTTCCAAATGTCAGAATAACTAACAAACAGCAAGTGTAAGTGTGTGTGTGTGTGTGTGTGTGTGTGTGTGTGTGTGTGTGTTGAGTGTCTCTCACACAAACACACACACACACACACACACACTTTAGCACTTTACAAATTATCTTAAAACCACTCACTACCATTGAAAGCATGCATTTAAAATCAAATAGACAAATGTGCACACAGAAACAATTTCTTTGGCATAGTAGAGGCCATTACACACAGATTTCCATCCAGTGTGTTCAGATAGCTCTATAACCTCCAATCAAACTTCATCAAAAATCACTGAAAAACCTCATTTGGCACATTTTATTTGGTGAAAAGAGGGCAGGTCAAAGTTAAAGTATAGATTATTTAATAGTGTGTGATATTTGTCAAAATTTGTCAACACTTTCTAAAGATACTGTGAACGGACAGAAAAAGGCAAAATGTCATGCCACAGATGGAGAAGAGTTCTGCTTTGAGCAATCAATGCGTGTTACCTTTGGAGCTTTCAATTATGCATTTGAAACTTCCTACTCCTTCCATACCACATTCAGATTTCTTCCCTCCTTCCTTTCGAGCTAGAGGAGCTGTGTCATACGGACAGATCCACTTTTGAAATGCTAAAACACCAAATTATATTAATCCAAGTGTGCCAAATTTCAGATTTGTGAGAGGAATAAGCCCTTGAGATCTATCTACAGCGTAGAGCCTATAGTTAATGCTATTGTATAGTTAAAAATTTGCTAAGCAGATAGATCTTATGGTAAGTGTTCTTATCAGAAAAACTAATAACAATAAGGAGGATAATATAAAACTTTGGGGGTGACAGGTATGTTTATGGCCTACAATGTGATGATGGTTTCATGGCTGTTTAATTACCACCCAACTCATCTAATTGTACACGTTAAATATGTGCAGTTTTTTTATACGTCACTCACACTTCAATAAAGTAGTTTTAAAAAAGAAAGAATCTTAATAGCATTTTCCAATTTACGTGATGTACTAATTATAAGACTCAAAATACACATGCACATGTAAGATGATCTTATCCGCTACAAGGAACACGAAACGTAAAATAAATACTTTGTAAATGTACTGAAAATTGGCGTTTTACTCTTCTTTTAGTTCCAAAACTCAGTTCCTGGAAAAGACATAAACTCCGTAAGGAAAATCACAGCTTTGTTTTACTTATATTTTGCATGCTGCACAGAAATTGACCATCAACATAAGAAAATATTTACTAGATCCAATTCACTTGCGATCAAAGATCTATGGTTTGTTAAGTACCCTACCAAATTATTTTCAGAATACAGACTGTGAGCGTATGCTGGAAAAACATCCAAGTATTTAAACATACGGTAATTTATGTTGATTTCTATTGCCAGCTATTACTGTCCAATGCTCAACATTACATCCTGTGTTGAGGTGGGCAAAGCTAATGAAGCATTAAGTCTGGCCTGGGCTGAGAACAGCCCCGTCTTGGCTCCGTGCCCATGAATGAACATACGTCAGGTACAGCCCAGCCAGCAGAGTGTCTGGCATTTCTTCCTGGCTGAGCTTTTTTTTTTTTTTTAATACTACGAATGCGTTGCATGTTCCAATGACTGGGCTTAAGCCCTGCCTTGTAGATGCAAGACAGGTCTTTGGCTCGTCTGTGGCTGAGCTTTCTCCTCAAACTTTCTGGCATGCTTTAGAATGAATGCTTAGACATAATTTGAGGCACATCTCTCCTGAGAGCCTAACTGAGCTATCTGTTGGTTGATATAATGAACTTCCCTCTTGATGGAGCTCAGTGGAGCCTCAGGTCTAGTTAGCACATTTCCTGGCCAGATGGGACATGTTTTAAATTACAGAAGACAAGAGACCTCCATCTACTGGGGAACCTTCCTGAGGACCTTTATGTGACTCCTAAGTACCACGAAGCTTACTAAACTCACGACTTCCTAGAGAGGTTCCGATAAACTCAAGTGCTTTTCTCATGGTTGTTTCACAGAGCTACTAATACTTAGATTGTGACTTTCTCTTGTTAGGTAAGTATTTTCTCAACTGGAGTATAAGATCAAGTTCAAAGATAAAATTATCAGCTTTCAGCATATTCCTACACATCTAGGCATTCATATTCCTTTATAAAGAAAATCTTCATGGGGCTCCTGGGTGGCTCAGTGGGTTGAGCGTCCGACTTTGGCTCAGGTCCTAGTCTCGTGGTTCGTGAGTTCTAGCCCTGTATTGGGCTCTCTGATGTCAGTGCAAAACCGCTTCAGTTCCTCTGTCGCCCTCTCTCTCTGCCCCCACTTGCACTCTCTCAAAAATAAATAAACATTAAAAAAGAAAAAGAAAAAGGTCAGAAAAGGTTTTCATATTGAAAAGGAAAGACACAGCAGCCGGATAGGTGGGGGAATAGAATGATTCTCTTGAGAACCAAGGGAACCAGGATCTTTCATACCTTCTTTTCTCCTCGAGACACGGTTACAAGCAAAATTGTAGAGTGAGTCAAATTGATCTTCAGTGGCTCCTGTCTCCTCCTTCTGTGCCCTTCTTCATGTTTCAGCTCACTTTCCCCACTACCTCTTCTCTCTTCCCTTCAAGCAACCTCTGCATTGCCCTGCTGTCTTTTCTTTTATTAAAACCTAATCTTGGATGAGGATGTTATATCAGTCACTCACATCTTAGTATAAACTGAAGTAAATGTCTTATCTTGATAATTGTGACGTACACCATCTTCCTTCCTTAACGGGAATTTCTGGTATCAAGGTAGAAAGAACTATTTAAAACAGAGGAGGAACTTCCCAGCATGCCTGAACTTGAAAACTTACTCTGCTAACACATAAGGCCATCTCTGGACCACCCCAATCATCTGCTTCTATATTCAATATCTTGGCCAACAGTTACAGTATATTAGATTCTGGGATAATACACTGTGCATGATGGAGACGGTAAGTGCTACAGGGATTCGGAGGAGAAAGACTTTCCTCCTGGTGGAAAAAGTTCTTGAACTTTTTTTTTTTTTTTTTTTTAGTTCTTGAACTTTTTATGGAGGTACTAAAGTCAGTGTTGAGCCTTGAAATCTACATTGTAGGATCTCCTCTGCTTCTGCAGCTATGAAATATTTATGGTGAAATTTCACTAGAACAATGTGCATGGAGAAATCTGGCCAAGATGCTCCACGGGTAGACCGCCAGAGTGTGGAATGTGTGGAGAAGATGAAATCTTAAGTCCTGGCCTTACTTTATGTCCTCTCAGAGACCGCGTCTAAAAGTATCCACCTGAGTACCGCTTTCCTTCCTATGGTCAAAATGTCTACCAATCAATGCTTCCTTTGGGAACCACCCCTGGGGATCTAGTCCTCTGTCACTGGTAGACTAGACCTAGACTAGACCCATGGCTGATGGACAGACAGGAGCCTGAGAGGTGCTAAGAGATAAGAAAGGTACATCATGGGTGGGGGGCGGATCATGGCAATGTAGAATCCAGGGAGGACAAGGCACACTCTTTTTGTTACCCATATTTTTATTAAGTGCCACTTCTAGGCTATGCGCTGGGACTTATAACATCTGTTATGGGTTCAATTGTGTCCCGCCAAAATTTATTTGCTAATACTCCTGGGATGTCACAACGTGATCTTACTTGCAAATAGGGCCTTTGCAGGTATAATTAGTTAAGGTAAGGTCATTAGGGTGGACACCAACATGACTGATGTCCTTATAAAAAGGGGAAATTTAGACCCAGACACGGATGTAGGAAGAACAGTAAGTAACGATGAAGGCAGAGGTGGGGCCAACGATCACCAGCAAAGCACCAGCAACACTAGGAGAACCACAGAGCAGATTCTCCCTCACAGCCTCAGAAAGAACCAACCCTTCCGACACCTTGATCTTGAACTTGTGGCCTGCAGACAATACATTTCTGAGGCTTAAAGGGACTCAGTGTGTGGTACTTCACTATGGCCACCCTAGAAGATGAATCCAGCATCAAATTAGGTGTGGTCCTTCCATTGGGTGCTTTTAGGCTAGAGAGAGGCACATGCTGGGCACAGGTGGGGGTGTGCCGGACAGAAGGGAACCCTTGGAGGCCCTGGCTGGGAAGACAGAGTGGGAAGAGCACTGCATGAGGAGTCAGGAGGGCTGAGGCTGGGTGACCGTGGGGAGTCACCTGCTTGCTACGACCGCAGTTTCCTGAACTCGCACGCGAAACGTTTGAAGAGGGCTGGCTCTCCTGGTCCTGGCTCTGTGCCTGTCCCGGGGACATTGCTAAAGCTGATGAGGCCCCAGCTGAAAGTGGAGTTGCTCAAAAATACTCCAAATCCTTTTGAAAATGTGCAGCTAGCCGGCTCTCCCCACGTCTAGGGTCTGAACATTTCATTATTATTAGTCTGCTGTTGCCCATGGCTGTGCAGGAGACTGGAAGTGTTGACTCCTTACAGGTGGGGCCATGGACACGAAATCCCTTTCAACAGCACATCAGTCCGTGTAGCTGCCTGTTTGATAAAGGCCTCTCTCGGTTAATGATTATTTTCAAGAGATGACTTCAGAATATCACCTGGCTGGTGTTCCTAGGGCTGTTTGTGGTACTGAAGACCACCCTTGAAAATTACACCCCACATTCCAATGTAGCCTTACCCAGAACTGTCTTTAACCGTGACGTTTATCATAGTCTGGCACATTACACATTGTGTATACGTATGATGCTTACTTTCTGTTTCTCTTAAGATAATGTCAGCTCCAAGAAGTCAGGCCTTTTTGCTGATTCAATCATTGATGTATCCACAGCACCTGAAACAATGTTTGGTATGCACTAGGATTTAATGAATACACACACACACACAACTAAGGAGATCCCCCTGCGCGTGCGTGCACGCTCACACAAACACACACACACACACACACACACACACACACACACACACACGACTAAGGAAATCCCCTGGAGAGATAGTCAGAATTGGCAGTAATCACAGCCCTCCCAGGGACTGGCACATGGTAAATGCATAGTGAGTGTTTGTTGAGTGAGTATGTGATTGTCCGTCATATCATGCATCTGCAACCCTTACTGAGGACCCCTAAATGCAAGCAAAGATTAACTAACCCAGGAAGGGAAAGGAGCTGATCAAGTTCACATGAATTAGAGCCAGGGATTTACATTCCAGGCCCCAGTATCCAACCCGCACAGCCTTAAAAAGCAGAACACCAGAAATAGTTTGGTAGAAATTTAGCACAGAAAGGACTATTACAGAAGATTTGGACTCTTGGCCCTGTTAGGACGTGGTGGCAGAATTGTATCCTGGGGTTCAAGATGTCTCCCTTCGGTGGGCACATGCCCTATATACCTGTGAATATAATGAGATATCAGTCCTGGGATTGTGTCCCGTTATACGGCGAAAGGAGGGAATTAGCTACGGTGAGCCTGACCTCATCAGGTGAGGACTTTAAAAGTGCAAGTGTCTTTGGCTGAGCTCCCAGGAAGAAGTCAGGGGCAGGTTCCTATTAGCCTGGAAGCACCAGTTACCATGCTACGAACCACCATAAGAACCTCACAGCCGGCAACGCAGGCAGCTTCTTCCTGGAGGCTGAGGAGGCCCTAGGCCAGCATGTACTAAGGAAATGAGGGCCTCAGTCATGCACCACAAGGAAATGAGTTCCACTGACAGTGAGCTTGGAGGAGGTCCCCGAGCCGCACATGGGGACCACAGAACACCCAGCGTCTTTGCTGCAGCCTGTGATGTCCCCAGACAGAGACCAACCGCACCACACCCAGACTTCTTATCTGCAGAAACTGTGAGGTCTTGAATGTATGTTGTCTAAGTCACTCTGTTTGTGATCATCTGTTACGTGGCAATAAAAACGAAACAGCACAAAAAACTAATGCATACAGTGAGCTAGTTGAGTTCCATTCTTCATGGTTAAAAACAATGAATAGAGGTTCACAGGGGCTAGAAGCCTGGCGGGCGTGATGAAAAGTTTGGGGCACAGTTGGTGCGACAGCATTGCGAGTGTATTTTATGCCCCCAAGTTGCACACTTACGAAAGGCTAAATAATAAATAGTATGTTGTGCATATTTTCTCACAATGTTTAAAAAAGGCGGAGTGGGTGGGGGGGAAGATGGCCAAATACAGTGGGAAGAATATCGGGTCACTTGACTTCTTTGGTTATGGCCAAGGACATTCTTTTCAGGTTCTTAGCCTTGGCCCTATTCAACATTAATTCTAATGAATTCAAAACAATTCAAAATATCCTTCAATTTGAAAGTAATCTCTTTTTTTCCCAACCATTTTAAAACTTCAAAAATAGGGGCACCTGGGTGGCTGAGTCGGTTGAGCGTCTGACTTCGGCTCAGGTCACAATCTCGCAGTTTCATGAGTCCGAGCCCCGCATCAGGCTCCCTGCTGTCAGTCTGTCAGCGCAAAGCCCACTTTGAATCCTCTGTCCCCCTCTCTCTACCCGTCCCCCACTTATGCTCTCCCAAAAATAAAAAAATATTTTTTTTAAATACTTCAAAAAATATGTTCTCCATTAAATGAGAATCTAGCCTTCTGCACTCATGGAGTAGAGTCATTAGAGACGTCACTGTAAGTCAGTAAGGGTGAAAAATAGCCCAAATTCTATGAGTCATCTTGATATCTATTTCTTTTTTTAATGTTTATTTCTTTTTGGGAGAGCGTGAGCGGAGGAGGGACGGAACGAGAGGGGAACGGAGGATTCAAAGCAGGCTCTACGCTGACAACAGTGAGCTCCAAGCAGGCCTCAAACTCACGAACCGTGAGATCGTGACCTGAGCTGCTAAGCCGAAGTCGGACGCTCAACCGACTGAGCCGCCCTGGCGCCCCTGAATCATCCTGAGATTTAAAACATAGGAAGGGATGAGAGTTACATACCCTGAAAAGATGAGAGTGAGTCAGGTCAGAAGAGCAGCCCTCACAAGTCAGACCAGAGAAACTTCCAGGATTTTACCCAAGCCCTATGGCTCTCGGAGCGGACTCACATAGGACAAACAACACCGTGATAGGAGGAGGGCAGGACCCAGATAGGAGGCGGGCCGAGAACCCAGAGAAACCAAGCACGTGACGATGGGGGAAGCCAAGCAAAGGTGAGAAAGCTTTTTTCCGGGGCCAGTAACCTGGGCCTGACCCCGCTGCGAGAGGGCCCGGGAAGCCAGAGCAGAGAGGCCTTGGGAGCAGAGCTCACTTGGGGCCAGGGTAGGTTTACGTGCTCGGGGCTGAGTCATTAAGGATCTTCTGAACTGTGCCCTTCCAGAGCAAAAGGATTTTCAAGAGTCCAACTTCATAACTTGGGCTCCCCAGGGCCTTGCAGAGCGTGGGGACACACGGCATCTTTGTGTTGCCTCCTGCCAACTGGGTTATCTCAGCACAGGCCACGGTCTGATAAGAATAAGAACTGAATTTGTTCTCAGAAGGTACATTTCATTCCCTTGGGCTGCGGTCCAGGTAGAGTCCTGACCAGCTCAACCAGTCGGTTCTGGCTTCACTTCCAAATCTCTTATCCCCGTGACCATCCTCCCCCCTCTTGCTGGCTTGCTTCTCCCATCTCCTGCGTCGTCTTGCTCCCGCATGGGACCCTGGGATTTATTAACAACAACAGCAATAACCGTGATGATAATGGCACAACACAAACCAAAGCCTCTTTATGGGACTCCCCCCATTGTGTAGCACGCGTGCACGTGACCTCGTGGAGCTCTCACAGCAGCTTTATGAGACCGAAAAGCAAAGAGTTCAGAGAGGGTGATAACTTGTCTGCTGTCACACAGCCAGGGAGTGGGCTATGGGCTTTTGAATTCAGGCTTATCCGGATCCACAGCGTATGTTTTCAATTTAGGACACCCTAAGTTTCTATTAGAATCCCACGAAAACGAATAGCATAGTGTGGGTGGGCCACACTTCCTTACATGGCTTTCTTTCCCGAAGTCTGGAAACCTCCCCCTATGTCGAGGGTAGAGGGAAAGCATGCGTCCGTGTGTCAGGAGGAGTAACCAATGGTGCGCACTTGAGAACCAGCAGAAATTTGAAAGAAAAGCATGTATACTCAAACGCGTATTCAAATAAAGCAAAAGACAATGAAAGATCTTGTGACGGCCAACGTGATAGACAAATTCAGAATCATAGTGCCTGACTCATTTGGTTAACGTGGGGGCTTGTCCCCATTGATAACGCTCAATAAACATTTGGGAACAAAAACAACGCACGAGACCGTCGGGCACAGAAAACATTCTCGAAAGAGCAGAGAATTCGCCCCTGAGAGAATCTGGGAGCGGATCATTCTTGCCAGGTGCCCCCTTCAAACTGTAAATCCGCCTTCACTCCGGTATCTCTTACTTAAAAAATAAAATACAATAATGAAAGCTGTCTCTAGCTTACCCAACATCCAAATATTTTGAGTACTCACAGTACCAAAATATATATAAAATACATAAACACACGTGTAACCCTAGTTCTGCAAAGATCCTTTACTCTCTCGGAAATTTTGCAATGGCTTCCATAACCTGGGATACTGCTTGTAAAATTTATCTTGACAAGCTAACAGATTTTCCCAAAGAGCTGCCAAGAATAATTTTAAAGAAAATATGGCTTAACCAAGTTTTCTTGTGTATTCAGGAAAAGACAGAATATACATTTACATCCTTAAAAAGTAAGTCATCCAACTTTTTTTTTTTTTCCAACATGAGTTTAAACATGCTTGTAAGGAGAAAAATAACTCAACTAAATTATTCAATATTCAATTTTGTTTTGTCCTTCTGCTCCACAATTGCTTAATGACGGGGAAAATATAATTTTAAAAAATGCAAGCCCTAAAGTAATCATAAAAGTAAAAACATTCTTTTATTTCTTTCAAAAATAACAAACTGATTGGGAATTGACATAATCAGAAAGATGATTTTCTGTGTTTAGAATTTTAAGAGAAAGAATTGCTGTCGAAAAAAAATAATATTTAGATACCTAAAGCCTGATTCTAAGCAGAGTCTCCTTTTCTTTAGAGTGTTTCAATGTAAAATTAAAAATTGTAAGAAAGAAAATCTGATTCTAATCTCTTTTTTCTTAGAAGTGTTTTAACTTAAATCTTTCTTTAATTTTTTTTTTAACTTATTGAGAGAGAGAGAGAGAGAGAGAGAGGGAGAGAGAGAGAGAGACATCAGGGGAGCAGGGGAGGAATAGAGAGAGAGGGAGAGAGCAAGAATCCCACACAGGCTTCACATTGCCAACCCGGAGCCCAATCCACGCATGGAGAGAGCATGACCTGAGCTGAAATCAACCATGGCGAGCTTAACTGACTGAGCCACCCAGGTGCCCTGACTTAAATCTTTCTAAAATCTGACTGTTTTCTAAAATACCCTTCCTAGGGGCGCCTGGGTGGCTCAGTCGGTTAAGCGGCCGACTTTGGTTCGGGTCATGATCTCGCGGTCCGTGAGTTCGAGCCCCGCGTCGGGCTCTGTGCTGACAGCTCAGAGCCTGGAGCCTGTTTCCGATTCCGTGTCTCCCTCTCTCTGACCCTGCCCCGTTCATGCTCTGTCTCTCTCTGTCTCAAAAATAAATAAACGTTAAAAAAAAAAATTTAAAATACCCATCCTAAATACCATCGATTGCTCTGCGGTCCGAGAGACAAATTCTGCCAATCCAAGTAGTGCTTCAATCACACATTCATAGAATGTTCCCAGAGGACTGTCCTTCTTCTAACGAATGTTTATTTGTCCCCTGATCCTGTCACGTCTTTCTGAGGACCCTGGGCCTCAAACGTGTACTTTGCCAATTGGCATTCATGCCTGGCTTTTCCTTCCTCACTGTTTACAAGCAAAAGTCCTTGGAAAGTGGAGGATGCCCTTCCCTTCAAGGGAGGCTGTCCTCCTGTGCGCGTGGGCTCCCCAGCACTACTTGGCCAGATGGCCTGGAATTTTCACTCCTGTTTGGCCCACTCCGGAGTTTCAGCCCTTCGGGGGCTGAGATTGCCCCACTTTTGGTGGGCGGATAGAGAGGAAGAAGGAATAGAACAGAACAAATTAAGTTCGCTTTGCTTTTTAAAAGACACTTCTTTCCATTTGTAGAAGAATATTCCCTGTGCCAGCTTCCAAGGAAATCCCAGAGCCAAGTGTTCAGATGGTCCACAGCTAGCTCTCTTGACCAGGCTAAACAACAGCTTGAAAGGGTACAGAGAGCGGAGAGTGACTCCACTGGTGGCTTTCTCGAAATAAGAGGCTTTTGCTGCTACGGGTATCAGGAGTGTACAATATATATAGAGACAAAACATCCTGGAAGAAAGGCTGCCTCTGTGACAAAAGGGGCCATTAGGAAACCAGTATGTCCCTGTAGCACCTGGGTCAGCATGTCCCCTGTAGCACCCGGCTGTAACTCAGAGGAATCTACACGGAGATTTGGATTCAATTTGACCGTCACTTAGGTATTCAGATGGGTTAACAGGCAAAGTTCCCGTTTATAGCACTTTTTTCAATGAGAAGCCTGATTGAAGCAAGGGCGTGATGTGGGCTCTGAAAACTTCTGGATGGGAGACACGTTCAGGACTATGTGAGCATCTTACCGAAACACAGCTGGGTTACCCGACACACAGACTAAGGGTGCGGATGGGCCACAAGCGAAACAGGGAAAAGAAAAAAGGAGAAGGAGAAGGAGGAGGAGGAGGAGGAGTTGGAGAAAGAGGAGAAGGAGAAGGAGAAGGAGAAGGAGAAGGAGAAGGAGAAGGAGAAGGAGAAGGAGAAGGAGAAAGAGAAGAAGAAACTAAAGAAATTATTTAAGAATATAATCTAGATTTTAAAAACAACTGAAGTCATCTTGGGAAACCACAGCAATTTGCTAGACATCCTTACTCGTACTTTATAGTTCAGAATTGTTTTCTTCTTGGATTATGGCCACAATCCTGGTCATAAGTAGGGCCTCTAGATGTTTAACACCACAAAGACCAGCAGAGGTGAGTGAGACACTAGCCAAGGACACAAAACTCAAGAGGGCACCTGTAACATGCAGGAATCAAGGTGGGTAAGCTTTGAATACGTATTCTAGAAAGGCAAAATCAATGCCCCAAATCACGATCAACAAAACAACAAACGCTTTAAATAAAGGCAGGATTGAGTACTCCTGATTTTTCCTTTTGCCAAAGGCTCGAACAGGGCTCAAGATAGCACTGTGGCTGCTCTCATTATTATTTAGACTCTTGATATTTTGCTCGTCAAGGATTTTTCTGCATTAAGTTTGATTTTTGAAAATGTTGCATTAAATGTTGTTTATCTTGATGGCTGAATTTTTCCATGTCCCCTTCAATGATGCGCAGAACCGGTGTCTCACGGGCCTCACCCAAGTCCCAGCTCTGACCTGACTGCAAGGGAATAAAAGCAAAGATGAGATGCCGAGGAAACCCCCCAGGTGTCCAAGGCAGGCGAAACCCCAGAGACCACTTTATATGAGACACAGGATAATTCCAGATATATAACAGCCACCTGGACTGGACATCTGTGGCTGTGTCTGAAATCTTCCCATTGGCTGTTCCTGAATTATCTCTCAATACTGACTTTTTAGTCAGCTCCACAAACAAGAAACAAACAAACAAACAAAACATTAGTGAAATGCATGTAGTTAAAATAATAATGCGAGGATTTCTAAGCCAGTATCTTAATTTCCACTTGAAGAGCAAAAGCTTGATTTTTCAAAGAGGCAACTCTTTCCATTACTCAGACTCCAAAAGGTTAGTATATCTATACGTTTGTTACTAGGTGCGGGACTTTTTCAAACCACACAGACGAACCCTCAGTAGATATTCTGCTTTCGAACCCACAGAAGATAATTGTTTTAAATGTCCTACAATTAGCATTGTCTGCACCTTTGTTCCCGCACACCAAAAAAAAAAAAAAAAAAAAGGCATATCCCATAAAATGAGAAAAAAAATTTATAACCACAAGAAGATAAGATTCCAGTAAATAAATTGTGCCTATAAATATTTTGGCTAACCGTTCCAGGGCTTAACATCTTCATTAATTGGAAACACTTTGCACAACATTTAGCGTCAACGTATATAAATACGTAACGTATGTAAAAATTCTGAAATTGTCGAGTTATGAATTATTCCAGTGTCTCGTAGTTGAGGCTTAGCGACAGAGTTCTGACAAAGGGGATTTCGATATACGTTTTCACTCGGGCACATAGGAAACGTTACTCTGCCACCTATTGGCCTTCTGGGTGAAATAGATTCGATCACACCTAGTAACAAGTCTTCACCTGCCCCCTGGATGTGGAGAAGGTACCACCTCCTGGGCAAACGGCAAGCCATCTTGTCTGGTTCTCTCTGGGGCCGTCGGCCAACACTGGGCACCCCACCCCACGGAAAATGGCAGAGCTCCCTGAGATGCCACAGCCGTGGCCCCAATTCTGGGAGGTAACAGACCACTTCCCTCAACTTCTAGAAATGGGGCAAGTGTTCACAACACAGGGGCCCTGGGCTGCTAAACACAGACCTGCAGACCCCACCTTGACCCAACTGAGGCCAGCTGAGTTAATCTCTTGCTCTCTGCCCCCGTCCTGAGCGTATCAGAAAAAGACGCCACCCTAGGTGTGTGGGGCACAAATACAGCAGAGAAATATAGCAAAGCGGTTTCGCTGACCCCTTGGACTGGCCCAGGGAATTCTGCAAATGTGCAAGAGTTCGCCTCAACCAAGCTTCTTGACCTGGAATTTCCTGAATTCCTCAGAACGCGACTAACATAGTCAGGATGGAAACATCTAGGGCCAAGTGATGATTCCTGATGTTCTTTTGTCACTTGCTAAATGGCTTCGACTACTAAATTTTATTTTCCCACAAAGGGATGAATCAAGTCATCCGGATTACCTCTGTTTTTAGCAGTGAAGTGACACAGGTAGCACTATGTGTAGACAGTTGACAAACTCTGATTGGATCTGTCTGCCTCCTCCATCTGCCTCCCCACCCACAGGGCGGCCATGTCTTCCTACTTCCATGGCCTCGCAACCAAGTTTCTCTGATTCCAGCCTCATACCCCTACCCTGAGACCATCCACCCATTCCCTAACTGGCTTCCCATGTGCTTCCTCCAAGTGGCACATCTGAGTCCCTCATTCCCTTCTTTCAAATTCCTCAGAAGCCCCCACCCCCTATCAAAGGAACCTCACCTCTTTGTTATGGAATGAATATCTGACCCAAGATTCTACCTTCCTCTTCTCTGTTCTGTGTCTGATCCCTGATCAGCCCCATCCACAGTGGGAGTGGTATGTGTGTGGGGGTGGGGAGGGAGCGGGGGAGGGAGATTGGAGCCCTTAGAACTGACAGAGCAGGAATGCTAAAAGAAAACGAATATTGGGACGCCTGGGTGGCTCAGTCGGTTAAGCATCTGCCTTCGGCTCAGGTCATGATCTTGTGGCTTGGGAATTTGAGCCCCACATTGGGCTCTGCCCTGAGGGTACAGAACCTGCTTGGGATTCTCACTCTTTCCCTCTCTCTCTGCCCTCCTCCCGCTCTTGCTTTCTCTCTTTCTCTCTCTAAAAATAAATACATACACTTTAAAAAAATAAATAAAAATTTTAAAAGAAAAATAAATTAACAAAGAAAATGAATGTTAAAATTTTCAAGGGGAGTTGGGTTTGTAAAGACTCTTTCAAAGCCCACTCACAGAGTCAATAAAACAAGAGAAAAGTAGACACGCGGCGAATAAATCCATGGGGTCGGCATCGTAATGGGAGGGGTCGGCCGGCATGTAATTTAGAAATTTTCAGGACCTACCTAGTAAAATTATCTTTATCATGTTGGTTCTCTGTTTTGTTTTTTTTTTAAACACAGGTTTAGAGTTCTAATACTACCACCCTAACTTTCTTTAACTAACTTCTAAACATGTAAAATAAAGTTTGCACTACCGTTTTGCTACGGAGAAGTTTACAGGAAGATCAAAGTATTTCCAAATGTACTACAGAGAATTATTTATGTCTTCCAAAAGATTATATCCCTGTGCAGTTTCATATGATAAGGACCTGGATTAACTTTGTTCTACAAAGAAGGAAAGCCTGATGTATTATACGCTTCTCTATTGCCTCCTTAAGTGGAGTCAAAAGAACAAAGCATTTTCCAGAAGGAATGAAGTATCTGTCCTCAGTGCCGCCTAGAGATCAAAAGCGTGTTTTAGCAGTTTTATTGGCAATCTTCTGAGGCCTTCCACTAATATTTTGTTTCATAAATGCTGAGTGCTGGAGGCTGGAAAAATCCTACCGTAAACAAGCGAACGGCTGTCAGTCATGATTTCTGAAAACGATTGCCAAACACCAATAATAAGAACATTTTTGGTGTCTCCCAGTTTGTAGGATTGGTCTCAGTTTGTTTAGAAGTAATCTCTCAAACTATTGCTTGCTCTACTTTACCGAAAGGTAAAAAAACAAAACAAAAACAAAAACAAAAACAAACCACACAGTAGTCAAGTGACAGGCTATTTTTTTTAGGTGAGAAAATGTACAAATAAAACTTCATTAGTGGATGAATTTCTTGGGGCCGCTGTAACCAAGTACCACAAACTGAGTGGCGGAAACAACAGAGATGCACTGTCTCTGAGTTCTGGAGGCTGGAAGTGTGAGGCCAAGGTTTCAGCAGGGCTGGTTCCTGCAGAGGGCCTCCGGGGAGAATCTGCTCCAGATCTCTCTCCTAGCTGCTGGTGGTTTGGGCAATCTCTGGCATTCCTTGACGTGGGCACACGTCAACTTCGGTCTCTGTCTTCCACCTCACGTGGTGTTCTCCCTGTTTGCAGGTCTGTGTCCAAATTTCCCCCTTGGTGGCAGGACACCAGTCGTATTCGATTAAAGGCCCACCCGAAGGACCCCCTTAAGTACATCCGCCATGGCCCCAAGTAAGGTCACATTCTGAGGCGTTGGGGGTTAAGACTTCAACATACGAATTTTGGGAGGACACAATTCGACTCATAA
This sequence comes from Herpailurus yagouaroundi, assembly GCF_014898765.1. NCBI lineage: Eukaryota > Metazoa > Chordata > Mammalia > Carnivora > Felidae > Herpailurus > Herpailurus yagouaroundi. The sequence goes on along the minus strand of NW_024412403.1, from coordinate 10,090,560 downwards.
AAATCAGGTAACTCTTCTTAAGGGCACGCCTAATTTTTACAAAATAGAGAATAATCTTACAGCTGTTGGCTTCCTTATGACGCTTGCCCCTCCTCTGGTCTTGGAGGCCCATTTATCTCTGAATCATCCCTGAAAGCACAGGGCCAGGCAGGGAAGCCTGCAGAGGCAGAAGGTTTAACCTCTCAGTCTGCTTCACCCAGGCAGCTCAGGAGGCAAGGATCCTTGTACTTCTTGGACCCGCTGTTTCATGGGGCTCTGCTCTCGCTTGGTGAGGCCACCAGCATGTCCGAACCAGTCTTGCCTCATGCCGGTGGCCGTCTCTTTATTTCCAGGTCTTTGCAAAAAACGGAAAAAGGGCTCAGTCTTGAACCAGGCGATTGTCAACTTACATTCAATGCGCAGGGGAAAATATTTCTTCTGGGTAACTCCGTCCAAAATGGCAATTCCTCAAGTACATGGGTGTCCTTATTTGCTGGGGTGACGTGAATCCTCTTCTCCCCCGGCATCCTTCTTAATTTGATAGGATAAGCCCTACTACGATTTTAGTTTTAAGGATGCCAGTTTTCTTTCTTCCCTGCAGCGACTTTTCTGTCTCTCTCCTGAACACAACAGGACCTTGTAACTCTCCAGAGTTTCTCGTACTAAACTACAATGTCTTCTAGCTACACTCCCTCCTCCAACAGGAGCCACCTGAGTGTCTTTTGGTAACCATTTGATGACCCAGGAGTCGCCATCTCGCTCCTCCTGGTTCCTCTCAGCCCGTGAGGGTGACCACCTGTCTCGACCCAGCCTGCCTAGGACTGTCCCATTTTCAGCCCTGAAAGTCCCGTGTCCTGGGAACCCCTGAGTCCGAGGCAAATCTGGACGGTCCGTCTCCTACCGCTGATTTGCTCTTCGTATAGTTTAGTCCATAAATAGCTTAAATCTTCTAGACTTGTAGCTAAAGAAGAATTTAAATGGAGAAACAAACCAACAAATGGACTCCGCAGCAAGCTAACTAGATCCTCCTCATAGTTTTTCTGGAACAACAGGGAACAAAAATAATGTTCTAGTTTCATCCTACCTCGACCTCACCAGAACTTCAGTCCTGATTCTGCAACTTTCCTCTGCCTGTCTTCCCTTATGTCGGCCCCAAGCGTGTTCAAATCCACACTGCCCTACCTACCCAGATCCCCGAAGTCTCTGCTCCACAGGAGCTCACCTGTTCCTTCTGTTCTCAGGAGAAAGCCAAGAGCCATTTTTGACAGTTTCCTCTCTTGTCTCCTTATCAGCCACCACCTCGCACCAAATCTCCCTCTCATACCAACAATAACTCACGTTGTGTGCCACTACCTGGGTTGCAAAGTGCTCTTGTAAACCCCATTATCAGGGCTTCGTAGCTACCCAGGTCAGTGGGGGTGCTGAGGCGTACAGGCTTTATTTTACAGATGCAAAAGCCAACTCAGTGATGTCAAGTGACTTGCAAAGGCCACCCCACCGGTAAGCGGAAAATTCTGCCACTTGAACTTCGATTCCCTTCTCCAAAACAGGACTCCCTTTGAAAAGACTCTGGTAGGTGCTCTGCCACATTCCTAGCTGGTTCCTTAGTCTCTAGGCTATATCCGTTCAAGGGGTCCTACACACTGGAACCAGACTCCTTCTTGGAGCTCAACATGTCCCTTCTCTGTTATAAACCTCTAGCCCTTCCTCCACACACAGAAGCCCCAAATTTCTGGCGTCCAAACTCTTTCAAGAGCTTCCTCCATCTTTTCTGTGTGGCCTCACCCATTCTGACTCTGAAGCGTGAACTCTCCATCCATGGCTGCCTCAGCCGCCTTTGGAGTGCCTCCTTCGGGAGGGTCACATCCATCCCCAATGTCAAGCATATCCTTTCCTTTCTCCTAAACTGCCCAGCCCCTCCTCTGAACAACCCCATCTTCTAGTTCAATAAATGTCCACTTCTTCCCAAGGTCTCACCCAACGACATTTCTTTCCACCTTCAACCAAGTCCTGTAACATTTCTGTAGATACACACAGGGACATCCACTCCGGTCCCTTCCAGGGCATGTTTATCTGCAGAGCGACAACCACATTCCCCAGGCTCACAGACAGCTCAGGTTCTTTCGGTTGGTGAGCTCTGTCCTGCCAGGCAGCTGTGCCCAGGGGTGATGTGTATGTGAGCACCGAGGAGCATCCAGGGTGGGGACATGAATCCGGGTCAACTGACAGACATGATGGCAGGAATGAGGTTTCTTCTAGAACCATTTAGGGTGTGGGTGGGTTTCTCCTGGCGTGTGTAGGGGCATGGTCCTCTGAACCTCTTAAAATTTCCACAAACTTCCAACTACCATGTAGCTTATGTTGGTGAAATTAGCTAGACTGAACTCTGGTCCATAGCCAAGAACTTTGGGGCATGTGCTACGATGCTGCCTTCGTTTTGGTGCTCTGTCAAGCGCGACCTTACATCATGACTCGCTCACACAAATCTTTTGTTGGGCAGATGCCACTCCAGTCCGCAGAAGATGGTTGTAGCTCCTTCTGCCCTCACATCCACAAGAAGGAACGTTAGAATCATCCCATGCCAAGCATGTTATTGGGTCACAGGGTCTGGGCAGAGATTTTGGAGAACGAAAGGGTAAACACTAGGGAATCAACCTGGAGTACTCTCTCAGGAATCCCCATTTTAGTTCCTTCCTTGGATTCCCTTCTAAGCTCTCCACCTTGCCTATCCATGTGGCAGGAGAGCGAGAAGGATTGGGGGATGACTTCCAATTTGTAGAGGCTTCCAGAATAAGAAAGAGCCACTTAGGATACGGAGTAGGACCCAGATGAGAGGCTACCTAAGGGAGGTCACATGACCTGCTTCTCCCAAGACAGAAGTTCTCCTGGGTCACCTTTAGCCAGGTTTAATTCATCATGAAGAGAACTTCCTGAGAGAAATTTACCCCCAAAGACCTGAACATAACACACCCCAGAGATTTCCCCTGCTTATCTTCTCAGTGCATCTCTCTCTCTCTCTCTCTCTCTCTCTCTCTCTCTCTCTCTGAAGACCTCACAGGATTGTAAGATGCAGAGAAAAGAGTCAAGCATTTGGATATTCTGTCCCTGGTCACCCACCATTATAAGTAATATAAGTAGCCCTTGTCTCTCCAACTAGAATATAAACCACCAAAGGACAGGCAATATGTCTCGGCTTCACTCATATCACCTTCTACGATCCACTACTTGTCCAAATACTTGTTGAATAAAGGTTTGAAAGACTTTACACCTTGACAAATTCTCCTGGAGTCGCTTTTTATTTATCACCTGCTGAGAAGACCCCTCCCAGAGTTATGCACTTCAGAGATCTGAAAATTCAATGTATTCTATCTTTACGCCATTTCACGCCTATAAGAACTATGTCACAAGATCTGATACACACAAAGTTTTGCATATAGCTTGTGGAATTGCCAAGATTCCAACATAAAAAGAAAAACTAAAACTGGGATTTTTTTTTTTTTTTTAGTTATAAAAACAGCAAAAAGAAATCCAAACCAGGGGCACCTGTGTGGCTCAGTCAGTTAAGCCCCTGACTTTGGCTCAGGTCATGATCTTGTGGTTATAAGTTTGAGTCCCACATTGGGCTCTGTGCTGACAGCTCAGAGCCTGGACCTGCTTCGGATCCTGTGTCTGCCTCTCTGCCCTTCCCCTGCTTGTCCTTTCTCTCTCTTTCAAAAATAAACATTTAAAAAATTAAAAAAAAAAAGAAATCCAAACCACATATACATAATTGATGGGCAAACAGAACTTTTTTGAATGAACTCTATCAGAGCCAAAAAGAAAATACTTGCATAAATTCTTTGTTATTTTACAGCTTCGACTTAATTAAGATCATGTAATTACTACACATTTCTGAATTACTGTTAATTCCTTTGATGACTGTACACGAAAATACTATCACAACAAAAGCCATCTTGTTATACTAGCCCACTGGCTAATAACTTCCATGGAATGTTTCAGAGACACAGGACATGTTAAAAGAGTCCAGAACAAAGACTCCATATTCCTGAGTGTTGGATTCCCTTGTAGCTCCATGTGCTGAGGCAAATCCGCTCCACGTCACAGAAAACTACTTCTCTAAAGCACTTGTGCTGTGCTAATTGATCTTTTAATTGGTTCAGTCAACACTCTAGTCTGTGCACACAACACGCTCTAATTGCTACAAGCAGCTATAGCAGCCCTCAGATCGGGGAGAGGAAGGGAGCATCCAATCGAGTGCCGCTTCCAACAGTCTCTGGCGAGGAGCGGGTTGGTCTACACCAGCATGCTGAGACGCTTGCATAAATGAACACAAAAACTATCTTTTCCCATCGTGGCAAGAATGTATATGGAAAGGCACGCTAGTGATCATGTCACCATGTGTATGTACATCAAGCCATCAGGCTGCACACCTTAAAGATGCGCCATTTTTATAAAGAAAATACATACAGACAGACCGACCTCAAAGGGGGGCAGGGGAAATGGTACAGCTGGGTTTCCCGACTTGGAAAGTGTTAGAAACACTCTGCGTGCTACAAAAGAGCTCGTGTCAGTCCTGCCTTTTCCCACCCTCTTCTCCAAAGTATCTGGTTGGGCTTTTTATTTTATTTGTTGTTCTGAAGACACATTTCTAAATTTACAACGGGTAAGAAGGGGAAAATTGCATGTTTTTCATAGCAAACTTCCTTGCGGTGAGAGACAAGAGAAATATAGAATTTTGTAAATGCTCACATTCGGCAGATGAAGAAATTGAGACTTGAGGGCCCACAGCTCATCCGGGAAGGAACACGGGCTAGCATAGCAGTCTCGTGAATTCCCACAAAGCACGAAGGAGCACAAACAGTCTGCTGCCTGTTGTGTAGGAAGGAGGGAAGACAGGAAAACATATGTAGATCAGCTTATTTTTACAGAAAGAAACACAGGAAGCAGAAGCCAGGAAACCATAAAGAAGGGTTACTTACAAGGGGAGGAAGGTGAGAGAAAGGAAGGCGTCCAAGAGGCAGTGATCTGTTCTGAGTAAATCTCCTGGTATATTTTACTTTTGAACACCTGTTAAGGGTCTGAATGCTCAAAAAAATAAAATAAAATGGGGTAGAATCAGTCCCAGTGGAGAGGAGAACAAACGCTGAAATCGAAAGCAAACTGGAAACAAAAAAAAATGAAGGCAATTTTAAATGAATGCCACGCCGTGACAAAGAGGGAGATAGGAGAAAGTGAGAAATTGGTAACGAAAAAAAGGAAAGAGGCGGGAGGAAGTCCAAGGAATGTGTAAGTGCAGCATGTGATTATAGAACCTCCGTTCTGGCTACGGTGGATGCCAGCAGGATGCCTAACAAATCCTGACCACTTTTTAGGAGGTTGGTTTCCTGCAGTGGAATTCTGCAACTCCGTACCTATTCTAGATCACAATTACAGGATGGAGCAAAAGTGTAAATGTGCAGGTGTCGATGGGAGCCAGGGTCCTCACGGTGGAAAAAGGAATATACAACTATGTAGTTGGAGAAGGCAAGAGACAACTCTGTGGGGATAGATTCGAATCAGGGGGATTGGCATGAACCGATTACTTCTATAATCTGTGTGCCATGTAGGTATATTTGCATGTCTATTTCCTTGCACATGCACTTATGCACATGTATTTCCTAACTCCGTCCCCCGGAAAGGCTCAGAAACAGACACCTCAGTGGCAATGAGCACATCTAGTATTCAGATTTTGACATATAATACCATTGTCTGGATTCGTTCCCTAAAATGAACCAAGTATATTCAGAGAAGCAGCTAATCTAGGGCTGGGGCAGGAAAGGGTCCAGATGACCTGGAAAGTAAAAAAAAAAAGTGCTCAAAAAATAATGGTGACATACCTCAAGGACACAGTCACCACTGGCCAAATCAAGGACAATTTGAACACCAGAATAATGAGGTAGAGTAGTGAACTCCTGATAAATAGGTATTCATGACACACGCTGATAATAAAGAAATAAATGGGTCAGAGAGAAGGGATGGAGCTTACTCACAGTAGAGTGACTGATAGTTGAAGAAGGGGTATAGAAAGCAGAAAATCAGTATTTTTTAAAAGTCTATTTATTTATTTTCAGAGAGACAGAGTATGAGCAGGGGAGGGGCAGAGAGAGAGAGAGAGAGAGAGAGGGAGAGAGAGAATCCCAAGCAGGCTCCACACTGTCGGCACAGAGCCTGACTTGGGGCTCGAGCTCACAAACCATGAGATCATGACCTGAGCCGAAATCAAGAGTCGGATGCTCAGCTGACTGAGCCACGCAGGCGCCCCAGAAAATCAGCATTTTGCAATTATCATAGTAGAGACGGATCGAGCAAAAATCATCAATGGATACTAAATCTAGGGAGAACTTGTGATGAAGAACGAGATATCTGTGTGGCCTTAAAATGTCATCTATTTATTAGTTGCAAGGGAGAAAAAAAAGAGTCACTAAACTGTGAAAATATCAAACAGCCTTTTAACCAGATGACCAATATTAACAGCACCAATGGGCTAGATGACCACTGACGGTCCCCGCATATGGTCCCCTGAGTAGTACACAACGTCCCCTGTGCAGAATTCCAGCGTGGAATGCATGCCGTGAAGCTAATCACAAAGAAACATCAGAGAAACCCCAAATGAGAAATGTCCTATCAGGAGAATGGGGGTGTGGGGCGACAGTCTTCTTTAAAATGTTAATATCCTAAAACACACAAAAAGAGCCTGCAGAGACATCTTAGATTAATTAGGGAGGGGGCGCCTGGGTGGCACAGTCGGTTAAGTGTCCGACTTCAGCCAGGTCACGATCTCGCGGTCCGTGAGTTCGAGCCCCGCGTCAGGCTCTGGGCTGATGGCTCAGAGCCTGGAGCCTGTTTCCGATTCTGTGTCTCCCTCTCTCTCTGCCCCTCCCCCGTTCATGCTCTGTCTCTCTCTGTCCCAAAAATAATAAATAAAAAAAAAACAAAACGTTAATTAGGGAGGCTAAAGAGAGGGATCCCGCATTAGAGGGAAAATGACCGAAAGGACATTATTGGGTCAACTGACAAAATTGGAACACAGAGGGTAGATCAGATAAAACACTCTATCAATGTTAAAATTACCAAAGTTGATAACTGCACAAGAGTTATGTAAGAGACTCTCCCTGTTCTTAGGAAAGAGCACACGATGCAGGAAAGGGCCACAATGTATGTAACTTACCCTCCAATAGTTCAGAAAACAGGGCGTGTGTGTGTGCATATGCGTATGTGTGCGTTTATCTGTGTGTGGAGAGACAACACAAATAATAAAGCAAATGGGGCAAACTGTGTATAGGAAGGGGTGTATGTGTGCTCTCTGTATTATCTTTATTTCCGCAACTTGACTTCCAGTTTGAAATTACTTTTGAATGGTCCGGGGATCATATTCTCGTGCAAACTGAGAGCATCTATAAACAGCTGCAGTGAAACAGCACAGCGCTACTGAGCACCCTTGTTAATAAATACCCTTCTGGGGCGCCTGGGTGGCGCAGTCGGTTAAGCGTCCTACTTCAGCCAGGTCACGATCTCGCGGTCCGGGAGTTCGAGCCCCGTGTCGGGCTCTGGGCTGATGGCTCAGAGCCTGGAGCCTGTTTCCGATTCTGTGTCTCCCTCTCTCTCTGCCCCTCCCCCGTTCATGCTCTGTCTCCCTCTGTCCCAAAAATAAATAAACGTTGAAAAAAAAATAATAAATAAATAAATAAATAAATAAATACCCTTCTATTGATACATCATTTCTGTGATGTTTTAGGCCATATTTTGGCCCTCCACCAGAACTTTGATTTCCGAACCTTGTTTCCTAATGGACTGCCTCAGAATCCCCTGGGATGCTTGTAAACGGTGCAATTTCTGGGGACCCAGTCCCCAGAATCTGATACACAAGGTCTGAAGTGGGCGTAGGAATCTCCACTCTTCAAACACTGGAAAGAGAACCATTCGTGCCCGCTTGTATTTATGGGCAACCTGTTCTTTAAATTGTAACCTCTTCTTTGTGTTTGCGAAGGAGCATCTCTGCAGAGCCCTTCCCTCACACGCTCTGTGCTGGGTCCTTTATCCAGAAGGTCCCCTCCCGGACCCCTCCTGGGTCCCCTACCTGAGCTCTGGCAATGCGGCCAGTAAAACCGGGGTCCAGGACCTCTTGATCAAATCTGAGCTGTGCTCATAAGCTCCGAGCTTCACGGAGTAAGTAAACTAGCTTCACCGGGAGCCCTTGTCATCCATCCAGGCGTCTCTTAGATTCTGAGTGTGACAGATCACCTTTCCTGTTTGTCCTTTCTTTTTTTTTTTTTTTTTTTTTTTATCAGACCATCTCTACGTGTTGGAGATGCTACCACGGTTTCATCTTGGCGATTTGTTCATCTCATCACATTTAACTGAAACATCCGTCAAACATGAGGTAAAGACAGTTTCGCAAAGGGGAGTATCGCCTCACCTTGCAATCTTCCCTCTAACTGCCTCCTGGGCTTGCTTGATAAACAGTGCTGCTCTACAATGCAAAATAACGTTGATGTGTTTTTCCTCCCCACCAAACAGCTCTTGGCCATTCTCAAAAAAAAAAAAAAATTTTTTTCTTTATTTGAAGTTTTCATGAATTGGTTAAGTCCTAGGCTTGTGTGATTTCACTACCGGTGTGTCTAAATGTGGTCCTGAAAGGAAGGAAGGAGCATCCAAGGAAAACACGAGCCAAATGGCATCACTGTTGGCTGCGTTGATGGCATGTTCCTCACAGGTGTCTCCTGCAGCTTGGCCTGAGAGTGACTCAACTTCTGGTCTTGACCGTGAAGAAGTTTTCAGCTAACCCTAATCCGGGAAAGGTGAACAGGTTGGTGGGGAAGAAGAGAGACAGAAAGGAAATTTCCTCATTCGTGCATACATTTGTTATCTAAATACTTGCTTATTTATTTTTATTAATGGTCACTTATTTTTGAGAGAGAGACAGACAGACAGAGCGAGAGTCAGGTAGGGACAGAGAGCGAGGGAAATGCAGAATCGAAGGAGGCTCCAGGCTCTGAGCTGTCAGCACAGAGCCCCACGCAGGGCTCGAACTCACAAACCATGAGGTGGTGACCTGAGCTGAGGTTGGACGCCCAACCGACTGAGCCACCCAGGTGCCCCTAAATAATTCCCTAAAAAACAAAATAGAAGACTTCGCTTCTTACCTGAGATCTCAGAGTCCCTCAGAACTGGCAAAAATTCAACGTGCCCGTGCTTCCTGCATGAACACCCAACGGCTCCTCCCCCCGGGCTCCGGGGTGACTTGGACTTAACCTCCTTCATCTCCTGGGAACTCGTGAGAAATGCCACTCTTCAGGCCCCACCCCAGACCTGCTGAATCAGCAATTCTGGGGACAGGGTCCAGCCGTCCGGGCTTCCAGAAGCCCTCTAGGGAGTTCTGCCATCACTAACGTGTGAGAACCACTGGCTACGACATACCACCATCCACCTGCTGGAAACTGAAGGGTTGATACTTGCTTCAGACATCCTTTGGTTGATGTGAAATCGGATAGGAAAAGAGAGTTTGCATTAATTTTCTAAAGCTTCCCAAGTCAAAGAATGCATTTAATTATCCGACTGAAGTCGCAAAGCCCGTCTTTGTTCCTATTTTCAAGTAGATTATTATGGCCAATACTTGCCACGTTTTTTTATTGGCTGGGAGCAGTTACGGAATTAGTCACTTGTTGGGAGCTTCCAGACTAGGCGTCGTTGAGCCTGTGGGGTTTCTAGAGGGGACTCATGGGCATCTCTGAAGGAGGAAGAGAACCCGTCCGTCTGAGGAGCTGGGGTCTCACCCCACACCTACCCTCTAGCCAGCAGCTCTAGGCAACAGTGTCCAAAACACTAGGTGCGTTTCACCCACTAGCTCTTAGAATAACACCTTTAGTTAAGTACAGTGTTTTCTCCGTGTTGAAGATGAGGAAACCAAGGCCCTGGTAAACTGACCTTGCTCACTCACCCAGCTGATAAGTGGAGAATCCAGAATTAAAAGCTAGATGGTTTCAGCCAGGGCCCCTGTTGGGCTGTTCACTCACATCTGAAGATTCCATCGGAAGGAAGGGTTCACTGGCTCAAGATACATGAAAACCACTCTGCTAAATGGGGCCAGAAGTGACAGGCTTAGACTAGAAATTTGAGGAAAAGCCCCAAGAGAACATGCCGTGTGCGTGTCGCACACACAGGCACACGCTTGCCCACATAGGCACACGCGTGCACGTGAACACACGCACTCTCCCCACAGGGACCGCCATGGCGGAAGAGCCCTCCGTTAGAGACTCACGTCTGTTCATCACGGCCTTCTCTTCATCTAAAGTGCCAATATCCACCCCCACCCCTTGTCAGATCACAGCACTGATCAGTGCACGCGGCTCCTGTCAAGAAGATGATCAGATCAATTTCGTCGTCCATTCTGTCCGGAACAAGGAGCACAAAGGTGGGAACACAGAAGGAAGCTGAGAGGAGGCTAAGTTTCATCACCTCGAGTGATGCTCAGACTTGTCTGAGGGTATCTGGCATAATTGGGGGCAGCTGTGTAAACGTGATTCGAATGCAAGGCCCAGGAACGTTCTGGAAAAACAAAAACATGCGCTAGTGGAACACAAAGCCAAGCAGACAAGGCTGGGTTGAGTCATCATCTGCGTGTAGTGTGCTGTTTTCACCAACAGCTTTGAAGGACAATCCACAGGCAGGCTGCGTGCCTCAGTAAACCTCAAACAGCATGGACCATGTAACAACAAAGAGGGGCAGGAACATATCTGCACTTCAGAAGGCTCCTTGAGGGGAGAAGGCTCCAGAAACACAGTAAGTTCCATACCAGAGGGCTTGGTACTGTCGTTGGGGTGCCAGCCTGCCACGTGGTCACAGAGTGAGCGTCCCACTGCACGCTGGTATCTAGAAGAGCCAACTGTGCCCAGGGAAAGTGCTAGGCGTGAGCAAGAGGCATTTGACCAGTGTATCTGGGAACACTACCATTCACTTGGAAATACCTGGGTGGGGGGTATTGGCAGGGGACTAAGGACCAGAGCACTGGGAATTCTCACCTGTGGGGGCGGCAGTGATAGCAAAATACAGATTTTTACTATTGTCATGGGTTGACTTGTGCTCTCCCAAATCCATATGTTGAAACCCTAACCCCCGAGGACCTTAGAACGTGACCTTCTTTGGAAATAGGGTCACTGCAGACATCATCAGTTAAGATGGCGTCACGCTCGAGTAGGTGGACCCTGATCCAATATGACGTATGTCCTTATAAAAGGGGAAAATTTGGACGCAGACAGGCACACAGGGAGAATACACGAGACGCTGAAGTGACACGCCTACAAAGCAGATTGTCAGCAACCCACCAGAGCCTAGAGGGCAGGCATGGGACACACTCTTTGTCACAGCCGCTGAAGGATTCAGTCCCACCGACACCTCGGTCTTGGATTTGCACACTCCAGAAGTGTGAGACGATACATTTCAATTATTTTAGCCGCGCAGTGTGCGGGACTTTGTTACAGCAGCGCTGGGAAAGCCATCCAAACAGAGTATAGCCCTCAGACCGACGTGACCTGGGTCGACCACGTTGGCAACTACAAGCCCTCTTTGGAAACTGAGCCTCCTCAAACTCTTCACCGGGGCCCTGATCCTGACACAGGAGCGAAGAGTCAACCAAGGAATTCCTGCCGGGGACAAAAGTGAGTTTTCTGTTTTCCCCAGCATGAGACAGCCCCGCTGTCAGGAGAGGTGCTATAATCCAGTCTTGAAGAGCCGGGGTTTTGTTCTGTTGAGCTGGGTCTTTGCTCCGAGAATGCACATTTTATTCTTCTCTTACATGCGAAACATTGTCAGTGCTTCTGTGCTCACTCCTCTTCGACTTAGACTGTAACCTTCTTAGTCACAGCTGTATCCCTCTTTATAAGTTCATTATGTGATAGGTGCTCAAAGACTGTATTATTGACGATGTTGATGAGATGCTGGGAGTAGCCGTGTCTTCAGGCATTGTCACGTCCCTGTGGGAGTCAGGGAGGGTACTGACACCTTGTCGTTTTCTCTTGGAAGATGCTTCCGTCTCCTTACTCAGCTTCCAAAGCCATTCATAAAATGTATGATCAGAGCTCAATGCAGTATTTGTTGAAATGAGACATTTAAAATACCTTGTATCAAGGCGCCTGGGCGGTTTAGTCAGTTAAGCACCTGACTCTTGGTTTGGGCTCAGTTCATGATCTCACTGTTGGTGAGTTCAAGCCCCACGTTGGGCTCTGTGCTGGCAGCACAGAGCCTGTTTGGGGTTCTCTCTCTCTCTGTCTCTCTGTCTCTGTCTCTCTCTCTCTCTCCTCCTCTACCTCCTCCTCCCTCCGCTACTTCCTCCACTCACGCTGGGTCTGTCTCTCTCAAAATAAATAAATAAACTTAAAAAATACCTTGTATCACATAGAAATAGGAAAACCTCTAATTTAGTCACCAGAAGACTTGCTGGTCTTAGAACTAGGGTTTAACTACTTTTCGATGTGTGAGAAAATTGTACAATCTCATCTCTTACCATGTAAGTTTCACTAGCATATTAGAGAATGTTTTTCCAATTTCCAAAACTTATGTAACCAAGAATTTATTTGGTGTCTTTTGCACGCCAAGCCATGTGTAATGGAGAATAAAGAAATCCAATACATGGTTTCCTCTCTAAAGGACCTTTTTTGGTAAGCAGGGTGAGATCTTAGACAAGAGGCAACAATGGCTGAATAAGGCAAGGTGTGGAATTTTGCAAGACTCAGAACTCAAAGGAAGCATGTGATCCTTGGAGACAAGAGAACCCAAAGCGACCTCACAAAACCAGTCTTGTTTTGGCTGAAGATTCAGTTTGGCTCAAACAAGTCCTCTCGCCTTCGGGTTTCTAGTTCAGTAAAGGGAAAATGTCACTGATACTCCAAAGTGCACGCTTGGGAAATGCCCCAAAATATCTTTAAAACATGTGCATTTGTTTGGTGGTGAGCAAATGTCGGGTAAGCTGTGACAAAACTTTTCCTGACCGCGCGGACATCTGTCGGCTTTGCTCCCTCGGCACCTGACTCTGTCTGCTAGGGGCGCCTTACAAGTGTGGGACTGGGGGGTTCAGGCAACATGTTTTGCTCTGGGTTGTGAAGGCTGCAAAGTCCATCATGGTGCTGGCAGATTCAGCATCTGGTGGGGGCCCTCTTCCCGCTTTGTAGGTGGCCACCTTTGTGCTGTGTCCTTGCATGGCAGGGAGAGGGACGATCTCTCTAGTGTATCTTACAAGGTTACTAACCTCAAGGGTTTCATCCTCATGACCTAATCACCACCCAAGTCCCCCACCTCCTAATGCCATCACATTGGGGATTAGGGCCTCAGCTTATGAATTTTAGAGGGAGACAAAGTTCCAGTCTATAGCAGCATGCATTTCGCTGGTTGCTGTTGTTGCTATAATGCACCGATTTTTCTTTGCACACCACCTCTTGCCCACCGGCAGACCAAGCACGTTGGCTGAAACTGACCCCCCTTCTCCTGGCTGTCATGTGGGTCCCTGACAGCAGCCCGGCCACGCCTTAGCGATGCCCACAGTGATGTGTGTAAGAACTGGCAGAGTTTCGGGGCACCCGGGTGGCTCCGTCGGTTCAACGTCCGACTTCGACTCAGGTCATGATCTCCCGGTTCATGAGTTCGAGCTCCTTGTCAGGCTCTGAGCAGTCAGCACAGAACCTGCTTTGGATTCCGTTGTGTCCCTCCCTCTCTGCCCCTCCCCCACTCACACCCGGTCTCGCTCTGTCTCTCAAAAATGAATAAATGTTAAATTTTTTTTTTTAATTAAAAATATAAAAAGAACTGGCAGAGTTTCATCTGCAGTGGAGCCCAGACTTTTTTTTTGGAAGGTGCAATACCGTCTAGCAGGTATTCACATGCTTTTTTTCATCTGCCAGTCAATTTATAATAAAGTATCGATCAACTAGGGAAGTATGAATTATGTAACATATTAAAAATTAAATGCATATAATAATATTCAAAAATATAATATCGATGACTTGGGAAGGTTTAAAGAAGCACTTTAGAAATGCTTTGATGAAGAAACAAAACAAGCAAGCAAAGAGAATAAGAGAGAGAGAGAGAGAGAGAGGCAAACCAAGAAACAGGCTCTTAACTATAGAGAACCAACTGGTGGTTGCCAGAGAGAAGGTGGGGGGGGGGATGGGGATTAAGGGTTGCACTTGTCGTGACGAGCACAGGCTGTCATGTGGAGTGTTGACTCACTATATTGTTCACCTGAAACTAATATAACACTGTGTGTTAACTGTACCGGAATTAAAATAAAGCCCCAATTAAAGAAAATGAAAGCAGAAATGTTTTGAGTGTAGTGCTTTATCAAGAGAATTATAAAGATTTTATTTCTAGTACATTGTCTGAAGTACCTCGTAAGTCACAAAGCTATCTCAGCTCTGGGGCGCCTGGGTGGCTCAGTCAGCTAGGTGACTTCAGCTCAGGTCATGATCTCACAGCTCGTGAGTTCGAGCCCCGCATCAGGCTCTGTGCTGACAGCTCAGAGCCTGCTTCGGATTCTGTGTGTGTGTCTCTCTCTCTCTGTTCCTCCCCTGCTCATTCTCTCTCTCTCTCTCTCAAAAATAAATAAAGCTTAAAAAAAAGCCATTTCAGCTCTTTCAGACGGTCACTTAAAAGTTTGAATGAATGTAATTATCAAGAGGTGTGTGTATGTATCTCCTACATATGGAAAACACTGGAAGTTCCTTCTATACCAACTGCCCAATCACTGAAATACTTTGAAAGATGTTTCAAGCTTCATTTTATTTTATAAAATCCTGTATTTAAATATAACAAACATAAAAGGCCAAAACTACATTAAAGCTGCAAGTGTCAGTATTTCAGTAATTTTTTTTCCCTCAAAACCCAGGAACCCCTCTATCTCCCATTTATTTTACTTGGACTAGAAGATCTATTTCTTATATGTAAAGAGCTACAAGTAATATTAACAACGCTTCCATGACTTCACTGTCAGTACATGATTAGAAATTACCAGCCATCTCTCTACCCGCCCAGCCTCATAAGTATGAAATGTGATAAGTTCCATAAATCCTCTGGGAGAAAATTGCACTTTTGGAAAAGTTAAATTATATATTTAAAAATCAGGACTACATGATTATGTTGTAAATGTGACTGCTTTCGTTATGTTGAAAGCATTGCTATTTGTTGATAAATGAAGGAAAAGCTAATGCTATGCCCGGCTTAGGGGAAAAAAAGAAAAGACCCCATGTGATGCCTACTGAAAATAAATTATCGCCTCACTGCCACACTTCCCCTCTATCAAGCCCTTGGGACTGGGACCATTTTTAAAGGCTCTGGAGTGACCAGAACATTAGCTAATTCCAAAGAGTACAGAAGGAAACACTATCTATGAATTCCAATAAGTATTGTCTCTGAAGATGACTTCTCAGAACTACGGAGTGCTTTATAGAGATTTTAGCTGGGATGATGGTGCTTGTAAGTAATCTTGCCCCAAAGCAGTTCATTTTCAAGAATACACTTACATCACTAATTGTTCTCACTTAGAGAGCTCTTTAGTGCTCCCTGGTCCTCCTGCCTCCCCCCTCCCCTCCCAGTGTCCGTCCATCCTGTCTTCTAATAAGAAGGCTCTGCTCAGGCAGGCAGCCGTAAAAGGCAGCCCTGCCCTCCCATCTCCCGAATGGGGACAGGGAGCTGCAGATGGGCCTCTAGGCAATAAAGCGTGCTTTCTTAGTGAAAAACAAGATTGACTAAGACGTTGCGGTAAATCTCTGGGAGCGTAGGCAGAGCATCTTAAAAAAAAAATGTCCAATAACAATTTAATACAAATATAAATGGCAGCAACTTCTCCAGCTCTAAGGCAGAATTATGAGCCACTATTCTTTAAGGAAAAAAAATGAGTCGTAAAAGGAAAAAGTGAATTCTCTAAACAGACTCTCTAGCAAAAAAAAAAATATATAATAATAATAATACTTCTAAACTGCATTCAATTTTTCTACCCCGAAGAAAGGGTGGCCATTGATCTTGGAGTTTACATGCTCTCAGAGATCTTTGAGGTTGAAAATTCCCCAAGATGATTGATTTTGACCACCTCAATTGTGGCGAGAAAGGGAGAATAGTTTCTTTACCGCTTGGGGTATGCAAATGAATGTGCTTGGGAAGTATTCTCTGGCATTCAGATCTCTTCGGGGGCGCCAGGGTGGCTCAGTCGGTTAAGCATCTGACTTCTGCTCAGGTCATGTTCTCGCAGTTTGTGAGTCTGAGTTCGAGCCCTGCGTCAGGCTCTGTACTGACAGCCCGGAGCCTGGAGCCTGCTTGGGTGGATTCTGTGCCTCTGTCTCTCTCTGCCCGTCTCCAGCTTATGCTCTGTCTCTGTCTCTCTCAAAAACAAATAAACACTTAAAAAATTTTTAAAAAGATCTCTTCACAGACTGTCTTAAGTAATTAATATTAGACTTTAAAAACCTCAAGCTCCTTCTTAGCATTTGAAAAAATAATAAGAATTAGCGAGGTAGACTGAAACCAAGGATTTTCAAGAAATTTTTTTTGCACTGAGAGAGGAGGTTATGCAAGGTATCTTTGCTTGGGAGCATGGAAAGGCACTGAGCTGGTAAGAATTGAGTGTCTATTCCCTTTCTGCCCCTTTATGTTGCATATTAACAAGTCACTTACCCTCTCTGTAGGGCAGAACTGTGCTTTGTGGGAACTGCTTTGAAAACACTTTTCTGAATGCCGGAAGACTGTACATTTCCCTCGCAAAGACGTATGTGAATTCACCCTGCTCTAAACTGAAGGATGCTGGCCTGTAGTGCCACACGTGTGAATTCAGATAATTCTATAAACCGTATGTTGCCTCGTGATTTTCCCTTTCCTTAAGCAAATCACAACTAAAAAAGAAAGGTTGGTTGAGCTTCGCCCCCTGCCAAAATAAAGAAAGTTTATTGATTCTTTTCTTTGTGTTCAGTTCTGAGATTCCAAGGGCCGGTCCCTATCCCCTGGGTCTGACCAGCCAACAGAGGAACAGTGACCTAAAGCCCTGAAGATGTCCTTACTGGACAGCCAGGTTCAGTGCTAACGGTAAAGACTGGAAGCCCATGTGCTCTGGGAGTCAAGAGAGGAGACGGTACAAGGGACTGGGGTGGGCAGCAAATACTATTCTCAGGAGACGGTTCCTTTCCATTCCGAAATCATTTGAAACTCACAGAAACAAAATTACAAAAGTTCCTTTATACCTTCACCAGATTTCCCAACCACCTACATTTTACCTCTTTTGCTTTGTCATTTTCTATCTTATGAATGATTGGAGGGTGCATTGCAGACAAGATGGCTCCTTGCTAAGTATCTCAGCGTGTCTTTCCTAAGGAGAAGGATATTCTCTTACACAAGCTCGGTGCAATTATCAAAATCAGGAAATGATCACTGATGCAATTCGATCATGATCTAACTTTGGAGGTGATTTTTTAACTGCCTCGTCTGCGTATTTGACCTTCTCCACGGTTTCTGTGCATTCAGACTAGGAGAGAAGACCTTCATTCTTAGTCTCGGAGGATGCCAAAAACACGAGACAATCCAGCCTTCGAAACCTCCAGTCTAAAGGGTTTCTAATGAGATGGCATTCACCTCTCTCAAAGGAAACACGTTTTCAACTCCTCCTTTAGCTGACTCCATTTCTTAAAATTCCCTCTGAGAGCAAGACCTTAAATAGTCAAGCTTTGCCAGAAGAGTTGCCTAGCATTTTTTTTTCCTTTTCCCCCAGCCCCTCCCCACCAGGTCCCTCCCCTCCAAGTCTGCCCCATGTCTGACACAGAAGCCACATCAGACACACAGCCTGTCAACACATCTCCTGCCGCCTGACTCTGCACAGTGGTTGCAGGGTCAGGAGCAGACACGAAGCTTCCAACATTGAGATGATTTCATCCAACTCTCCTGCGTCTCAAGGCTCGGAGCCCGCTGCTAGTCGGACAAGGGATGAGAAGAGGCGTGAGCGCCCTCCTGATTGACAAGCACCTCCCCCCTTTAATTTGGGTCTTGCCATTCTAAGGCTCAAAATACCTGGCACCCCAAAGGTCCGGCTGTTAATCTGGGATTCTCATTTCAAAAGGACCTTTGAGCCTTTCTATGCAGATGTTGAAATCATTGCAACACGCTCTTCCCTGACCGGGTTCAGTGTCATAAAAAAACATCACTTCCAGCAGGTTTTCATACTTAATAACAGACACATTTAGGGACTTGGCTCCCAGGATGGCCTGTTAACCAAGCACAATCATGTGATTTCTCTAATGACGCTCTGGTCCTTCCAGAAATATGAACGGATGAACAAACTAATGACCAATTCCTGGAACATGTGCTTTTCCAGAATTTTCTCACAACCTAATACATTTTTCTTCCATTAACAAAATGCATAACATTTAGCATTTTCTGGCTTAAGAAAAATAGAATAAAGAATCTGCCAAAATGGAAGCAGTGTAAAACAAAATTTCATGAGGGTTCTGCTTCTGTTTAGTTGAAAGTGAGAACTTAGGTTTAGATGCTTTCCTCAAAGTTCGGTCCAAAGACCAGCAGCATCGGTATTACCTGGGAGTTGTTAAAATGCATCGTCTCGGGCCCCAGCCCAGGCCTCCGGAATCAGAATTTGGATTTTTAACAAGATGCCCTAGCGATCTGCAGCCACGTCAACATTTGAGAAGCTGCGTCATAAACAGACGGGCTGCCCAGGCAAGAATGTCTAGCAGGCTAACAGAAGTTATCGCAGAGTGGTCAAATCACGAAAACAGGGTTAATGGATGAGGTGTGTGTTTGGGGGCGGGCGGGGGACACAGTAAATTAAAACAGCCAGAGAAGAAGGAGTGGGGAGTGGTCAACACGGGTGAAGGGGAACGAGAGATACAGGCTTCCAGTTACAGAATGAATAAGTCGCGGGAATAAAAGGCACAGCATAAGGAAAGCAATCAATGACACTGTAATAGCCTTGTCCTACGGTGACAGGTGGTGCTACACTCACGGCGAGCAGAGCATAACGTAAAGAGTTGTGGAGTCACTACGTTGAACACCTGAAATTAATGGAACGCTGGCTGCCAGCTACACTCGAGTAAAAAAAAGTTTTTGAGAAACTGAGCCTATGTTCTCCAAAGGACTAAATAATTAATATCTCACTTCACTTTTCCAGAATAGGGTTGCCAGATTTAGCAACAGGGTACTCAGTTAAATTTAAATGGCAGACCAATAATGGGTGATTTTATAGTATGCCCCATGCATTATTTGGATGCATTTGCACTAAAAAAAAAAAATCGTTTGTTGTTTACCAGAAATGCAAATTTAACTGGGCATCCTATATTGTATCTCATAACGCTTTTGCAGAATTTCTAGATTTTTTTTTTCTAAGTCATATAATGCTTCCATATGACTTCTTTGTAAACTGAGCCAAAGACAAAGTTACACAAGAAGATACGTCAATGCATACTGGAAATTTCCAAAATCCTTACCAGGATGTTTAGTTATATAAACACAATCCAAATTTTTGAAGGCAACAGCAGCCTAAAATTCTAATAACCAATTCTAATGTTGTTACTTATAAATTAATCAATTTCATCAGAGCCAAAGGGGATAATCTAACTCAATATCTTTTTCAAGGTCTGACATTATCAGTTCTTCATTTAGGTTTAGACAATGGCCAAGTCTGCCCCAAGAGTTGCATCTTTTCTTTACCTGGTGTAGTTTATAATTTGGCTGCTGGTTACAGAAGGAAGGTCCCGTTTCTGGGAACTATCACAGTTTATGGTTCTGTGGCCTCAAAATTGTGCAAGAGGAAAAGCCATCACTTATACCTGCCTGGTTTGCCTAGAAACAAGGTCCACACTGAATTGTGTCTAGTTTTTCCTTCTGCGTTCTTTTCAGAGCTAACTCTGAACTGAATAAAAAGAAGAAATATCTCAATGCAAAAAAGGCTAAGTGAAGCCGGCACTTTGCATCTGTTTCCTGGAAAATAATTTTTAAAGGCAAAAATAGCCCTTCTGAATGACATTTTTTAAATTCTATTTAATTTTTTGAGAGAGAGAGAGTGCGCATACACATGGTGGGGAAGGAGAGAGAGAGGGAGAGAGAGAGAATCCCAAGCAGGCTCCACACTGTCAGCACAGAGCTCGAACCCACAAACCGTGATCATGACCTGAGCCGAAATCAAGAGTCAAGTGCGTAATTGACTGAGCCACCCAGGTGCCCCAAATGGCAGTTTTTCTGATAGATCCTGACGAACCTCAGTAGTAAAACAATACCCTTTCTTTCCCTAGGGATTTATTTGCATTTAGGTTTTTTTTTTTCTCCTTTTCTTTCCTTTTCTTTTTTCCCTTCCTTCCTTTCTTCCTTCCTCTCTTTCTTTTATTTTCTTTCCTTCCATTCTTTTATTGTACCTGATTCATCCTATTTCTCACGTGTGCCTGAGAATGTAGCTTTTCTGTTTTTTTCTTACCAGCACAGCGCAAAATCGAAACAGTTTTCTTTGCCCATATCCCGGAGGCTGCACGCAACCAGATTAAAGGATTGTGATGTCCTGGGGGGAGAGGAGCCTCTCAGCTAAATTTGCAGCCCCACCCATCCCCCTAGGCGTTAACTGTTACCTCTTCCCTCTGTTGAAGATGAGGGCAGAGAATCCAGGGTACCTCGGGGACCACTCCTCATTCCCACCTTTTGTCCTTACTCCAGGCTGCTCTGTGAGGAAGCCGAATGGCTTATAAAACTTATGCAGCCTGACATTCTAAAAACCTGGCAGTTTTGCTTAACAATTTTTTCCAAGACGGAAGGCAATCACCTTCTTCTGTTTTGTTTTACCCCTTAAACACAGAGCAATTAAGGTCTATGATTTACAAGGCATTCCATTTCTGAAATGTAATATTTTAATTTATTCAACAAACACCGTGTTCCAGGCACAGGCAGAGGATTCACTGTTGACTCATTCAATAGTGTAACAGCCCAATCAGGTGGGTGTTATTATTGTCCCATTTGACAGATGAAGAAACAGTCCCAGAAAGCTGAAGCAGCTTGCCCAGGGTCCGGTACCCAACAAACGACAGGCGCGGTGTATTGAACCCTGGCTCCGTGATGCCCTTCTCCCTCTACCCAGATCACAGTGGACAAACATTCCACCCAGCCACTCAAGCGATTCCAGACTCTTCCATTCCTAATCATTCTGAATTCTCTCAACTAAATTTCCACCCTGCAGTCCATCATGGCAGCCTTTGATGAGACTTTTTCACGTCTCTCCACGGTGCGTACCAATTTGTGAACACGTCTGTAACAAGGCAGACTCTTCCCACGACCTAGCACACGTGATCTAAGACTGTAGTAGCCAAGACGCTGTCTTCTAATATTCTAAAGAACTCAGTTACGAATAACGTTTACAAGTAAGAAAGCAAATAAGGGGCAGACAGCACTTCGCAGTTCAAACATGAGCTTTTACCTGCTAAGAACAAAATGAAAACCAACGAAAATTATAAGGTCCAGTGATTTCACTCCAATGGGAAACACAGATAATAAATGGCTAAGGACAACGATTGAAGTGAAAGACACAGAACAGTCATACAAAGGAAAAGAATTCAAGCATATATTCAAAGGGCAGTAAAATAAAATTGAGGAAAAACATAAAATGTTAAGCCCTAGAAACGTCCTTCTTCCGATGTTTACCTTTGTAGTAAGTAGTACAATGATGATTCCACCAAATGGCCATGTTCTTCAGGGGAAAAAAATGACATTTTACAGGAAAAAAAAAAAAAAAAAAGGAAAGAAAAGAAATCTTGAAAGCCCTAACCCTCCCCATTCAGACGGTTCCCATGCAACTTTCTGAAATCATTGAAACAAGTGGACGGCTAATTTTCTTCTTCCCTATTACAACAACAGAAGCAAAGTCTGGCAGAGAACAAAATGGTTACCATACCCACAACCAACATCGACTCATCTTTTTTCCCAGCTGCTATTCAGATCAAGTTTAATAAACCACCTTTTAAGTCTCCTAGAAGTCTCTGAAAAATAAAAATAGGCAGAAAAAGGATGATTATTGAGGACTGTGGGTGGGAAAACCATGTTCCCAATTTGTTCCCCAAGTTTTGAGAGAAAGCAAGACGATGCACTGATTCATCAGAGAAAGGAACAACTCCAGCACCAGGCACAAGTAGCTGAGCTGGTGGTGACAGCGGGGAGGAGCGGGGGGGAGGCTGCATTCTTGAAGCCAGATGTTCTGGGCCAGCGTCAGCTCCCACCTCCCTGAGGCACTGCACCCTGTTAAGGACATAGTGTAGACGCACCCTCTTAAGATTACGGTGTGGATTTTTTGCAGACTGGCAGATAAGGGGAAAGTTGCATAGAGCGGCATTGAAAACTCAATGCTCTCTTGGTTTGGTCAATGGTGGCACCAAAGGAATTGAGTATTTCAGGAAGAGAGAGAGAGAGAGAGTTCTTTCACAATATTAAGAAGACCTTGTCAATTTCTTGACCGCAGACGTGTGACATGAGGTTGTAAACTATGTCCAGGTTAATTTAATCTGCTTTAAGATTTAATAAGAGTGGTTTTACTTAAACCACACTAAACCCTGGAAAGCTCGCTTCCCTTTTGATGGCCTAGATGCAGCTACGAAACATCTGACTGAGAAAGTGTCGGGGAATTAGCACCTTATCATAGGAAGAAAAGTCAGACAACCACCATGATCACTGCGTTCTCAGAAACCAGGGGCACGTC
This sequence comes from Herpailurus yagouaroundi, assembly GCF_014898765.1. NCBI lineage: Eukaryota > Metazoa > Chordata > Mammalia > Carnivora > Felidae > Herpailurus > Herpailurus yagouaroundi. Next base: position 10,067,837 of record NW_024412403.1, on the reverse strand, counting down.
TTAGAATGTCCGCACCTCTGACCTGGCGTGACTTCACAAGTAGTTGCAGGAGGTAAGTTGACGCAATGGGCGAGTGTCCCAGCCCCAAACCTACCGCCTCCTCTTGTTCCCTGTGCTATTTCCATAATAGAAGACAACAACTTTTCGTTTCACAATTACTGATAGCAATCACAAAACTAATACCCGTGAGAAAGGTTTCACCAACACAAACACAATCCCACACTCAGGTGCACAGATCCATTATTCCACCAAGGGCTGCAGAGCGGTGGTATGCCAACTCCTCACTAGTTCTTGATCTATAAATTGGAATTCTACTAAGGAAGAAGAAATGTGCTTCCTCAACTATTTCGTTATCCCAAGGTACAGCCCTACCCAGAAGGGAAAGGGAAACGTTTGGGTCTATTCCTTTCTGTGCCGGTTTTCACAACAGTGAGTTGGTTCCCTCGCATCTTACAGAGGGAGCGCATAAGCTTTGTAAATGTTGTTACGGATGCATGGATTTTAACAGATCCCATATGTTCCAATACATTGGAGACATTGTCCTTTTTATATCCATCCTCGGATATGGCTGTTCCCTCTTTGGCCGGCCAGGAGCCTTTGGTTTTGGCTCCTGTGTGTTGTGAACATTTTGTCACAGCCCAATGGCCTTGGGCAGCTTCCTTGCTTTCCAGTGTGACAATATGTTACAGGTCCATCTTGGACATTTCCTGACCCAACCTCAAATCAACCACTTTTCCGAGGCATCCTGGATCCTTTAAGTGGGAAATGTAGTTGGAGACTGGGGTATGGGTGCTAAGAAGCTCCTTGCTCCTGTAGTGTTATTGGTTCTAAGCGTCTCCAGTGGACAAAGTCAGAAAATATTTGTAAGAGAAATACGTCAGGAGTTCACATTGATATTTCCAATTCAAGCGTAGGGCTACAGGTTTTTACTTAATTTCTTTGATTTTCCGTTTGATTCTTTTTTTTCTCTGATGTCAAAAAGCTTGGTTCTTTATGACATTAATATAATGTTATATGCTTTATCCTAATTTATGTACAAAAAGTTTCAGAATAACCCTACCAACATTTTACGAACAGTACGATTACTCTCAAAGCAATTTAAGATTTCTTGGCAGTTTTTTTTCCTTTTTCTTTCTCTTTTTCTTTTTCTTTTCCTTTTTTTTCTTTTTCTTTGTCTTTATTTATTTTGTCCTTAGGATATATCCCACTGCCGTTATATAGCCAAATGAATGAAGGTTAAAATCATTTGAAACGATTCCAGGGCTCCTGGGTGGCTCAGTTGGTTAAGTGCCTGAGACTCTTGACTTCCCTCAGGTCGTGATCTCGTGGTTCATGAGTTTGATTCTCATGTCAGGCTCTGCCCTGACAGCACGGAGCCTGTTTGGGAGTCTGTCTCTCTCCCTCTCTGCCCCTCCCCGCCATGCTCTCTCTCTCTCTCAAAATAATAAAAATAAAAAACAAGAAAATCATTTGAAATAATTCCTTCTCATCAGGTTACTTTATCTAATTTGATTTTGTTTTTGAATTAAGGGATTGCTTTCTTCAGCTGTTGTTTTAAAATTTTGTAAAAACTTTTTGTGTGCTTCTAAATGTATAAAACAGGGTAAATTTTTGGGGCACCTGGATGGCTCAGTTGGTTGAGTGTCCGACTTTGGCTCAGGTCAGATCTCATGGTTTGTGAGTTCAAGCCCCCATGTCAGGCTCTGTGCTCAGAGCCTGGAGCCTGCTTTGGAGTCTGTCTGTCTGTCTGTCTCTCTCTGCCTCTACCCTGCTCGTGCTCTGTCTCTGTCTGTCAAAAATAAATAAACATTAAAAAATTTTTTTAAAAAAACAAGGTGCATTTTTAAAAAATCTAGCTTCCAAACACATTGCTTCCACTCTGTTTTTGACTTCTCTTATAATTAACCACTTGTATTAATCTTTGGTTTTTGTCTTATTTTTAATGCAGTAAAAAACAAATAGTCCCATTTCTTAGATAAAGGCTCTCATTCATACATTCTCATCTTCACCTTGCTTTTTGCATTTAACAGTGTATCCCAGAGATTTCCCCATAACAGTATAAAAGTCAGTCTTTTATTCCTTTTAGCAGCTATGTAATAAACACTCCATTATGTGGATGTAGCAAGGTTTATTCAGCTGACCCCCCTCCTGAAGAACATTAGCCTTTTTCTATTGTAATTAATGTCACATGAACAGGCTTCTGTGTTCTGTTCTTTTTTTTTTTTTTTTTTTTTTTTGCTAGCTTATCCTTGTCCTAGGAGTAGAATTGTGCAACCACAACATATAGATATGTAAGACTGCTAAATTCTCTCCACAGGGGCTGTGTCATTATGCATTTCCACCCATAATAAGTAAGAAGGCCCATTTCCCCACAGCCTCTACAACAGAGAATACTTTCAAGCTCCCAAACCAATTAGGACGCCTATTGAAAAAGGTCCTTAGGGGCGCCTGGGTGGCTCAGTTGGTTGAGTGTCTGACTTCAGCTCAGGTCATGATCTCACCGTCCTTGAGTTCGGGCCCCGCATCGGGCTCTGTGCTGACAGCTCAGAGCCTGGAGCCTGCTTCGGATTCTGTGTCCCCTCCTCTCTCTGACCCTCCTCTGCTCATGCTCTGTCTCTCTCTGTCTCAAAAATAAATAAAAACATTTAAAAAAAAAAGAAAGGTCTTTATTAAGGAGCCAACAATAAAGCGACCAGTATTTAAGCCTCAACCTAAATTGTTAAAGTCTTTGATGGAAACTTCTTAGGCATATAGGCCTTAGAATTAACGTGGAAATAGAGAGTAGAAGAACTGAAAAGACAGAAGTAGACCGAGGAGAATCTGTTTAGCTTGTTGAACACCAGAACCAGTAATTGGAATAGTTACGCCTAGTTCTCATTTTTCCATAACCTCAATGGTTCGTAGACAAGTATCAACTCTGCTTTATACATAAGGTCACAAAGACCGGGAGAAACCGTAGCTTGCTCAAGGCAGGGCCATCCAACTACTTGGACTCAATAGAAGGTTCGTTCTTTATTCTCCATGAGGCCCAGTGGAAGAGTCGAAAAGTAGAGAGTCGTTGGCTTAAAGAGTTGGCTGAATGGTCCTCATCTCAGTCTTGCTGCCCAACAGGTGTGAAATCCACAGCCTGTTGCCTGCCCTTCTGGGTTTCAGCTCCCTCCGCTGCAAAGCCAGGGAATTAAGTGACTGGCTTTCAGTTGCCTTTCAGGGCTCTGATCTGCATTCACGAGATGAAAGGACACTGCACTAGAACTATGGCACCAGGGTGGGGAAAGTCCTGCTCCCACATTAGGCCAAACCCAAACCAGAACCCAAGATGCTCTCACGCTGGTATTATTTCCAAAGACGGTGGTATTCTGGGGACCTGGTACCCAGGTTGGGCACAAAGGGGAAGTAAGTAAAGGGAGTATTTATTTAATATTCAATACATTTAAAAATAATTAGCCAAGCTCCTAGTGTATGCTGGGCATTTTATAGGTGATTTACATTTATCATGGTGCCTTATCATTGCTGCAAACCTGTTTTTCAAAGGAAGAAACAGGGTCTCAGAGAGGTCTAAGTGACTTGTCCCAGATCACACAGCCAGAGCAGGGCTGGGCTCATACTCCAACTATTCCGTGTATCTGTGGTCTCTAGATTGCTGCAGAAAATAATATCATTTATCTCATAGAAGACATGGAACTTGGATCGAACACTATTAGCTAAATCTTGTACAGGGCGGGAAACTCTGGGCCTGGTAGAGAACTTCCAGCTTTCTTTGAATTGTCTCCCAGGAAGGCTGTCCAATGACCATCCCACCAGGAATTAGAAAGCCATACCCATAATCTCATCAATCTATTCCCTAAAGCTAGAAGATGCTCCTTTGTTATCAAGTTTCTGGCCAAGCAAAAGAGGTGTTCAAAAGAGAGTGACACTTCATTCGCCAATAATAGGACAGCGACCATGACACCAGGTGATTTACATAGACTATTTAATTTAATCTTTGCGACAGCTTCGTAAGATAAGATTAGTCTTCCCATTCTGCAAGTAAAGCACCTGAGGCTCAGAAACACAAATCAATTTCCCAAGTTCTCACATCTAGTAGTGGTAGGAACACAATTTTAATAAGGTTCTCTTCTTCCAACAGCCAGTCTCATTTCCCCAAGTTGCAGTGGGCCGATGCTATGGAACCAAAGAAACTTGAGTGGGCATGGTTGTTCCGATTTAAAGAAAAGATGGTCAAGCAAGCAACTAGCACAGAGCATCCGATTTCCAGCCTCCCCACTTCTAACCTTCCTCTATGAGGTTGGAAGGAACTGCCAAGATCCCATTGCCAGGATAGAAGAGAAATCTACCCTCTGCAATGATGAGGAGAAAGCTCGAAGCAAGCAGGACACGGATGAGTGGTAACGATGCTCCTACCCAAGCTGGCATCAGAATCCCCCAGGTGGTTTGTTACACCCCAGCTTGCAAGCCCACCCCCAGGACCTCTGATTCAGTGATTCTGGGGGGTAGGCCCGAGAGATTGCATTTCTAGCAAGTTCCCAGGCAACGCTGATGCTGTTGGTGCAGGGGCCATGCTTGAGAACCACTGGCCCATGACATCCGGTACACAATGTTTCCAACTCCTGCCTGTGCTAAAACGGGACACATCTACACGCATCTGCATCTGGCACACCTGCAGCACACACAGGCACCACATGCACACGCACACACATGCACACACACACACACACACACACACACCAGAAACACACTGAACACCTGCACTGTTCATAAGTAACACACACTGGCATCAGGCCTGCAAACACTACATGCCTACGCCACATACTCACATGCACACACACCCTCATGCACACGCACGGCCACCATGCATCTCTAGCCCGTGTAACATACATCGACGCATAGGCAGACAGGCGCTCACATCCACGCCGCGCTCCATGGCTGATCCGGATCCCAGTCCCCGAGTGTCCATCCGAAAGGTCCCCGGTGTCATGGACATCTCCCGATGTTCTTCCTCACCCCCATCTGACTTACCTCCTCTTCATGAGACACCTTTTTATGAATTGTACTTTCAATTCCCACGCAAACATTTTCCACTGCACTTAATAAATGCAGCGAGCAGTTCCAGATTGCTTCCTGCGCAAAGCCTTAGGCTGAGCACGCTAAGGAGGAAACGTGATGAGAAAGATACCCTAGGACTGAATTCATTCATTCATTCATTCATTCATTCATTCATCCAGCGCATATGCTACATACTGGGTGAGCAACATACAAGATAGATATGCCCTATGCCGTCTCACACTTTATAAATCAGTGGTACTGACCCCTCCCCAAACCCCTTCCCGGGAGTAAAGGAGGGCATCCTGTGCTAACCTAAGGGATGGTGGCAGGGATTCTGGGCACCAAGAGAAGCCAGCGTGAGTGGGAGGTGTTGGGAACTTCCCAGTGCTTTCCAAATGCCCCAGAGCAGGCAGCAGATTCCTCCTGCCTCCTCTGAGGTGAATTCTGAGCCCCACTGCAAATACAGATTGTCCTCCACAGAGGGGGAAACCATCTAGACTAGCAGGTGAAAATTTAAATTTTTTTAATAGTAGCAATAATAATAACAGGAAAAAATAAATAACAGCCACCCGCTGATGAGGACATACTATATACTATACATCTTAACTGCTGATTCTTTTTAAAAAAAAAAATTTAAGGTTATTTATCTATATTTGAGACAGAGAGACAGCGTGAGCAGGGAAGGGGCAGCGAGAGAAGAAGAGAGAGAGAGAATCCCAACCAGGCTCTGTACCACCAGCGCACAGCCCATCATGGGGCTCAAACTCACAAAACCACGAGATCACGACCTGAGCCGAAACTGAGAGTCGGACGCTTAACCGACTGAGCCACACAGGCATTCCAACTAATTCTTTTTTTTTTTTCTTAAGTTTATTGAGAGAGAGAGAGAGAGAGAGAGAGAGAGAGTGCTTGTGTGGGGGAGGAGCAGAAAGAGAGGGAGAGAGAGAATTCCAAGCTGCCTCTGTGATGCTAGCACATAGCCCCACGTGGGGCTCAACCTCAGAAGCCTGGGGTCACCGCCTGAACCGAAATCGAGAGTCAGCTGCTCAACAGACTGAGCCACCCAGGCACCCCTTAACTGCTAATTCTTACCCCGGGTCTTGCCGTCCCATTTTCCAGTTGCAGAAGCAGGGCCTCCAGAACGCTAGCCCGAGGTCTTGAGAATGGCAAATGGGGTTTCATCCCCGGGGACCCGCTTCAGCAGTTGCTTCCTTTCCACTTGCCCTGACAGTGGGATCCCTGCACGGCATCGACGCCACTCTCAGAAATGGCAAAGCGTCTCTGTCCCCACCCTTCTCGTGTCCACCACCGGCCCACGGAGAGCAGAGTCATAAGGACAAAGCTGTTAAAGCAGACACATTCGAGCCAAGTAGATGAAATAACTTTTTTTTTTTTTATTTGAAACAAGACCGTAACTACGAGAAAACAAGCGCTGCAAAAGATCAGCCTGACAAACCACGAATCACGTCCTTCTGTCCCGAATGCCCTGTTTTCGCTGGGCCGTGCACGCTCGTGTGGCTGGGTATGCAGCGGGTAGCGAGGTCGCCTGGCTTGGCTTAATGTCTCCGCGATGCAGACTTGTCCAGACAGGTGTCCTCGAGCTGCACTTGAGGGCAGGGAGGGTGAGTGGTCCCCGGGCCAGAAGCCTCGCCCCCCGCTCACCTCCCGCTTGCCCTGTCTGCTGACCTCCGAGGAAATCCAGCCCCGCAGCCACCATTTGCGGTCCCACCAGCCAGGCTGCAGTAAAAGGTACTTAGCGCACACAGCTCGTTTTGCAAGGTTAGAAGGAATCAATAGCAGATGCGTTTAATGTGGTATCGCTCTCACGTCTCATCGCGCTTTTAAAACTCGAATACCCGCAGAGGTGTATAATCTTCGTCTCTCGGTACAGAGAATGGGCTTGATGTGGTCTCAGATAGATGTCGCCGCCTGGGACGGACACACAAAACCTGCCGGGCCGCCTCTGGAGTCCACTCCGACTCTCATGTTCTTTGTCTCTTTCTCCTTTTCTCCCTTTTGGATGTTCTCTTCTATTCTTTCTCTCCCTCCCTCCGTCCTTCCTTTCCCTCACTTCTCCTCTCCTTGTTCCTTGTGTCAATTTCGGGGGTTTGACTCCGTGGAAAACGACCGGGACTTCGGCAAACCACCAAAGCATCCAGGTAGTTTCCCCCGCATGCCCCGAGCCCTTACATCGACTGCGAAACCCCGGCTGGTTAAGTCTCTGGTGGCGGGTGGCACTGGTCGCAAGCCACCTGCTCACCACGAAGCAGACTTGTGCGTAAGCCGCAGAGAAATTATTTTGAAAGAGAAACCTGTCTGGGCAGAGCATAATTAAACACGGCAGTGTTCTTGCGTTCAGAAGACCACCACGGTGAACTTTTTCAAACATGATACATAATTCTGTGGAAAAATTAGAGACAGTAAGGTCAAAATGATATCCTGTACTTGTGGGGCAGCAGGGGGTGCTGCTGATTCCCATGATGAAGCATTTAGGGGGAAGCAGTGTCTGCAGAGAACCAAGGGTCAGAAGAGAAGAAAGAAATCAGACCTTGGTTAACCAGTCTCTACCACCATTTGCCCAAGCAACCTCATCACGGGTCCCCTCTGTAAGAACTTTCCAACCGAGTGCTTCCTATTTTGGTTTAAGAGTAACTAGGGGCACCTGGGTGGCTCCGTCGGTTAAGTGTCCAACTTCAGCTCAGGTCATGATCTCGTGGTTCATGAGTTCGAGCCCCACATCGGGCTCTGCGCTGACAGCTCGGAGCCTGGAGCCAGCTTCAGCTTCTGTGTCTCTCTCTCTCTCTCTGCACCTCCCCCATTTGTGTCCTCTCTCTCTCTCTCCCTCCCTCTCTCTCAAAAATAAATAAACATTAAAAAAAAAAAAGAGTAACAACAACTGTGGCCCTATTCCCCTAGAGCAGCGGGTGAGACAAGAGATAAGTGACTCCATCAGCTGGCTTGAAACCTTACTGAGAATTACCACCATCCCGGTGTTCAACCCAAATGGCTGAACTGGGGATTGGGTGGTTGTATTAGTTTGTGGCAGCTGCTGTAACAAGTACCAAAAACTGGACAGCTGAACCGACAGAAATCTATTGTCTCACAGCAGTGGAGGCAGCCAAGTCTGAGATCAGGGCATCAGCAGGTTTGGGTCCTTCCAAGGGATGCAGGGAAGAACGTGCTCCAGGTTCCGGTAGTCTCTGATGCTTCTCAGCTTGTAGACGGTGTTCTCCCTGTGTTTTCACATCATCTTGCCTCCGTGTTTTCTGTCGCTGTGTCCAAATATCCTCCTTTTTCATAAAGACACCAGTCGTACCAGACTAGGACCCACCCCAATGAGCTCATCTTAACTTGATCATTTGCAGGGACCCTACTGCCAAACAGGGTCACATTTGTAGGCACTGAGGGCTAGGACTTCAATGTCGTGGGGACACAAGTCAATCCATAACAACAGTCATTTGTTTTCACACCCACAAGCTCACCACCTAATGGTCATTCTACATTGAGCTAGAAATGCACACTACGTGTCCATTTAGAAATTCACAGCAAATTCACACCAAAATTCATTCAATTCTCTTTAATAGTGCCTTAATTACCTCTGAATCGAGGGACCTGTGTCCCCCCCCCCAAAAAAAGAAACAAAATTTCCCATATTTGGCCACCGGGAGAATGAGCTCTGCCAAGGATACCAGACAAAGACATGACCCAGACCATACAGAAAAGACTGAGGTCCCAACACATTCAAAACAGGAGTCTCTTATCATGGAAAGGGGGTCAGGTTGACATAGCCACTAGCCTTCCTTTGGAAATTCAAGAAAAGCTGGGGAAGAAACCTGACTAGCCTCAACTCTGTGATATTAAAGCATTACTTTGATACAAATGACAAAATGGCTCATTATCACACAAAGTAGGCCAACTACCTGGAAAATTGCATCTTGCGTAAATCCCGGCAGCGTTATATAAAATCTAACATGACCTATTATAGTTTTATGTCTATTCAACTAATGACAAAACTAACAAGGAATTCTTTCTCTAATTTCCTTCCACACGTTTATTACATTAAATATGAAGGACAAAAAATGCTTCTCCTATCGGTTTTAAACTAAGGTCTTCATGATTTAAACGTCAGTCCCAGTTTCTGGGTCAAGAATGTGATGAACATGTAAATGTGAAAATATCAGCAGACCCATGCCTGGGACCCAAGCCCATCAATTACTAACCCCCAACTTGACCCCAGCACAGGATGCCTCACTCCAGCCCCAAGAATCAGAGAACTGATGACCTTCATCAGATAAAACCACACATTCAGCACGAGTGGGAAGCGTCTCATAGTGGGGCCCCCAGTCTGCTCTCCACCCCCACAGGCATCTGGGGGAAGGAAGAACCCTCCCGTCCTCCAAAACCCTGTGGAAACCCGGAAGCTCGCAGAAGCCACGCCCGGGGCCTTTTGATGTCAACAGTGCACCGGTAAAAAGGGCAATCTGCCCAAAGCAGCATCATTTAACCTTTTCCGGAGTGGACTGCTTTTCTAATGGTCATTGCAAATCTTCGAAATGGTAAAACGGCATGATCTTTGCTTTTGGTCAAATAGACACCCTCACTCCATTCTTATTCGGTACAGGACAGGCCTGACTCTCCTCTCCAGAAGCTCAATAAGCAGATGGTGTCATGACTGCTAGTTCTAAATCACCAAGTGTTTATTAAACGCATTGAGATCCTTTCGGAGAAAGCTCATGTCCTTGACCTGATGTCTCTAGGAACGCGTGTTCTCCTTGTTCTTCAATAAAGATTCTCTGTTCGCACACCGTGCCGGTACCTCGCCTGGGGACTCAGTATTCTTCCTTCCCTCAGCCCCAGCGTGCCCTCAGCCTTCTGGCTCCTAAGAGCCAAACAGTTCCACGGGGTTCTGCCAAAGTGACTCCAAGCCCGAAGAGCATAGGAGGCCTTTGGGTGTCAGAACTGACACCAAGCATCTTAACACACAGTGTCTAATCTGAAAAACCGGCCTCCCAGGTGGGGCACTACCTCCGCTTTCAGACAGGGATGGTGTGAGTCTGACCAAGGGCGAGCAGCCTGCCTCAGGCCCAGCTTGGTCTACGTGAGTGAAAGGGCCTCAGTTTTGTTTCCTTCTTGAGGACAATATTAGAGGTAATCTTACCAATGCCATCTGACTTTCATGATGGAGCTGAGGGCACTCTTCCTTTGGTACACCAAAAAAAAACCCCAAAACTGTTCCTGGGAAATGACATGTGATGGCAAAATGAAGTCAAACTTAATCAGAATTTGAAATCCCAAGGGTTTGAATTTATTTAAATAGGATCTGAGAGACCCTTAGAGTGAATGTCTCATTCATTGAGCGGGTCTTAATTGAGCAACTACTGAGCTCCAGGAAGGATGCTGAAATCTAGGAACCCAACAGTGACCCCAAAGACCTATAACCTAATGGAGGGGGGTAGAGAGAGGAAAATGGGATCCCCATGCTGGGCAAGAAGTGCTGTACTTGGGGGGCACAAGGGGCACACGAGCAGGGAAGCAGGTTGAGGTGTGGAGGCAAGGTTGAGGAATAATCAGATTTGTATTCCTGAGAGATCACTCTGGCTGTCGCATGAAAGACCCATGCCGGAGGCCAGGAGGTAGAGGCTACAGTTACCACAACCTAAGATGGGGGTCTCCTGAGCCTGAAAAGTAGAGCAGAGTGAAGACATCCCCAACTTAGCCACTTCCTTCCAATTTCTAATAGCAAATGAATGAGTTCATCACTAATCTCATGTCTAAGGACCAGCAGAGCATCATTACAGCCTGGGCTAGGTATGCGGGAAGATGTACATTTGTGAGGAAACTATAAGGGATGTTCTTGCTAAATCCTTTTCTCCCCGCAAAGAATGTCCTGGAAAATAATGTAGAAACAATGCAGCGGACTTTAGAATTGGCTAATTGTGTGGTGAAATCACAAATGAATCCTGCCTTGTTGGGAAACCTTGAAAAGTTTTCCGATCCTCTGTTTTTACATGTGTAAAATGAGGCAACACCATCTACAGCAAAGGGTTTCGAGGACCACAAATAATATGTACGTATTCATTTCCCATGGCTGCTTACAAAATTACTACACATTTAGTGGCTTAAGGCAACATGAATTTATTATCTTCTCGTTCTGAAGGGTAGATGTCTGCCATGGTGCTGTCAGCTAACACCAAGGGTTTGGTAGGGCTGTGCTGCTTTCTGAGGGTGCTAGAGGAGACTGTGTCTCTTTGATTTTTCCATCTTCTGGCAACTTCTTCGGCTCATGACCCCTTTCTCCATCTTCAAAGCCAGTAATGATGGGTCCAGCGCTTCTCCCATTGCATCACCCTGGCCTCCACTCTGTCTCTTTCTTCCACTTTTAAGGCTGCTTCTGATCACATTGAACCCACAAAGATAATCTCTCTGTCATGGTCAGTTGATTAATTCCAACTGCCCACTTTATCCCCCTTTGCCATGTAAGGTGATATACACACAGGTTCTGGGGATTAGGATGTGGACGTCTTTGGGGAGCCATTATTCTGCCCACCGCAGTGCGTAAGGCACCTGCTTACTTCTCACCGGTACTTTTGATCATAAAGCTTTTTTCCTTTAACTGAAAACAGAAGCAGCTTCATTTTTTAAAAATTGATGTTACTGCTAATACAGCAAATGAATTTACCTCTTTGTATTGAATACCTTCACTAATTCTGGGGATCAGAAGAGAAACTTCTCTGACACCCCCGTTTCAGAGATGGGCACCTGGGGCCCAGGGGTTCACATGGCATTTAGCGACAAAGCCAAAATTGGAATCTGGTGTCTTGCTTCCAGTGAAGCGGTCTCTCCATCATAGTCTACCTTCCTGAAGGACCTTGTTAGTGCCACCAGAAGTGATGACTCTCCCTCAGTTTTGCAGAGTGCACTCACCTGATGCAAAATCTGACCTGGCTGACCAAAACATGTGGTTTCAGGCAAAATCAATGGAAAAGACAGATATATAAATATAGATAGATAGATAGATAGATAGATAGATAGAGATCTTTTTTATTTCCAGGATTGAAAAAGAATGTGATCAGCAGTGTATTAAAAAAAATTCGGAAAAGTATACAAAAGTGCTTCAGATTTCTCCCCTGCATCATCAAAGTTTTGAAACCACACACATCAAATTTTGAAGGGAAAAGATGTTAGCCAAGAATCCTATGCCCCCGCAAAACTGTCACTTATACATGAGGTAACTTAAAGATGTTTCCAGAAAGCACACAACCATCTCTGAACGTATTTGTCAAGGATATGCTTCACTTTACTGAGAGAAAAACACTGTATCATAATATAATAAAACTCATCAAAAATAATAACACCACTTTAAAGTCACAGATAACACCAACAAAAACTGGGAAGTGGCTTTGAATATCACATGGGAACAAAAGACTATTTATGTCCTGATTTTACATAGAAGCTAATGAGTAAATAGTATTTGATTTTTTATGTTGATAGTTTCATAAATATTGATATGAGCATTTTTAACACCTTAAGGTAAATCATTAGTAGAATTTAAAACAAAATCACTAGAGAAAAAAGCAAAGAAAACATAGGCCATTAAAAAAAAAGTTGCCAGAGGAAAAGACAGGAAGAATCTGTACATAAGCATGAAACAAGACAATGGGAACACGCATGATTACATCAGTGATAATCTACCCTTCTCACCAAAACTACCACAGTAAAAGATACCCTCCCTCAAATAGTGAAATAGTGAAATTACACCAAATAGCATTTAAAAGTTAGGACATTTAAAAGCAATTGACAACAAAAGAGAGGGAAGCAAACCACAAGTCTCTTTTTTTTTCAATTGTTTTTAATGTTTATTTATTTTTGAGAAAGGAAGAGAGACAAAGCATGAGTGGGGAAGGGGCAGAGAGAGAGGGACACACAGAATCCAAAGCAGGCTCCAGGCTCTGTGCTGACAGCAGAGAGCCTGACTGAGCCCAACGTGGGGCTCAAACTCACCAACCACGAGATCATGACCTGAGCCGAAGTCGGACGCTTAACCAACTGAGCCACCCAGGTGCCCCCACAAAACTCTTAACTATAGAGAACAAACTGAGGGTTGTTGGAGGGGAAGTGGACGGGGGATGGGCTAAATGGGTGGTGGGCATTAAGGAGGGCACTTGTGATGAGCACTGGGTGTTGTATGTAGGTGATGACTCACTAAATTCTAATCCTGAAACCAATATTGCACTGTATTTTAACTAACTGGAATTTGAATAAGAATCTGAAAACAAAACAAAAGCAAAAGAAATCATACTAAATGATTAGGCAAAGATACAATAGCTAAAGGCAAGACGAAATAAAATTAATACAGTGAAAGAAAACAGGAGTTGGCATATTGTTTTCAGGCAGAGGAAAAATAAAAGAAAAAGCCATTTCCTGGAATGAAGAGTTGTATTGTTTTAATAGTAAATAAAATCTAGACAGAAAATATAAAAGCCATAAATCTTTCCACACCATATAATATTCTTCAAAGTATAGTAATCATGAACTATTAGAGGCACACAGAGAAGTGAACCAAAGCACTGGGGTGGTAACAGACTTAACCACACTTTCCCTGACCCTTGTAGTTGAAATGTGCAAATAGATGTGCCCTGTCAGGGGGGCAGGAGGAGAGAGAGTGTCCGAGAAACAATAAGATTGATTTACTGGGTGTGCAGAAAATGTTGTGTCCAAAGGAGAACAGGAAGATATATTTCTACCAAGTTTACCAAGAATATTTGCAAATAGTAATTGTAAATTATATGATATGTATGTTCATAAACTCAAAAAGTGGCAACAAAAATAGGCCCAAATTCTCAGACCACGAATGACTGTGCAAAGTGATCACAGTGGCAGTCGAACACACCATTAAAGACTGTTTAGAAAATAACACGAGCGAAAATGTAATCTGTCAAGACATCTGGAATGCTCACAAGGACTCATCCAAGCAAATCTATAACCAGTAAGCCTTCTATTAGGACACACACAAAAAATAACACTTACTAAACTCAGTGTCAAACTAAAGAATGCAAAAACAAGAACACACACACACACACACACACACACACACACACACACAAACTTGAGTAAAACAAATGGAGATACAAAATAACAGCAGAAATTAATGAATTTGAAAAGAGCTAAATAATATAATAAATGAATCTAAGGTCTGGTTCTGCATAGAAAAAAATTACTGATCAGTTAGCAGGTCTAATCTAATAAAAAGAGAAAAATAGAAGTATATAAAATTGGGAATAAAAAAGAAACATGACCAAAGATGTAAGTAAAAATTGTATAAAATCCTATTCTGATAAATGAGAGAACTACATAAATTTGTATGATTTTTATTTTTTATTTTATTTATTTATTTTTTTTTTAAGTTTTTTCAACGTTTATTTATTTTTGGGACAGAGAGAGACAGAGCATGAACGGGGGAGGGGCAGAGAGAGAGGGAAACACAGAATCGGAAACAGGCTCCAGGCTCTGAGCCATCAGCCCAGAGCCCGACGCGGGGCTCGAACTCACGGACCGTGAGATCGTGACCTGGCTGAAGTCGGACGCTTAACCGACTGCACCACCCAGGCGCCCCATATGATTTTTAAAGAAAATATAGGAGCGCCTGGGTGGCTCAGTCGGTTAAGCATCCGACTTCAGCTCAGGTCATGATCTCACAGTCCGTGGGTTCAAGCCCTGCATCGGGCTCTGTGCTGATAATGCATAGCCTGGAGACTGCTTCAGATTCTCTCTCTCTCTCTCTCTCTCCCTCTCTCTCTGCCCCTCCCC
>NW_024412403.1:10023877-10052587 GCF_014898765.1 Herpailurus yagouaroundi | reverse complement strand
AAAAAAAATAAAAATAAAATATAAAAGATGTAGACAAATTGAAAGAAGAAATAACTAGGGAATTTTTTTTTAGTTTTTTTTTTTAATTGAGGTATAATTAACATACAACACTGTATTAGTTTCAGGTATACAACACCCTGATTTAACACTTGTAGGGAGGGGTTTGTAATTGTTTAAAATTTCCTGCCAAGAAACATGGAAGCCTTTTCATTTTTTAATGCCAATCCTTACAGAGAAACAAGACCGCAGACCAATCTGCCTAAGATTACACGCAAAAAAATTCTAAATAAAATATTGGCAATGCCATTTGTAAACGTATTCCAAAAACAGTACCCTGGAACCAAGAAGAATTTGCTCTAAGAACGGAAGAACAATGTGCCATGGAAATCCCAAAGCAACTTGCTGCATTGTCCGGAAGAGAAGGGTCACGCGGGGCTATGAACATATTAGAAGCCAAAATGTATTTAATAATCTTCAGGATTTAATACCGACGGTCTCAAAGTCTTGCAACAAACTATGAGTAGACATCGATGTTTCTAAAGATGAAGACCCCTATCTCCCACTTTCAGCAACCCCAGCTTCAATGTTGAGACGCTCGTGATATCCACATTGATGTCAAAGAAGACATGACCCCTTCTGTAGCCACTGTTTCCTAACACCATGCTGAAGGTCCCAGCAATGCAAACATTTTTGAAAAAGACAAGTGACAATCTATATATATCGCAAAGAAAGAGACAAGCGATTAGAAATAGCCAAGAAGGAACAAAACTTAACTCAGGGATATGCAAGACCCGAATAAAGGAAGAGGTAAACCATTTCATCCAGGATAAAAGCATAAAAAGGAAAATTCTCCCCCAAATAATTATTAGGTATAATGAATATCTTTAATTCTAGTAAAATCTTTGAAAACATGGCAGTGAAAAGCTAAAGTACACCTCGAAGAATTAAGTACTTACTAATTTACCATCTGTTTTGAATAAGAGACATACATGGTGATTTTTTAAACTATATACATTCCATGACTAGATAGTATAACTATATGTAAAAGCATGTATGTTATAATCTGGTAAAAGAAAATGACAGAAATGCAAGCCTTCTGAAAGTATAAGAGTATTAGGTATAGAAACTATGGGAAAGCCACAGAGAGATTCCAAGGCAGGCATTAAACGTCGTGTAGAAAAATATTACACCACTAGGTTATGTTCACGTAGTTAGAATGATCCCAAACTGTAAATGGATATATATACTATATATATATAAATATCTGTGCCGCCCCAGAACCTTTTTTGAGTTTTGATTTCTTGGGGGAAAAAAAAGCTGAGAGGTAATATCAGACAAAAGTGTATCACGGAAATAGAAGGGTTTTCTCTAAATGTTTCTTTTTTTCAGTTGTTTATTATTTTTTTTCTTTGTACTTTTCTGTATTTCCCACGTTTTCTAGAAAGAATGAATTATAAAATCAAAAGGACATGTATTCATAACACTAGTATCTTGCATAATGTTTGGCAGCAATAATTCTCATTCTTTTTTAATCACAGAAATCTCTGAAAATCTTATACAACTTCAGAACTCTCCCCCCCAAAAAAACTTCATTATATGCAAATAAGCGCCAAATTTTGCATAAAGTTAAAGGTCTTTATAGACCCATTGAAGTCCATTCAAGGACCCTGGGCAAAGAGCAAACTATTCAAACCTCAAAGCAATTTCTTATGTATTCTCTCAACAGATCCTCACTGAAAGTTTATAATAGAAGAGCTGTTACATTTGTCATATTAAAGATGAGGAAATTGAGCGTCTAAAGATTAAGAACACATAGCCAGCAGGGACAGAAGTGGCCAGGCATGTAGCATTTTGTTCCAGCAAGCGTGGCTTATTAAATGCACAACAGGATGTCAAATAAACAAAACCAGAGTGGGGCGCCTGGGTAGCTCAGTTGGTTAAGCCTCTGACTTCCGCTCAGGTCCTAATCTCACAGTTTGTGAGTTCAAGCACCATGTCGGGCTCTGTGCTGACAGCTCAGAGCTTGGAACCTGCTTCCAATTGTGTGTCTCCCTCTCTCTCTGTCCCTCCCCTGCTTGCTTTCTGTCTCTCAAAAATAAATGTTAAAAAAATTAAAAAACAAACGAACAAACAAAAAAAACAAAACCAGAGCTTGAGTCCTGATTCACCCCTGAAAATTTGGAAAACTTTCACCACCGTGCCTTGGTTTCCTCATCAATAGAGCAGAGATAATAATACTTGTTCTGCATATCCCCCAGAGTTGTTAGGGAGGAGAAATGTAGAGGGAAGCACTTGCAAACATCATTTATCTTTATTATTATGAATACATAAATGTTTCTATTATGAATCTATTAAAACTCAGGCCAGTGCAAGGGTAAGTGCTGATGGGATCTGGGTGGGAGGGGTACAAAAGGCAAAGCATCTCACTAAGAGGCAATTAAAATGCGCTGTTCTTGTTCAAAAAGTATGTCTTCACGAGTAATTAGCAATCTATTGTGCATCGAACAATGGTTTGTTAGCTGAGTTCTCTTACGTCAGTTGTGTGTGGCTATCCTGTAAACAGAAGCAACATAATCCAGAGCTCCCTGCTTTAAAAAAAAAAAAAAAAAAAAACGTTTGCTTTTCTAGGTGTCTAGGTTATTGCTCTGACTTAATTTTAGTGATGAAAATTTCATGTTACTTCCAAAGTCTTACCACAGGCCCTCAGCCCAGACCTCGTGGAGGGGAAAGAACAATTAAGACACAGAAAGAGGTCAGGAAGCTGCCACACCCCAACTGACTCTCACTTGTCTTGACACCCCTGACCTTGTGCCCTACACCCGACGGTCCTCCATGCATGTGACTGGGTTGAAGTGTGTGAATGAGATGCTGTCTGCGAGACTTCACCTCGACAAGACTCTGTTTCCTCGTCAGAAATCTGGATGTCGGGAAGTCTGTTTTAATGTGTAAAATCCCTGAACAACACACTGGACCGTGAAAATACACAGAATCACTCTTTTTTGAGTTTGAAACTTTCCCGAGCCAGTTCTTTCTGACATCTTTATCACAGATATTCTGTGACGTCACCTAATGTACTAACAGTCTGTCCCTGAAACTGACCTTAAACCCATTGTTGACACTCCTATTTGGTTTTCACTGCTGATTTTTTTTTTTTACCTATCTAGTTACCCCTTGTTCACTATTCACCAGGGGATGGACCGTCTGGATTGATTATTTTATTTCTTATGTACCCAACAGAAGTGTACTTAAAGCTCAAAACTTTACGTGATCACTCTTTCATCCTTAGTCATAACCCTCCTACAAATGCTCCAGAGTGATGGTTATAGAGCCCGTAAGTGTGAGATCACTCTAGGCTGTTCTTCTAACTTCTAAGTGGGGTCAGTCCTCAGGGAGGAATAGAATTTCACTGCATTTTCCCATTTCATTTGTATAATGAAATCATTGTTTGGCCTTCATTCTGTACTCTTGCCCTTTTTGGTCTTAAGGTAGGTGAGTCAGTAGCCCCCTCCAATTTTTCTCTAGGAAAACTATGACTTGGAAATAGACTCTCGCCCTATATCAAGACTTGATTTTTTTCCCTAAAAAATTATATCAAATAAATCCCCCTCCCGCAGAATCATGCAAGGCACTTGCTCACGTGTATTTATGTACACATAGAAGTCAACTGACGTGCAACTCCATCATGTGCGAACTGGACAAATTTGAACCACCACCTGAAAATGAATCAATTATCACTACTGGTTGGGTCATATTATTCTATCACAGTGGTGTGATCACATTCAATCCCAAAGAGCAGTGTGCAACAGAATTTCAGCCTTCAGTGGAATCACCTTGGGCACCTGTTTAAAGAGCGACCAGCAAAATGCAGTCACAAACTACCAAGACAGACCCTGGAGATGAGGCTCAGAATTATGCGTTCTTGGAAAACCTCGATGGGACTCCTGGGTGGCTCAGCATCGGACTCTTATTTTGGCTCAGGTCATGATCTCAAGGTTCGTGAGTTTGAGCCCCACATTGGGCTCTGCGCTGACAGCATGGAGTCTGCTTGGGACTCTCAATGTCTCTTCCTGTCCCTTTGCCCCTTCCCTGTGCACTGTCTCTCTCTCTCTCTCAAAAGAAATAAATAGACTAAAAACATTGAAGAAAAAAAGAAGACTTTGAGAAAGCATTGTCTGGCTCCTGATTTTCACCTCTATTTTGGACCTTGTCTGGGGAAGCTAACATTGATTCCGGAGAGTCCCTAAAAAGAACAAGGTCCCACCTAGACCTCCTTAAGCTAGGGGTGGATCGCAGCTCTGGACACGCTCTAACTTCATATCCCAGCCTCAGAAATTGCATCTTAAAGGACCAGGCCAATTGGAGTTTTCTCTGTGATGGATCAAAACGGAGATTTTAAGGCAGCTCTATCTAGAATGGACTTTGTGCCCTCATCTCTGCCCCCTACAAAAAAACAAGGGAAGTTCCCCTTACTCAATCACTATCACATTGTGTTTTGCTAAGAGGGGTTTGCCAACATCATCTCCCACGACATTTAAGGAGATTCTCCACTTTGAGCTACCACCGACCGTCACAGAAAGGATGGCCTGGTGTTGTAAAAAGTTTGGCTGTGAAGACTAAAGAGTGCCCACATAGAGTCTACAAGTATTTTCTGGATCTCCATGCTCCCCAGTTGCTCTCTTCCATCTACCAACTCTTTGGAAGGAGGACATAGCATATAAAGAAGGCAATGATTTTTTTTTTCTGAGTTTAGCGAGAATGATGATACTCCACTAAGGCAGGAACAAAGTGGGAGACTGCTCATTCTTCAGTCTGTCACCAGTCATCAAACCAATCATTCTTCATTCTTTATTCTCCCCTTTTTTAAATTCTATAAGAAGAAGTAATTTAAACAGCCATATGCAGTTGTGCTTGCTGGAATCTACCGAGTATATGCTGTGATTCATAATAATTACCTCACTCAGCATAAGATTTTTATGAGGACGGTGACATTTATCTTACCCATCACTTCTTTTTTTCACCAGTGACTTGCCATAGGACCTTGGGTGAGTAACCTCAACTATCTGCGGTCACTAACTCCTATCCATCCTTGTGTAAGGAGAAAAATGAGTTACAGCCAGTGAAGACTTTGGGATCATAGGAGGAATCGTAATTTTGCTTACGTAACAAATAGTCTCCAATAAAAGTGTTAGCCGTTGTGTCTTAAAATAAACTTGGAAAACTACTTAAAGCCTACAGAGGAGTAAGCAGATGTGTCCATTCCTAAGCAGTGAAACAAATTGAGGTACCAAAAAAAGGAATTTGTTTCTGCATTAGAACTTACTTCAGTATCCACGGAATACTCTCCTCTTTCTCAATATAAATCAATAGAATCTCTTGTATGGTGAATAAAAGTTAGAAGAGCCACGGGGAATCACATAAATATTGGTGTTATTCTCTAGGAAATACACACACACACACACACACACACTCCTACACACCTATGCACACACGTACAAATTTGGTGCTGTAATGGCTCAGCCAATGTTTCTGAGTCATCCACAAAAAAATAACTGATTTTAGTGCAAGCACGTTCTTAAGAAAATGAAGTCATATAGCCAGCTATTTTCAAGCAGCACTTGGAACTGAGTATAACATTTTTCTTTAGCTCTTAGATGTCCTAGTTCAACGGAAAATTTTAAAGATTCTACAGATTGTTCTTTCCCATTTCATGACGGGTACCCGGTCATTGAAAAATGTTTGTCAGCCTTTTCTTACCAATTCACTCAAAGGTCTAAATGTTGTTTGGATGGGAAAATGTTCTCTTGTGATGTAGAAGGTAGGATGCTGGGTGTTTGAAACATCCATTGGCAAATATAAATTGGTGACCAGGCAAGGGCTCGCTGAGAGAGTAGCCTTCACAAGTGGTTGTTTCTGAAGTAAACAGAGGTAAAGTTTTGGATCAGTTAGTTGATTTGTAACCTAAATTCCCACAATGTTAAATGGAGGGAAAAGCGAAGGAGAATCGTAGAATAAGTGTAGAATGCTCACTTAATATAAATGGTACCATGATAAACAAGAAGTCCAACCAACAAGCAGAAAAATGCAAGTAGTATCATGTTAAATGGAAAAACCAACATATAAATCAATGGAACAAAGGATAGATGTCAGAAATAAATCAACATATTCATGGAAATTGAATTTTGAGCAAAAATGATCATTCAAATTAGTGGGAAAATAATGTATTACCCAACAAATCGTGTTGGGGCAACTAAGTAACTCCCTGAAAAAGAGTATTCCTCCCTTACAGAGGCCAGAATAATGAACAAAAATTAAATCATAAAAGCACTAGGCGAAAGCACAGAAAAATATTATAGGCTCAAAATGGAAAGCCATTCCAACTATGATATAAAACCCAAAAAACAACACAAATTAGTCAATCCAGCTCTGTAAAAGCATGTTTTGGTTTGTTCCTCTCCCCAAATAAACATAACAAACAAAATCAAAATACAAAGAACAGATAGGAAAATACTTACAACTCTTAATGTAAAGAAGTAATTAATATATAAAAAGTTTTTTTTAAATCAATATTAAAAACTTCACTATAAATGGTTAGATGCTAGCAAATATCTATGGAAAATAAAATAGAATGGCTTTTAATCATGTACAAAGTTTCTCAATTATACTCATACTAAGAAAGAGACGAGTGAAGACTTCAAGAAAATACTGTATTTCACCTATCAGGTTAGCAAAGATCAAAAAGTTGATGACACACTATGTTGTGGGAAAACGAACACTGTCATCCATTCGCGGTTGGAGTGTAAGTTGGTAAACTTCTATGGAAGTCAATCAAAATACAGGACGCACATACTGTTTGACCCAGCGATTCCATCCCCGCGCGTTTCTCACGCAGAGAGAATTTAAAGCTCCTGTACTCCAAAGTCAAGAAAGAAAAACAGTGACCCTTCTGTGGCCATAGTCCCAAGGCACAAACAAGTCACCATGTCCACCTTTCTCAGAGCCATCCCAATGGATCAGTGACAATCCGCTTCACTTCTGGCACTTCCTGAAGCCAGCCATCAGAACAGACACACAAAACTGCCAAGGTTCCGCAGCTAAGGGTCACCTAATCCCTCAGAACTACCTCTCCAGAAAGTCTGTCAGTCCCAGGAGTCAGTGCTTCCCCACCCTATACCAGATCAGCTTGTGCTTTGTTTGGCTAGAACGTGCACTACGCAGGCTCTCTCCCCCTGTGTAACAAGCGATAAAGTCAGCTTTTGACTCAACAAATCGCTGCTTAATATAGACACAGACGATAGACACTGAAAATAGTTTAAGAAGTCCAGTAAATTAGAAACCCAGAAACACCAGATGTCTCCTTGAAAGGGAAAGAGTTGTCATGGGGCAAGGGACAGAGGAAGAGATACATACATTTCACTGAATAGCTTTTTAGTGCTTTTTAAGTTTGGCATGTATTACACTATTAAAGGATAAGCTCTTTAAAGTCCGAATTTCAAACTGGATGTGTAATATGACAAGAAAGCATACGAAATTGATAGCAAACAGTGACAATTGTGGTTATTTCTAAACAATTGGCGGATAGTGTTTTAAGTATCTTTTGCTCTAAATATTCCATAATTTTGTCACATAACTTGTAATTCTAAATTGCAACTCTTTATAAATGTCCTTCTAGGGATCACCCAAAAATACAACAAATGCCATTATTGCATTGTAAGTTGGCAAAGAACAACAACAACAACAAAATGGGAGTGACATAAATAGAACCTTACTTATGAGGAGAAACAACCAGGGGAAAAAACAAAAACAGAAACTAGAGAAGTCCAAGTATATCGCAGGAGCAAAACGGACAGAGTGAGATCGTATGATATCAAGTCTTCAAAGAAAAGTGCAAAGGCTCAGCAGAGACTTGGAGCTCCAGATCCAACACCCCCTGATATATGATAACCAAGAAGCACAGTACAAAGCTTAACATATATGCATTAGTCATCTATTTCTTTTTAAAGTAAACTTGACCAAGAGAAGACAAACACTCCGATTAATTTTCAATGGGTACTATTCTTCCCTTGATACGCTACAAATACTGAGAAGGACCCAGAACATAGACTTCCAGAAGACACGGTCTGCCTGCAGAACCATCATTACTCATCAGAAATAATGTTTGCCCACCTCAGACCTGGTGAGTCCATCAAGAACTTTAAAAGGAACATCTTAATTTCCTTACCACACTGGACAATGTGATCTTGGGATCCAGAAGGCAGGTTTTGCTTGTTTCTTTCACCAGATGACTCTGTAAAGGGGGCAGGGGGGTGGTGAAACAAATAATTTTTTAAAATGTTGCTTAAAGTCTTTCCTTACCTGTTGGCTAGGGGATAAAGGAGTATATTAAAATGTCCCAACTATCAAATGGAGAACTATTTTCATCAATCATTTAATATTGGCATATTACTCAGACTGGGCTGATTGATCATTTAGGCTGGTTGCAGATAACCATTAATGCTAAAGAAACTCATACATACATTTTATTATTCTTTTTTTTTTTTTAATTTTTTTTTCAACGTTTATTTATTTTTGGGACAGAGACAGAGCATGAATGGGGGAGGGGCAGAGAGAGAGAGGGAGACACAGAATCGGAAACAGGCTCCAGGCTCTGAGCCATCAGCCCAGAGCCTGACGCGGGGCTCGAACTCACAGACCGCGAGATCGTGACCTGGCTGAAGTCGGACGCTTAACCGACTGCGCCACCCAGGCGCCCCTACATTTTATTATTCTATTCCTTAATACAATTTTACCTAGTCCCCCTATGCCATTTTCATTTCTGGCCTTGAAATATTTCACTTGGGTTACCTTGGGTATGGGAAAACCTACAAGTTTTCTTTCACAGTTGTTCATTTTAATTGCTATCTTTGCCCATAAACCTTGACAAGCAAGACATTTGAAAGATCTGATAATTGAACTGATCCAAAAAAAAAAAAAAAAAAAATTAAACCCTCCCATGAAAAAAGAATTGTCACTTTTAAAATGAGAAAAAAGGGCGAATTTTCCAACTTACTCATATTTCTTTCCATGTTACCAAAAAAAAAAAATCACCGAAAGGATCACTTCTCTCCGGGCTCATTCATTCAGTTTTAGAATAAGATCAGTCTCGTCTCACTTACAGTTTTTAGAGTTTTCTCCAAATGCCTTCATCAGGCAATCTGGCCATATCTATTACAATTAAAAACGCGTATACCCCAATGCCATTTCTGGGAATCTGTAAAAGTACAATGGTCCTCACTGCAGCACTGCTTTTAGGAGCCAAGAACTGGGAGCCACGTTCTTATCCATTGATAGAAGAATGGTGGGTGGCACAGGGCTACGGGACAGTGTGATGTCCGGAGACATGTTTTGGTTGTCAACACCGGGGAAAGGATGCTGCTACAAGCCGCTCAACATCCTGCAGGGCAACAGACAGCCACCCAACAAAGGCGTACCCTCCTGTATGTGAAGATTATATCAGCTCATATTGGAATTATGTAAGTATGGAAAGCATAGGGAAACTTGCATGCTAGGTTGTCAGGGCAGCGCATTTCAACAGAGCTGGGAGCAGGGAGGAGTGGGAGATGGTAATGGAGGAGACGGGGTGTGGCTTCAGATACCCTTGGCAAGACCAGCATCCCAATGGTATCGATTTTCTTTATTTTTTTAAGTTTATTTATTGAGAGAGAGAGAGAGAGAAAGAGTGCACGTGGGAGAGGGGCAGAGAGAGGGAGAGGGAGAATCCCAAGCAGGCTCCGAGCTGTCAGCGCGGAGCCCAGGGTGGGGGGCTCGATCCCAGGAAACTGAGATCATGACCTGAGCCTAAATCAAGAGTCGGATCCTCAACCCACTGAGCCACCCAAGTGTCCCTAGCATCTGTTTTCTGATGCTTATATGAAAGGAAGAAAAAGTGCCACCTTCAAACCATCTCTGCCATGTTGATTAGTGTTCCTTAGACACAGTTAAATAGAGGCATAACTTCAAAACCTCACTGAGACCACGCTCTTCACAGATGACAGAAAAATAAACCCAGCTGCAAAGAAAATCCCAACTTAAAGGGCATCGAGACTAGGGAAATGATAAATTCCATCAGCATGGCCTCTGACAAATTACTGTGCCATATCACTTGGATTCCCATGAATAATCTTGTCAGTCCCAATTACTCTGAATTAACCGCACCCTCTTCATATCAATAGCTTGGTATTTTTATTACACGATGGGGAATTCAATTTAAAATAGAGCAGGATCACCAAAAATATGACAAGTGACTCATTCACTTTGTATCGATGTGAGTTTGGTTGTTTTTGCTGTTCTTTCCCTGTGGTTAGCATTTCAACTTCTATCCTGCTGGCAAATACCCATCAAAAGGGGTATTCTGTACAAGGCCACAGGTGAACCACGCTGAGTCAAGGCCTTTTTGGATTAAGAAACTGTAATTCTTGGGTTGTCTGGGTGGCTCAGTTGGCTAAGCGTCCAACTTTAGCTCAGGTCACGATCTCACGGTCCGTGAGGTCGAGCCCCGCATCGAACTCTGTGCTGACAGCTCAGAGCCTGGAGCCTGCTTCAGATTCTGTGTCTTCCTCTCTGCCCTTCTCTCTGCTCGCGCTCTGTCTCCCTCTTTCTCTCTCTCTCAAAAATAAACATTAAAAAACAAACAAACCAGGAACTCTTGTTATCTGTCCTAAACTCTTAATCTTTAGGTCTTCTATGCAGACTTCTGCAACGGCATAAAGCAATGGTACACTCTGAGTAAGCCCCTGTCCCATGAAAGCCCCTCTGCTGTCTATGTATGGCCCCCCGTGTTACTGCCTGAATGGAAGGTTCCAGAGCACAGCGTGAAGTCAATGCTGCTACAGTAGATGCAGCAAAAACTTGAGAAAACTACCCCTCTGCCACATGTCACATGCCTGGTTACTGTGCACACAGAGAGCACCAGGAAGGTGAGGAGACCACACGGGGAAGGGAATGGACTCCTCCTACAAGAGTTCCCCTCATCTTTGTTCCAAGACCCTCAGTAGATGACTGAAACTTCAGATAGTACCTAACCATACATATATACTATGGTTTTTTCCATACATACATACCTGTGATAAAGTTTAATTTATAAATTAGGCACAAAAGGGGCGCCTGAGTGGCTCTGTCAGTTGACCATCCTACTTGGACTCAGGTCATGATCTCATGGTTTGTGGGTTCGAGCCCCATGTCAGGCTCCATGCTGACAGCTCAGAGCCTGGAGCCTGTTTCGGATTCTGCATCTCCCTCACTCTCTGCCCCTTCCTTGCTCGCTCTCTCTCTCTCTCTCTCTCAAAAATAAATAAACATTAAAAAATTAGGCACAGAAAAGATTAATCACAATCACTGATAATACAATAGAACAATTACAACAGTATTCTGCAATGAAAGTTATGTGAATGTGGTCTCTCTCTCTCTCTCTCTCTCTCTCTCTCTCTCTCTCTCTCTCAAAATATCTTATTGCACTGTCCTCACCCTTCCTCTTGTGATGATGCGAGATGAGGAAATGCCTCCATGATGAGATGAAGTGAGGTGAGTGACGCAGGCACTGTGACATAGCTTAGTCTACCTCTGACCTTCTGAAATACATCAGAAGCAGGATCATCCACTTCCAGAAGGGTTGACCGTGGGGAACTGAAACCAGGCAAGGCCACACCGCAGGAAAAGGGGAATACCGTATTCATCTGAAAAGCATCTTTTGTCGTCCTATTTCTAACTCTCCCCGGACTCTGGAGCTTTGATTCCATTTCACACCGCTCCTCCCTCAGTGTCTGTGCAGTCGGGCCCCGCCCATCTTGCGCCTTCCCTGGGTGCCCAGAGCTGCCCTTCCTGTCTGCTACCCCCATCTCCACCTTCTCTCTCCTGGCCAGGCCCTTTTATGTGCACTGTTCGTTCTCTAATGTCCCACGACTGACTAGACTACACCCACAGCCTTTGATGCTCACTCTGTCCTGTGTTGCAAGGTGCATTTTCCCTTTCTTGTCAATGTCACAAAGCCTAGAGCCTGCACCTTGGAGCCAGCAGGCTCTCGCTCCCCTGCCAAGGGGTCCGGTGGTGGGTCTGGCCAGGCTGGCATCCACATGGGAATGGCAGCAGACACAGACATAGCCAGCACCCGTTTACCCCCCAATACCAGTCCTCAGGGACTGATGCAGGAAACCCCAGGGCACCTGTGTCTGTTCCACATCTTGACATGTAGGTGAAGGATGTACATATATGTTGCACTCTAAATTTCTCTAAAACTTTTCTGTATATTATGTTGTTCTGACATTCTAAAAAAAATGCCAGTTCTTTCTGGTTCCAATTCTTAGGGATAGCAAAGGGCCCAGCCAAGAGCGGAATGTTGGGAAGGAGGGGAGAATGGGGAGCTCTCTTGCACTGTTGGTGGGAATGCAAACCGGTGTAGCCACTCTGGAAAACAGTGTGGAGGTTCCTGAAAAAATTAAAGATAGAACTACCCTATGACCCAGCAATAGCATTGCTGGGAATTTACCCGAGGGATACAGGAGTGCTGAGGCATAGGGGCACTTGGACCCCAATGTTGACAGCAGCACTCTCAACAATAGCCAAATTCTGGAAAGAGCCTAAATGTCCCTCAACTGCTGAATGGATAAAGAAGATGTGGTTTATATACACAATGGAATACTACTTGGCAATGATGAAATCCTGCCATTGCAACAACATGGAGGGAACTGGAGGCTATTATGCTAAGTGACATAAGTCAGAGAAAGATAGATATCATATGTTTTCACTCATATGTGGAAATTAAGAAACTTAACAGAAGACCATGGGGGAAGGGAAAGAAAAAAATATATATCATTACAAACAGAAAGGGAAGAAAACCATAAGAGACTTTTAAATGCAGAGAACAAACTGAGGGTGGTAGGGGGTGTGGGGGCTTGGGGGTGGGGAAAATGGGTGATGGGCATTGAGGAGGGCACTTGTTGGGATGAGCACTGAGTGTTTTACATAAGTTATGAATCCCGGAATCTACTCCCAAAGCCGGGAGCACACTGTATATACACCATATGTTAGCTAACTTGACAATATATTGTATGTATGGGTGTGTATATATATATACACATATACATACACATATATGTATATATACATATACATATATATTCATATATATACATATATACATATACATATATATACACATATACACATATATATACACATATATATGTATATATATGTGTATATATATATGAAGAATGTATATATATATGTATATATATTCTTCATGTATATATATATATATTCTTCATATATATGTGTGTGTGTGTGTGTGTGTGTGTGTGTGTGTGTGTGTATATATATATATATGAGATACTAAGATCAAATAAAAAAAAAACTAACCAGTCCAGAGCCACACGCCCTCTATGTAGTCATCACACCCCAGTAGACCATGTTCCTCTGCCTTAATCACTGGGGACCACCCCCATACCCTAAAGCCTGGGGAAATTATTAAAAACCAGCCAGTCATAAACTGTTGTCCCTGCCCTGCTTTGCTTTTCCTGAGGAAGACCCAGGTGGACTAAGCAGTGTCCCTCACCCTCTCGTCTCCTGTCTCCTGGCCACCCTGGAGTCTTCCCCACATGGCCCTGCACGGTGAGTGGTGCCTCCTGTCCCAAAGACCTGCAAATACAAGGCACTTTGTTGTTGTGTTTCCTGAGCGTCTCCTCTGTCTTCTCTTGTGGCCACATCTGACCCACCATCTCATAAGAGTACAACACACACACACACACACACACACACACACACACACACACTGCATCTAAAATACACATAGAATGTGGAGAAGTCCAAAGGTGTTTGTAAGCTGAAGACAAGGACCTAGTGGAGGCATCTTCTTGTTGCTTCCACATGTCCCAACAAAACTCAAATTCCTCCCTGCCTTGACTTCCTTCCTAAGCATCAGGTGACTCTCTGAAGATTCATCTGTGACATATTTCTTGCCCACTCTCATAAGTGGTTCCTACACGCTATACAAATTTCCTCCCAAATGTCACCTCCTCTGAGAAGCCTCCTGTGATATGTCCAGCTCTGCTTCCTGGCTGTCTACCCCCACCATACTCTCTCCCACTGCCTGGCATTAATTTCTTCATAGTGGGTGGACCATCTGATAAACTCTATTAATGTGCACTGGGTTATGTGATTCTCTTACCCTTACCCTTACCCTTCTCATCCCCCTGTAATGGGACAGCCTTGGAGCCTTGGCTTGTCCCACGGATTGGTGCCTGGAACAGGACAAGACATAGCTTCGTGGAATTTCTTAGTCAATCCATTTGCTGTACAAATGGGGAAGAGAGGCCCAGAGATGGCATGGTCCACCCAAGATTACTCAGAGAGCTGTAATAATTGAACATTTTGTTTGAGTCCAGAAATCTCTGCCTTTAAGCATTGCCTCAGATTGTTTTGTTTTGTTTTTAAGAAAATAAATCTTTAAATAACTGGTGGGGACTGTCTTTCCCCAAGGGAAGCCCAGAAAAGCAACTGTATATCCTATGAAGAACATAAATATTGCTGAGTCATGAATCAGAGTTTCAAGTAATTCTCAGGAATACTGAGTCTTGACCTTTCTCCTCTCAGGGTGAATCAAGAGCCACAGGGTTGTTGCACCCACAGCTTCTACATGTGAAAATCTGAGGGCTCTGCATGTTCCCCTGAAAGCCATCAGTGTTTCTCATGCTTGGCATTATTCCCTGGGCTTCCAAAGAAACCCAAAATGAAAAATCAGACTCAGGTTTAACCCTACCTCCTCCCAAGTCCTTTGGACAATTAACCTCCCCTGCTCTTGGAATTCTTCTGTGTTTGTTTGTTTTTTTTTTCTCTATTCTTTCTTTGTTTTTTTCTTCCTTTCCTCATCCCAACAAACTTATGCACTCAGGGTCAGTATCCCGATTTTAAAGATG
The DNA here is from genome assembly GCF_014898765.1 of Herpailurus yagouaroundi. Lineage (NCBI taxonomy): Eukaryota > Metazoa > Chordata > Mammalia > Carnivora > Felidae > Herpailurus > Herpailurus yagouaroundi. Next base: position 10,037,642 of record NW_024412403.1, on the reverse strand, counting down.
AAAAAAATTGATCTCAGAAAGATTCAGTAACTTTCCCCCTGAGACAGCATGACCCCAAAGTCCTAGACATCTTTTCATTTCATAGTAAATCCTTATGATCTCTTTTTGATTGACATAACATACAGAATGGGGTGGGCATGTGAGAAGAGTGAAATAGGGCGAGATAGTAGGAAAGAGGTGGGAGCTTGGGCTCAGTAGGTGTTCCCCGTGAATCTGTAAGAACTTTGAGCAGATTACTTACCCATACTAAGCCTTAATTGTCTCCTTGAAAAAAATAGAGAGAAAATGGTATTGCCCTCATAAGACTGACACAGGAGTAAATGTGACATATATGAAAAATGTATTAACTCTGTGTCTAATCCATAACGTGGTAAGTAAATACGTTATCTATGAAACTGGGCAGAGGGACGTGAGTGTGTGCACCTGCTGGTGTGTGCAAGAATGCATATGCCTGGGTCTGTCGTGAGCCTCTGTGTGCAAAAGCTCTTACGGTGTGAAATGGTGGGAAGCCTGAGCTGACTTGACCCCAGAGAAACAGTCACTTACACGTGCTGTAATCCTGTGGGGTTTTTTGTTTTCTTGGTTTTGGGGGGGCTTGGGGTTTTTTTTTTGTCTTTTTTCTGAAATGCCAATCCTCAGCCACTGTTGGGCTGTAAGGCCTGAGAAAGTCAGACGTCCAGGAAGAGCTGGGGAGACAGCAGCAGGTGACAGCCGAGGATGGCCACACAGACCGCTTCTGTAAGCAGGAGAGGTGATGTGGGTAATCACAGTGAGAAATGAGTATCTTCAAACCACTGGTCTTCTCAAAAACGCTACTATTTCCTTTTTCCAGGGAGCAGGGCTGACAAAGGTAGCAAATACAAAAATAAGAATATAAAGTACGGCCAGTTGAATTTGAATTTTAGAGCAACAATGAATATGTTTGTACCGTAAATACATCCTGTATTTACGTATCTGGTAATTCTTGCTTTGAGCGACGGTGGTTTCTGTGTACCCTTTCTCTGGAGGAGCCATCAGAGATGTGACTGTGTTTGAAACTATTGGTCCCCCTGTGCAAGGAGTGATAGATCGGGGGTGGCCCTTAAAACACCAAATCAAAGAAAGATTCAGGAGCCCTCCCGGGAAACCAGAACATCATTGCGAGTGCGATGCTTCATTTCCCTGCAGCGTCGATGAAAATCTCTCATTCTGTGAAATGTCTCCAGAGTACAAGTTATTAATTTTTTTTTTAATTCTCAGAATACCTCTTCTTTTCATTAAGATACCGGCCATTAGGAAGGATACGTTTCTTTCTTCCAAATAAATAAAATCACTAGCACTTCAATTGATGCTTTCAATCACTCCATCCCCATGTGAGATAAGTATTATTGATTCTGGTGGAAAGTTTCCACAAAGTCAGTGCTGCTTTAGTTTATGCTGTCAAGTTCCCCTATGGTCTGCAAGGAATTCCAAATATTTAAGCTTTTGTAAGCACTGTGATTTCTTTAAGAGTTTGAAACCACAGACTTGCATTGAGGACTATTGTGAAAGGTCTTAAATAAAGGCTTATGAGTCAAATTCCCTGTAAAGGAGCAGAAAGATAACTTTCCTGAATAGGGACAACCTATTTCAAAACGCCCACCTCCAAGAGTTTTGCAGTCAACTAGAGAAGACCAATGAGAGAACCTGTCCTGCTTTTGAGTCTCGTGCTCATTTCACACATATGTGAATTTCAGTTGATAGCCTGTGCCCTCCTCAGGGCAGGAACAGGTGGTTATCAACGCACATGGCCCTGGCATTGACCCTGCCACAGCAGTCCTTGAGCAGAAATGCATTGAATTATTGTTATCCAAAGGGCGCCTGGGTGGCTTAGTTGGTTGAACACCCGACTTCGGCTCAGGTGATGATCTCACAGTTCGTGAGTTCGAGGCCCGCACTGGGCTCTCTGCTGTCAGCACCGAGCCTGCTTCAGATCCTCTGTCCCCCTCTCTGCCTCTCTCTCTCTCTCAAAAATAAATAAACATTAAAAAAATTAAAAAAAAAATTCTTACCCAAGAAGTTTGTGTCTAGGAACCAGCAAACTTGTCAAAGGATGGTTTGCAAGGTTTCTTGTGCAAAGAATCTGAGGCACTTGATTTAGAGCCAACACTCCAGAGCCCATTCCTCTGCTGTGCTGATTCAGTGGGCAGGGAAAGGCCCGGGATCCTGCATTTCAACCATCTGACCCCATCTGACCCGAGCGCCAGGGTTTCTCTGAACACGCCTGGCACACCCTGAAGAACCGTGTCGTATGCTGTCTAAGCCTCTCGGTTCTATAAAGATGTGGGCAAAGTGGCAGGGACAACATCAGGGGTGGCTTACAGATTTCTGATCTCTACAGGACTCCCATTCAGGGCAGAGAGGAAAGAGGGGAAAACACAGACCTCAGGATGCCCGGGGTACAATAAGCCGCCAAGTTCTTTCTCATCCTTCCCCAGTCCCTGGGCGTGGTAGGTGAATTTGGAAAAGCCAAGCTTGAGAAGGCAAGTTGCAGAAAGGCTTCCTCTGCTAAGGGGCCAGGAGGAATGTGCAGGGGGGCAGGACGTTTGCCAGTTCTGGACCCAGCCCCGCAGCAGCCGGTGTTGGCGCCACCCCGGGGGCGGGGGCGCGGGGCGGCATTAATGCCACAAAACCCTCCTTTGCTTTTGAACGCTGTCTTTCGCAAACACCGCCCACGATAACAGTTTTTGTACCACTCCGCTCTTGTGACTTAGAGAAGTGACCTAAAATAGCAAATAAAATTTTCCATTCGTTACTCACAAAAGACCTGAACTGATTCTGTCTTTAAATGGCCACAAAACCTTGACCTGGTTACCTGGAGTCCTCCCAGTATGGCTTCTTCTAGGAGTCAGGTTATAATGCAAATGAAAAACAGTCACCAAGGACAGTAACAGTCTCTGCTTCCTACAAATAGCAAAAGAGAGATAAGACTTCCGAGCTCCTGGCAGCGTAGTCTGGGGACAGGAGCTCAGCCTGACTGCTCGGGTTTGAACCCCGGTTCAGCCCCCACCAACTGAGTACTGGCAGGCTCCTGTTTCTTCATGTTCATATCAAAGAAAATTCCGGAACAGGAACCAGGGAGGATGAACAGAGTAATGACCAGGGATGCTTTGAGGTTTAAGTGAGTCAACTGATGTCCAGCGCTTTGTATCAGGTATGTATTAAGTGCTCAATAAATATTAATCACCATCACCAGAAGAAGAGAGTGCTCGCAGAGTCTCGAAGCCCCCACCAAGTCCAGGGACAATCATAATAGTCTTATTGCAAATCACTGGGTAAGAAATGGCTCTTGCCAATTGTTAGTTCCATCTGTCCACCTGCCACACTAAGGGACGTCTGTCTCCCTTCTTTTCCCTAGAGCGTGAGCACATGTAGTATCTGAACCGAGACTCTGTTCTCCCTGAACTTTTTAAACCTGAGTTAATTAATGATCATTTTTGCCACAAATGAGAGAAATTCCCTGAAATGAAACCAAGGTTAATTCTTCTCTCTTTGTCTGTCTTCCCCTCTGTGTCTCCTACCCTCTTTCCTCCATTCTTTGACTCTCCAGCTGTGTGTGTGTGTGTGTGTGTGTGTGTGTGTGTGTGTGTGTGCACATCATCCTAAGACAGGAGTAGAACAACTAGGAGAAAATACTAAAATACTCAACTGCCTAATTTTCTAACATAAGCTTTCTTGTTTTATCTCCTGTGGGTCCTCCACCCACTGTGTGAACAGAACTGCGAGACTATACAACCCTGATAAAGTAAATGATAAGGAACATGCTTACCTCAGCCCAACCTTAATATTCTCTCATTCCTTTCTTCCTCCCTCTCTCCACTACCTATGTCGCAGACACATGTGAGGCTGAATGTCCTAGAAAATGGACGAGCATGTAGATTTAGCCACAGAGAGGCAATGTTTTCTCTGCATCCCAAATGTTATTAAATACTTTGGGGTCCACATTCAGTAAGATGAGCTAATAACCACCACTTATGTCCTTCATGCCCTAAGGACAAGGAAGGAAAGTCAGAAAGCCCCAAATCCCTTCCCTGGGGCCGTACCTGGAAACTCTCACATCCAGACAGAACCTCAAAGGCCCACTCGAGGGAATAAAGAGAAATACTGCAGGAGAAGTCTTTCATTTTTTCCCAGCTTTCTTGAGATTTTATTGGCAGCTAACATAGGTGGTGGTTTGATGCACGTATATACTGTGAAACAGTTACCAAAACAAGTTGGCTAATGGCTCCAACCCCTCACACAATTAGCATTTTTGCTGTATGGTGATCACACATGAGATCCACTCTCTGAACAGCTTTCAAGTATAAAGTTCAGAGCTCATTTAATGATATCAAGATCAGGGGTGCCCGGGTGGCTTATTTGGTTAAGCATCCGACTTCGGCTCGGGTCATGATCTCATGGTTCATGGCTTCTGGCCCTGCACTGGACCGTGTTGTCAGCGCTGAGCCTGCTTCGGATCCTCTGCCCTCTTCCTCCCCCCACCCCGCCCTCTCAGGTGCACTTGAGCTCTCTCTCTCTCTTTCTCTCAAAAACAAATAAACATTTAAAAACAGATACCAAGAGCAGAACTGTCCAGCTCTAGGACCCTGTGGAATTTTTTTAGGGGATAAGGCAGTTGGGAAAGAGAAAGTAGAAGGGACTTAGGCTGAGATCATGAAGTCTTCTTCCGATGAGACAGAAACATTTCCTAGAAACCAGGATGGGAAGTCGCTTTTCACCGACTCTTGCATTTTACAACTTCTGAAGCTGTGCAGGTGGTTAAAACGGACTTTTTACTTCTTAAACAATCTAGCTGGCCTCTAGGTTCTCAAGAAGACCCGGGTGGGCCTCTTCTCTGGGGCAGGATAGCTGTCTCCCCCAAATTTCCTGGCACTGTTTCCCGTAAGAGCTACAGGACGGCCAGGCTCCCTGAAAATGTAAAAGATTTCAGAACACAGGATAATCTTTGTTTAATCAAAATCTCCTTCAGCGCTGCTGTTTTACCATGGTAATTCCTAGAATGACAGAGGAAAAAAACTGACCTGAAATTTTTAAGTTCGTGTAGAAGAAATTAACCATGGTAGTTTCTACCTTCCAATATTCGATTTCACAACTCTCATGCAATTCCAAACATTACAATTATTACAACTGTAATAGTTGTATACTTATTCTAGCAATGGAATAGCTTTATTAAAGAACAGATCAATTTCAAAGTGTATTAACTTCTATTGCGGGATTCATGGCACAGAAAACGCTGTCATGGAATGAGCTCTCTTCTTCACCTAGCTCCTCTAACTGAATCTCTGGTTATCAAAAGCCTTCTCCTGTATGCTTAGGTCAGATACCTCCCATTGCATACTACAAAGTGGTAAAACAAGTTAAGTGTCAGGTGCCGGTGAGGGGGGGATGGTCAGTGTGAATGCAAAAGATTGGCTTTTCATACGCAGGCAGGGCTTGTTTTCGGTTGTTTTTATTTCTGAAATGAAAAGCATTTCCCAAGCTCTTTGAGGAAGTTGAGCTGCTCCGTGATTTAAGTGACATGTGATGAGTCCCCGCGGTCTCTATCTTAGTCACCATATTAACAATCAGGGATGTGACGATAGCCATACTGTCCTAAATGCACACTTCCCAAAGCACTGGTCTCGTTTGTTGCTTTCTGAAAGGGAAGTGCCCCGGGCAGGTCTTTCTTCATTAGGTCGCAGGCAGTGGCACCTCTGTTATCCTGACATATGGAGTTTCAATAAACATCCCCCTGTGGCCTGATTTCTTACTCTCCAGACAATTCCTTATGCTTTTCAGACTCTTAAAAGTAAAATCTAAATTCATCACTTTTCTGTTTTCTTTTATGTACTCCTTTAAACAGGAAATCAATGTTACTCGAAGAAGCAGAATTTAAGTACAAACAAAACTGATAACTGTACCCCTCCCCCCCAAATTTAAAGAATACCCAACCTAATTAGCCACGAATGAAAGACAAAATTGCCTCGTGACGTGTGTGTGGTCAATCACCCACATAGAAACCAAAAGGAATTGGTGCGATGCAAAGGAGACTTCAGATAAATACATTCATTTGAAGAGTAAATACTTGATTTCTTTCCCCACAAAATTAGAAAGTGATGGTACAGAACAGCAATAAAATGCTGCAAAGATAACAGATGGGTTGGGGTTATTCTGTTTCAGATTTACCCAAGAGAAAGAGACGGGAGAGTTGCCTAATCCTGGTATCACATTTCCGGCTGTGACAGGAAGAGATAGATCATAATAGATAAAAATGGAAAATGTGAAAAAAAAAATCAAATACTTCTAAGAAAGACACAATGCAAGATCCAGCTGCGGTGTATGTGAAAGGAAGTGAGTGTTGCAATTCGCTGAGGCTCAAGTCACATGGCCACCCATGTTCTAATGGCAGAGCTGTGGCAACCAACAGGAGTGGCCTGAGACAGCCAGAGCACCCCCAGAATTCGGGACCCCACTCCTCAACCGGAGCCACCCTCTCCCCCAAACCCAGGGCACGTCTCTGCAGCCTGACGCTCAATATCCCCCTGGACGAGGTCTAACATTTTCACAGTTGCTGGATATTCTTTCTGCAATTCCAACTCCATTCTTTCTCTCTTTTTTTAAGTTTTTCTGTATTTATTTTGAGAGAGACGGAGAGAGTGAGCGGGGGAGGGGCAGAGAGAGAGGGACAGAGAGGATCAAAGCGGGCTCCACACCGACAGCAGAGAGCCTGACGCAGGGCTCAAACTCAGCAAACTGCAAGATCATGACCTGAGCCGAATTGGGACGCTCAACCGACTGAGCCGCCCAGGTGCCTCCAAACTGCATTCTTTCTTACCTGACTCTCAACAGAAAACTACAGGCTCTCGCCATGTTCACGTCTCTTCTCCAGACTCAAACACAGTTTAGCTCACTTACTCTCCTGCCCATGAAATAGCTACAACTCTTTCAAACTCTACCCATAAAATAGCCCTCCCAACAATGCAAGATCCTCCCATGATAAGTCCTCCGGCAAATAATTCTCTGTGGTCTCCATGTCTTCCCATGGAAGAACTGAACGTGCAAATGTCCCCTCATAAAGGAATAAATGATAAGGCGACTGTCCGCTTCACAACCTCCTCTCTGGAATTAGCAGAGGCCCTATAGGTCTCACTCACAGCTGACTCGTGCCTAAATGCTGAATGTGCATTTCTTGAATGGCTGGGTCACCCGGTGAATGAATGGATGGAAAAACACTATGCAAGGCAAGAATCTGTCTTCCCCTACAACCCCAGACTCTCCCATCTACTTAGTTAACACGGAACACAACGCTTCCCAGCAAAGTAGACAGTTAGTCCTGGAGACTGGGGGGCCCTGGGGGAGGGAGTCTCTGTTCTTGGAAAAACATGATAGTGGTAAAAGGAAAAAGGAAGTGCATCTGCTCTAAGGGAACTAAGCCTAAATCAAACATGTCTGACTACTCTCATGGACTCCAAAAACAAATACAGAAATATTTATTGCCCAAGTTGTTAGGCAGATTTAGGACAAACAGACTTGTTTGGGTCTCCTTTTATAAATAGAGTTAAGTACACTATGCTTCTTTAAAAATATTTTTTTAATCATAAAGAATCTTGAGATAGTCTGGTGGGGGAAAAATAATACAAATATGTAACAGTCCCTGGAAATTAACCTTTCCATTGACACAAGGCTCACACATTCCCATCAGAACATTCTGGAATAAACGGCTGGTATTTACTTTAAAAGTATAACCAGCAAATCCAGGCTAGAGCTGGATATAAGCCGAAGAAAGCTCCCATTTCTGGTCCTCGGACTGAAGCGAGGATGGAATGTTCTGTCCCCGTCACTGACCCTCTGGACCACCTGCCACACTGGAGAGTCAACAGCCACTCCACACCTTAAACTCAGACACCAGGCTGCACCGTCCTTTGCCAGGAGCATGGCCTGCCCTCAGATTCACATCACAGGTGCAGAGACAACAAAGCTGTGTTCCATTAACAATAATAGTGGCTTAAATATTGCATAGCATTTTACAGTATAAAGCATATTACTTCCATATGTATCATTTCACTTAATAAACATATATATGTATATTATTTCATTTAATAACCCTGCAAATCCTATGAGGTAAACATACTGAATGTTATTAGCCCCTGCTTCATAGATGAAGAAAACAAATCCAAGGAGGTGAAGCTTCTGCCTGATGACATGCTGCAGTCAAAAGTCTAGAAGCTGGGACATTTGATGCCCAGAAGAGTGGGTTCAGTGACAGCTCCTCTCTGGCTCTCCATTCAAGATGAATGCCAAAAATGTCTTATTCAAAGTCCTGAAAATCAGCATTGATGTGGTCCAGGATTCATTTACATAGTGACAAGCCAGTAGAAACGTGGCAGTGGAGATGGGGGTGGGGGGGGGGGAGGGATGAGACTTGGTGTCTCTGCATCTGAGTCTTCTCATCTGTAAAATGGGGCTAATTGTAGAACCAAGTTCACTGACTTGTGAGGTTTACACACCTGTAGGGCACTGGCCGCTGCGTGTGGAAGGCAGTCAGTACTCAGTGAATGTTAGCTGTTGTTACAGTTGAGGTGAGCCTCACAATTACGAGAGGACACCTTTACTTTGCTTCTCCTTCTGCATAGTCTATCTGACCTGAGATGAATCTGAAATCAAAAAGGTGGATTGATTATGTCAGCAAATCACTGTCCTGTAGATCACAGGAGTGTTTTCCTTAAATTACAAAATGATTCAATTAAACTAAGTTAAAATTAAATTAAAGAGAGTCCTTGCTAAGTGGACAGTCATATATTGGAATGAAACCAATGAGGCAGCCCCCCAAGATGTGATCGCTGCTGCTTTCTGGGGTTGGATTCAGAGATACTCTGACCCTGTGGTTTTCATCCCTGCTCTTGCTAAAACATGTTCCTTCCTGCTTCCTTTTATATTCAGGAGTGATGCTAAAGGTAGCTGAATCTCTCTTCTCTTCTGAGAAATACCACAGGACAGAAATATGTTTAAGTTGGCTTATCCCATAATTTTCCAAACTCATATACACATAAAATTTGTGTGTGTGTGTGTGTGTGTGTGTGTGTGTGTGTGTGTATGTGTGTGTGTGTATTAATATCCTGTAAACACATTCCGGAAAATATTCTTCTAGAGCACAGCATGCAGCAAAAGACAGGATCCTCTTGGACACCATGCAAAGCTGACACCGATAGAAGAGGTTTATCACCTGTGAGTTGAACCCCAGAGAATAGCCTTTCAGCTGGCTGCGTGACCCCAAGACCATGAGAAAACTCTAATCCCAAGCTTCACCCAGGGTTTACTCCATCCTTCAGGACATGTCTAGTTCTGGTAACAGTGCAGAAAAAGCTATCATAGAAGTCCTAGTGCTATAAAGCAATAATGTTGGATAAAACAATAATAATAATAATAAGTTAAATGTATAGCTGAATACACAAGAAAGAGAAAAAATCAGTTTCCAGAAATGAAAAGGGAACTGAAAACAGTGTCCGTAAGCACTGGAACTAAAACTGTAGCTGGCTTGGTGACAGAATAAGAGAAAAAGGTTTTTGGCGGAGAGAGATCCTAATGACTTGGAAACTGCACTTACCAGGACTTAGAAACCAAGTTTGTGCCCCCCGTCAAGGTGGGATGTTGACACGGGAACATTTGCATAAAGTCAGAATTTTCAAAGAATCCCACCCCAAGACTCTACTACCTGGTTAGTCAAGATTGCAAGGAATATTTTCTATAGTCAGAGATTCTTTGTGGGGGGAGAAAACATCCCCATGAAAAACAGAAACTCTAAAGCAGCGTGACTGAGAGAATGCATTGCACTGCCTCCGTGATACACACAGCTTCAGAATGAGAAACTAACATGAAGTTTGCCTCAGCCTAGTGGGTTGCTGGGATACCCAGCAAAGGCGAATGATAAATTATTTCAGTGGGACCTTCCTTAACCCAGGCCAGAGGGATATAATCCTCACTGAAAGTCAGCACACAGTAAGGGATTTAACCTGCCAGCATAGAGCCTGATGCGGGGATTGAACTCACAAACTGTGAGATCATGACCTGAGCCAAAGGTGGAAGCTTAAAAAACTGAGCCACCCAGGCACCCCACAAATGCTCTATTCTGAACAAAGCGGGAGATGCAACAAACAGGAAGGAATGTTTGATACCAAAAGACATCAGAAAAAAAATCTGAAAATTGTAAATGTATGACGTTAAAGCAAGGATATGAAAGGCAGAATAAAACTCAATACGTAAAAACAAGATTCGATGGACTAAAAAAATTGTACATTTTATTAATAACTAAATAGAATTTTTAGAAATAGTAAACTAAGACATTAAAATTAAAACGCAGTGGATGGGTTAATCAATGAATTACACAAAGCTGAAAAAAGAATTTGTGAACTGGAAGTCAATACTGAGGAAATTACACAGCATGAATCACAGATAAAGGTATAGAAAATAGGTAAGCTAGACTTATGGTAGATAGAATAAGAAGAATTAGAATGAATCTGGTAGGAATTCCAGAAAGATGAAATAGAATTAAGGATATACAATATTTGAAGAAACAGTGGTGAAGAATTGTTCACAACTGGTAAGAAATAGGAGTCCTTAGGTTAAATTGAACCCAATTCAAATGAAAAGGTTATCCTTTCGTTTAGACTAAACCAAGTGAAAGTAGAAAACATCAAGGACAAAGACAATATATTTAAACAAAGAAACAATACACCCACAAACTAACAGCAGTTGGATTGTGAAGGTCTTCTGATCAGAAAAAATAGAGGCAGTAAGAGAATGGAATAATGCCTTTAAGTGGCTGAGATACATTTTCAGACGAAAAACAAAAACAGAAACAAAAAAACATTGAGAGAGTTTATACTTTTATATCTACACTGAAAGAACACTCTCTGTATAAAGAAGAAAATTGGAACCCAGAAGGATGTGATGTGAGAATTAAACACTAGTGAATGAAGACATTTGCAAACATACAGATATCTCTAATAGACATGGGCTAGAAGTAAAACAACAATACTGACTTATTTTTATTTATATAAAAGCAAGAAAAAAATATTACACCACAACATCATAGTCTACTGGGGGTCATTACAGTTAAAAACTCCTAAGGCCCTTATATTTGAGGAATGAAGGGTAGAGATGCAGAGGAAATTTAGACTTAATTATGTCAAGATTATTTGTTAAAAATATTTTTTAAAAAAACTGTGTGTGTGTGTGTGTGTGTGTGTAACTACTAAAAGTGGAAATAAACACATGTTTTCCAAAGCAAGAAATGAAGTAAATTGGGGGAAGGCCAGGGGGGAGGTGTCAGGAAATTAAAAAAAAAAAAAAACTCAATAAGATAGAAGTAGGGAAAGCATAATTAAAAAAAAATAAGGGAAAAGTATAATATATACCACAAATTTCAACAACTGTCAATATGGAAAGAGAGCAATTAGATCCTTATCTTATACCATATAGAAACATGTCCTCCCTAAATTAAAATCTTAAAGATATATATATGTATATATATTATACATATATATTGCTATGTTATACATGCACATGACTGAAATTGTGGCATAGAATAATGATATCTTTGAAAAGCAACAAGAGAACACAAACCAAAAGGAAAAAGGTTGATAAAATTGGCTCTCTAATAATTGGACCTCTATGCCTCAAAAGACACTATTCAGAATTCGAAATGACACGAAAAGAGTTGGAGAAATTATTATTACTCTTGGGGCCTGAAGGACTTCTCCAAAGACAGCTGCCTTGAAATATCCCATCTCAAACATCCCATTTACAATGACATTGACTCTCCTCCCAGAGTGGCAGAGTTTGCATCACCTCCCCTTGAACCTGGATGAGACTTTGTGACTGCCTCCACCAGTAGAGCACACTGGAAGTGAGGCTATGTCAACTCTGAGGCCAGGTCATACAAAAGAGCAAGCGCTTCTGCTTTGACCTCTTCTGAGGCTTGCAGTTGGAACCTCACCACTGTGTCTCGAGGAAGTCCGGGTCACATGGGGAAGCTGTGGGTAGATGTCCCCACTGAACTTCCCAGCTGAGATCCCAATCAACAACCAGCAGTAGCCACTCTATGTGAGTCAATGACGTAAATGAGCTTTAGTTAACTCCAGCCCCAGCCACCATTTGTACTGCAACTGCATGAAAGACACCAGGTGAGCATTACCTGGTTGAGCCCAGGCAATCCACAAAACCATCCCCAAACTACTAAGTTTGGGGTAATTTGTTATGTGGCAATACATAACTGAAACACTATGCAAAATCAAAAAGAAACAGGAAACCCAAAAGGAAAATGGGCAAAGATTTTGAACAAGCAATACATGCAAAAGGAAGCCTGGGTAGACAACAAACACACAGAAAGATGCCCACCCTCACATATATCCCAGAAATCAGGTATATGCAAATTAAAACAACAATGTAAAAACATCTTACATTTTTGTCAAAGCTGTAGAATTCTTTTCACACCAAATGTGGAGAGAAAAAAACCTACAGCGATGGTTATGAGGGCAGGCTGAGGGGCCAGAATGCTAAGCATCTGATTCCAGCTCCATAAACAAATTGCATGGCCCTCAGCAAATAGTATAAACTTGGTGTGCCTTAATCTCCTTATCTGAAAAATAGGTTCTTTCTTAGGACTGTTGTGAGAATTGGGTGAATTGGTACATACAATTTGTAGAACGATGCCTGCAAGTGAAAGCAATGAATCGTAAGATGATGGTAATGACATCAAACCAGAAGTCTGAGGCAGTTCTAGTTAAATCATCATAGCCACGATATAGAGAGCCATTTGTTAATTCTCTTGTTAACCTGAAGATGTCAATACTATTCACCTGATATATTCCACTTGTAGGTACATAACATACAGAAGTGCCAGTGCATATGCATTAGAAGACAAACGCACGTAATTATATTACGACTTCATTCTCTAATTGCAAAAAGTGGACACCATCTGGGAGTTCTCAGAGTGATTCAGAACAGTATAGTAATAGGCACTAATCCAGCATCTAAGCCATGGAAACTCCAACTTTGAGCATAACATTCCATTACTGGAGCAGAGGATTCAGTCTTATCCATAAGAGGTTATGGGGTGGAACAGAAAGAAACATGCCTTATTTGGCATTCTACCAGAAATGTATACCATTGTCAGGAGCAAGAATATGGGGTATGATGGTAGCAGAGCCCCCAAGACTCAGCCCAGGGAGCAGAGCTGACAAATGGGACCAAGACAATGTCGACAGTGATAGGATGGTTGGCCCTGTCCGACAGTACTTAGGCATCCACCCTGCCCTAGCCTTGGACATACAAACGTTTGTACAAATATACAATGTACATACATTTTTATAGAAAGATAGATAAACCATACATGTGAATTAGCATGTAGTAGCCCTTAGAAGTTCCAGCTTTAAACCTATTTTCTACTCCAAGGCACAAGGTGAAAGAGCCCTAGTCAGGGTGATGCATCCAGATATAGTTCTGGTTTCATCAGCAACTAGAAACGCCATCACTTAGCCTTTCTGAGTCTCCATTTCCTTATTGGAAAAGAAGAGAAGGGAAGGGAAGGGAAGGGAAGGGAAGGGAAGGGAAGGGAAGGGAAGGGAAGGGAAGGGAAGGGAAGGGAAGGGAAGGGAAGGGAGGAGAGGAGAGAGGAGAGAGGAGAGAGAAGAGAGAGGAGAGAAAAGAAAAGAAAAGAAAAGAAAAGAAAAGAAAAGAAAAGAAAAGAAAAGAAAAAAAGAAAAAGAAA
>NW_024412403.1:9941909-10023777 GCF_014898765.1 Herpailurus yagouaroundi | reverse complement strand
AGGAAAGGAAAGGAAAGGAAAGGAAAGGAAAGGAAAGGAAAGGAAAGGAAAGGAAAAAGGGGGGAAAATCAAGCAAGATCTCAATGCATTTGGAGCATAGCAGAGAAATAATTGGATGTGAAGTGTGAAGTCTAGAGTAAAAAATCCCAGCCATACCACTTAAGTAGATCAGCTTCCTTGGAAAGAATTCCAGGAAGCAGAATCTTAATGAACCAGCATCTACATCTATACATTGGAACTAGTCATATCTCCTTTAAGGGATGTCATGAAACTCAAAGGACACAATTTTCGTTACCTTACAAACCTTAAGCTCAACGGCAAAATTTCCTATTCTGTCTACAAAAGAATCATTGGATCTCTACGATCCAGTAATTCTGTAGCCTGATAGTGTAATGGTGTAGCTTGATTATCACAAAGAGCAGCAAATCTGGAGATGATTTAATATGACCCTAGATCTCCCATTATAAAATTTACATAGTCTATTTTTTGTTGTTTGCATAATAAATCCTGGTATTAGTCACTGGTCTTTGAAGACAAGCTATTAAAGCAATAGAATTCTTAATTAATTTAGTGCAGAGTTTATCAGTTCTGTGTACACAAGCTTACTCAGAGCGCACTACATCACTCGAGTGTGGGGTTGGATAAAGTCAGCTCCCATGGAATAAACCTTATCTCATGCTCCGCAGTTTCCAGAAGCAATTCTTCCTAGATTGGAGATTTGTTATCTGCTCACTCCTTCGTAATGCATTTCCTGGAATAGGTCACGAGTAGTTGAGTCGAAAGCTTCTACAGAATTAGCTCAGTTCTGATACAAAAGGGTCAGTATGCTACCTTGAAACTCACAAATATCTGAGCGCTTATGTCAAAATGAAACCTCAGATGTCCAGAAAGGGATGGCAAGCATTATGCTTAAAAGAACAATTTTAAAGCATTCTCTATATTTAAAAAAATGATACAGCCAGAGGCCTTATACATGGTTTGTAATATAGAAAAAGCAAATATTTAAATAATTATTATTCCCACGTGGTTATTTTTCATTGTGCATGTTTCCCTCCAGTTTCCGTGCATATGCAAATCTAGTAAACATGTCACATAGTAGATTTAGAATGTAAAATACCTAAAAGCTTTTATATATCCCCACATACCATTTTATAAAGAAAACTGATATCCTACCACTTTCCTATTGAAATGGAATTGAGGTGGGGTAGGACGCTCAATCCATTCTACACACTTGAACAAACTCTCCATGTGTGAAAACACCTGTGCCCCATCTATCACTTTGCCCTTTCTCCTCTGTCTTCCTTAACCCTTCATAGCAGAATGTTCTTTCTAGAAAAAGTTAATCTAGGATTCTTAAGGGATGGGTATTTCCCATTGCTAGTTTTGCCAGGAATAAATAAATGTCAGAGTATGATGCATTCCTTACTGTGTCTGTCCCACACCACCTGCCCTAGGCCTTCCTCCACCCTCTCCCTGGCCCCCATGCTCCCCAGAGGACTGCGTCTCCCTCTCTACCAAGCCCCCAAGGACATCAGAGCAATTCCCTCATTGGCTTTTCCCTCCACCTCTACACTGCTCTTAATGACCTTCACTCCCTTCTCCTCCTCCAAAAGACATACCATGTTAGTAGATAAGCTTTTCACCTTGGCTCTTGCTCTTACTTCTTTCACCTCCTTTGGGCCTTTTCCCAGAAGTTATTCCCTTTTGCCTGTATCTCCATTCTATGCCGGATACTGCTATTGGCTCCTTATCTTCAGCTTATAAGTATGGTAGGTCTTCCCCACATTGAAACTTTAGGTATATAACATGTGTATGTGTACATGCACGTTGGTATATATTCACACCCTCGAGCTCTCTTCTTTTCTCCTCATTGCTTCCACATTTTTCAACAACAAACATCCAAATCCCTTCCTGCCTTGGACCCCTCCCCTCGAATTCTACTGAGGTGGCCCTCTAAGGGACCACCTGTAACATGGCTCTTGCCAAGTCTAAAGACCTATTTTCATTCATCATTTGCCTGGGAACCTCTAGGACACTTTCTCCCCAACGTTGCAAAGCGCTTGCTTCCTGCTCTTCACCAACTCCTGCTTTTGAGTCTCTTCTTTTTTCGGTCTCCTAAGCTCAGAACACTTGAACCCATCCTCCTTTGTTTATAGCCACAGATCCTTACTTTCTTTGGCTCATTCATCTTCTTTGCATTTTAAAAGTTTTCAAGGGCTTCACCTGGCCTTCTCTTTTCTCTCCTCTTTTTCCTTCAAAAGTAATATTCAAGTTTATGGCTTCCACTATGGTTTCCCTACGGATACTGCTTACCTTTATTTCTAAAATCTTGAACTGTCTCCCAAGGTTGAGGGCAGATTTTCGGCTGGTGTCTCCAGTATTTGCCAAGCACTTGGGGCTTAACCAGTTCCAAACTTGATTCCTTCTTCTCCCTAACCAGCCCTTGCTCTTAATGTCTATCCTCTTTTTGATAATAGCATCTGAGCCTCCCACTCACCCAGGGCTAAAACCTTAGAGAAATCTTGCATTCCTTCCCTTTTGGCCCCCGTAGCCAATAAGACATCCAATCTTGATTCTACCTAAGGATTATGCATTCTCTTGCTGACACTTATGTTCCCACCCCTAGTCTCTTCTCTAATCACATTTCAAACAACTCTCACACCAACCTTCAGCACACGAATCATGTCTCTTTACTAAAAGTGTTCAGTGACACTTCATCTGTTTGCAGGAACACATCTAATCTCCTAAATTCAGCAAAGACTTCCATAACTTTCCTTCCAACCACAGCTTCCCATCGTATTTCCCATAACCCCCTTCATTACCATCAACTCTTCCTTATGACCACGTGTGGTTCCTCCATTGCCGTGACTCCAACTCTACTGGAAAGGCACATGCTCCATTTCCACATGCATAAATCCTTCATGTCTTTAAAGGTCAGCTCAAAGAATTCCTTTCTCTTCAAAGTGCTTCCTAGTCCTGTCAGCTGGTTGTGATGTCCCCTTCCTTCCCATCCCACCTCATTCTTCTGCTGCCATTACTATATAACTTGGCCCAGCTGCATTTTATATTCGTGAGAGCATTTATTCTTTCCCTGAACTGGATTAGAAGATCCTGGAAACAAAGGTCATTCTTGATTTCCCTGTACAGGCCTGTTGTAGTACCCCCGCACAGTGCCTTGTGCTTAGTAGGTACTCAGTAAATGTGCATGTATCAGTCTATGCAATGGTGGCTAAGAGTCAGGCTTCCAATTCAAAACCAGAGTCATGGGATTCTGGTCAAATTCACCCATGCTCTGTAAGCTTCATCCTACGCATCTATAAAATGCAAATGATAGTTGTACTACCTCAGAGGATGGGGTGGGAATCCAGCAGGAAAAAAATGCATAGAAAACCCTTAACACAGCACCTGGCACATGGTAAATCACACTATTCATGATTATCACAGGACTACGGAAATGCTACTCCACTTATGTATGTGGGTAGAAAACGGTTACCATTTTTTTCTGGGCCACTAAGTTACAGGTGTAACAGCTTTGAAGAATGTACATAATATTTGACCCTGTAATTCCATTTCTGGGAATTTATTTTAAAAAAAAAAACTTTTTTTTAATGTTTATTTATTTTTGAGAGAGACAGAGCACGAGCAGGGGAGGGGCAGAGAGAGAGGGAGACATAGAATCTGAAGCAGGCTCCAGGCTCTGAGCTGTCAGCACAGAGCCTGACGTGGGGCCCAAACCCACAAGCTGTGAGATCATGACCTGAGCTGAAGTTGGATGCTTAACCGACTGAGCCCCCCAGGTGCCCCTCTGGGAATTTATTTTAAAGAAACCATGAGGTCTAATGCAAAGATAATCATGAGATAGAAACATGCATAACGCCTACAACAGCTTGATTTCTTTATTTTTAAATTTAAATTCAAGTTAGTAAACATACAGTGCAGTCTTGGCTTCAGGAATAGAACCCAGTGGTTCGTCTCTTAATATGACACCCAGTGCTCATCCCATAAGTGCCCTCTTTAATGCCCATCACCCATTTAACCCATCTCCCACCCACCTCCTCTCTAGCATCCCTCAGTTTGTTCTCTGTATTTAAGAGTCTCTTACAGTTTGTGGCCCTCTCTGTACAACAGCTTAATTTCTAACAGGAGGACACTGGTAAAGCAAAATACGACCCATTCATAAGATGAGACACAAGGTGGCTATTATATTTGCCTCAGGAGAAAATGTTCACCATATATTGTAAAGTACAAAGTACAGGGCAGAGAAGTTTGTATAGTAAAACCCTCTTCTTTTCTCAAAAGGAACATATGTAACTAGGATTTGTGTGTATGTGCAAATGTATGTCAATATACAAGAACAGGGACAAAAGTTTTGACAGAGGAACTATCTTGCTTCAAGTAATTTATTCCCTGTATTTCATTTCTTTTTCTTTTTCAAATTTTCTGTTTCGTACTTTGAACATATATATTTTTGGCATCCAGATACTACAAATGCTAGAAACAACTCATATCCCCTTCCTCTTGCAAGAAAAGTATCTCCTTCCTCCCCCGAGGTTAATTGTGCTTCATTTGGATTGAGGGCAAAACGAATCTGGGATGATTCATCCAAACCAAGGGATGCCCCAGCAAACTTCATGGCATGAAGCATTTCAGAGCACTTTTTAAGGCTTAAGTTTGGTAAATTAGGACATTTTGTGTCCAAGCCGGGATTCCGGAGTTTGTTGAAGGAAGGAGGTTCCTGTTGGTTGCTGCTTGTCCTGAGTGGTCTCAAAAACACACAGCAACGCCTTTGATGAAAAGCACCCTAAGCATCACAACGGAGAGAGATCTGGACTCAACTATGCCCAGAGCATTCAAAGTCATGTCCAGAAGTGGAGAGCTCTTTGAGCTTTCAGTGATTTTAAGAGGGCAGAGTAAGAGGGGAAGGGGGAGGGAGGACGGCAAGTTGACACTTTTATGAAACATGTATTCGTGTTGGCTTTCAAATCCAATTGATTAGTAGAACCTCAGTTAAAAAAATAAGATCTGAGGTGGGGCGCCCGGGTGGCTCAGTGGGTTAAGTGTCCGACTTCGGCTCAGGTCATGATCTGGCGTCTTGTGAGTTCGAGCCCCGTGTCGGGCTCTGTGCTAACAGCTCAGATCCTGGAGCCTCCTTCGGATTCTGTGTCTCCCTCTCTCTGTCTGCCCCTCCCCTGTTCATGCTCTGTCCCTCTGTCTGTCTCTGTCTCTGTCTCTCTCTCAAAAACAAATAAACATTAAAAAAATTAAAAATAAAATAAGATCGGGGCGCCTGGGTGGCTCAGTAGGTTGAGTGTCCAACTTCGGCTCAAGTCATGGTCTCGCGGTCTGTGAGTTCAAGCCCCGCATCGGGCTCTGTGCTGACAGCTCGGAGCCTGGAGCCTGGAGCCTGCTTCAGATTCTGTGCCTCCCTCTCTCTCTGCCCCTCCCTTGCTCATGCTCTGTCTCTGTCTCTGTCTCTCTCTCTCTCTCTCTCTGTCAAAAATAAATAAACATTAAAAAAAAAAAGATCTGAGGGGTGCCTAGGTGGTTCATTCGGTTAAGGGTCTGACTTTTGATATTGTCTCAGGGCCTGATCCCAGGATCGTGAGATTGAGCCCCATGTCAGGCTCTGCCCTGATGGTGGGAGACTGCTTGGGACTCTCTCTCTCTCTCTCTCTCTCAAAATAAATTAAAAAAACACTTAAAAAAAATATCTGAAAGTACATAATTACTAGAACTACTTGTTTTATATGTAAAGATCACACTGATTTTGAAATATGGGATATTTTATAATCCTGAAACAAGAGGCAATGTATATCTGAGCACGGTTTTCATCTTTGATGTGAAAATCGGCTCACCGACACGTGGCCTGGAAGATGGTGATGTTTCCTGCTCCCTCCCTGACACAGATGCAAGTGTTCCTCTCCTCGCAGAATCTCTGCGGGAAGGAAAACTTAACCCAAAGCAACAAGTTGAATCAGCAGCTATGAAAACGCAAGCACAACTAGGAGGCTAAATGCAATTCAGGGACCTGCACAGTAATGGAGAATCACTGCACCCTGCATCCTGTCTCTAGTGATGCTTAATGCACGACAACTATGAGAGGGAAAACCCCAAACCATACTATTTGCCATAATGTAATGCTGACGTGAGAACTGATAATGCCTTCCTGACCTCAGTGATGAGTGTATGTCATTTGTCCTGCATTAGATTTAATTACCCTTATTTATTTACTGATCCAGGCTTCCTGGCCATGAGGATGGCCCCTTCTCAACACACAGCAAAGGCAAGCAGATGACCAGCTTTTAGAAAAAGCAACTCAAAACGCCGGTTGGAGACGTGTCCAATTTGACACCATTATCGATGGCCAATGCCCTGATGTTGTCCCAGTGATAGGTAGCAGGGTCCCCTTCCTCTGTGGAGGTCGGAGAAAAGGAAGCAGTTGGGACCACAGTGGACAGGTGGACACCTCCGGTCCTTATCAAAGTTGAGGAGCAGATACCTCACTGCCCAAGAGCCTCAAAGGCAAAAAGAAGCAAGGCAGCGAACAAGGGAGCACTGACATCATGTTCTGTGTGTGTATTTCTTGTTCCTCTTGAGCATTAGAAAATGAGAAAGGGGCATGTGGATTGAACCCCTGAAAGATTGACTTTTAAGTGCTTTTTCCCCTGGAGGACATAAGATGGAGAGGAAGACAGAAGTGTTCTGGCATTGGGGGCAGGGGCCGGGTGGTTAGCCTCCAGGAGCCATTTAAAACATGATTGCTCGTCCCTGGGATCTGAGTGATGTTCGGGAAACAAGAAGAAAGGTCATACGGCCAACTGAACGCTCAACCCCAAGCCAGACCTGCATGCGAGACTGTCCCAGGTGTCCGAGGACATTTAATTAAAGAATCAAGCCAGGATTCTCAAATTGCTTTTCCGTTTCCACTTTGTCCTATAAGATACACACATTTTAATTACACTAAAACTAAGAGGGAACATCTCTTCTTCTAAAAGCTTAATTATTAATTAGTCTCAATTATTTCACCACCAAACACGAATAACTTAGGTTTTAAGTGACCTTCAAAAGATGTGCTCATGGTTTGTCTTGAGATTAGTTTTTTTTTTTTTATTTGGGGGAAATGTCAATAACCTGTGTTTTCAATGACCTTTACAGCTGCCCCACACCATTTCTAACATATGGTTGGTACCGAATGCATGTTTCTAGAATGAATCAATGGGTGGTCATGAAAGACGATGATTATTGAGGACAAAGATGACAAACTTGAGCTCTTTTCCAGACATGAAAACAACAACATGCAAGTCATTTCTCATGCAAAATTTCCCAGGGAATGTTATGCTTCTTTGACTTAGTAAAATCAGCTGTCTTGGTGCTTTAAATTCTTTCCATGGGAAAGGAGAAGAGGAAAAGAAGAAAACCAAAGAGAAAATATGCCCAGAAGTGAAACTGCATTGTCCATGAAGTTTAGCTGATTGGGGAAGGATGTTTTTAGTCTCGTAATAAATTGTTCTGTTGTACTGGTGATGAAGACAGGATATTTATGCCTTGCATCTGCTGTATTTTCGAGATCCTTCGTGTCCTAAGAGGACATCACATCCTGGGAAGGGAGAGAGGCTGATGTGAGCAGCAGACGCCATTAGAGGCAGCACTGGGTAGCAGTGGCCCTCACAGCAGCTGGCGTCATTATAGGATGAAATGGTTCCTAATTGTGCTATTGATTTTTCCCCTCTTTAATGGATTATTCTCCCAACGCACTTCCACATCCCACATCCCACAGACATGTTGCCCGGGATGTGTGTTGAACAGTGCATTAGAAGAACATGGATGCTTTGCTCTGCGGGTTACTTAGCGGGTAGAGGAGCCCGGGAGAAGGGATCCCTGTGGCCTTGCAGTAAAGATGCTCACTCCATATATGAGCACTGGGGAGGTATGCTACGTGGCATTTCATTTAACTTAGTCTCTAGGAGGTCCAGGTATGAGGAGGAAGGGGAGCCAGGTAGAGGCCAGTGTTAGCACCCAGCAGCAGTAAGAGATATAAGATACGAAGTCTCACTCGCGTGAGTGAGTGTGGGTTTTATCACAGTGGATTGTAACCGCTCCTGCCTCTCTCTGGCTTGAGCCGCACAGGTCCTTGGCTGGGAGCAGGCTGCTTTCCCACCTGTGCATCCCAGCCAATCTGTCCTGGACCACAGAGCAGAGGTCAGTATCAGCTTCCATGGGTGACCTCTCTGGCCGGGGGTGGGGGGTCAACATTCTTCCTTTGTTCTTTTCATATTTGTAGCTAAATTCCCAGCTAGAATGCGAAACTCCATGTGCGTGATGAACCCATCTTTCTCTCCTGAACTCCCCCCCATGGTTTCTAAAGGAAGAATTAATTCTGATCTTAGGTTCCTCCAAAATGGGAGCAGCTAGTGAAGAAACACAGCTACTGAGGTGCGGATCAGATTGAACTGAGTTCAGATCCAGACCCCACCACCGGAAGGCTATATAACTCTAGTCTAGATGCTCAATCTCCCTTTACTTCAACCTCTTTATCTGCAAAATGAAATTCATCATTGTATCTACTTCCTAGGGTTGATGTGAAGAATAAATGAATGGATTCATGTCAAGTGCTTAAAATTGTACCTGTAAAATCATGAAGACTCAACAGATAGAGCTATTGTCATTATTGTCCCATCTGCAACCTCAGAGGAAAGGAGCGCCAGATGGAAATGGAGAGATTCTTTGAAACTTGGGAGGCAATAGTTGAGTGATTTTGTAGTGATATATATATATATCACCATAGATATATATAGATAGATAGATAGAGATATACATATAGATATATAGATATGGCGCAATCCTGTTGGAGACCTTCTGAAGTACGTTCCAGAATGTTCATGACCTGTCCTTCTAAAGGACAGGAGCCTGGGGCATTTATCACCTGATTCCCCATCCCCAGCAGTTGAAGTGACTTCAGAAGACATAACTCCCCCACATTTCTGGGCAGGCATAATGGCCTGAGGTAGGAAAGCCCAGAGATACTGAAAGCTGCCCTTGAGATGAGACCCCGGCAGCGTGCCCGGGGCGCTGTCCACCCCAGCAGCAGCTGAAGTCAGATGTGGACCAGTGATGCATGTTATAGGGTACCAGAAGCACTAGTTACCTCCTGATGTACTGATGCTCCAGAGTAATCTTATCAGTGCAACAGTTTTCAATGTTATTACTTTCCCCCAAACTCCTCAATAACTCTATTGTCCCCTGAGTAAAGTCCAAATTCCCCAGCCAGAATATCAAAGGCTTCAACATTCCAGAAGAGTTTTTACCCAAACAGTTTAACTTTCTGATCCATTTATGTGAACTCTGCTCTAAACAGGATGGTTTCACGGCCCTGCAGACACTTTCTTCATACTTTCCTCCAATTCATCTCACCTGAAGAACAAAACAAAACAAAACAAAACAAAATTCCTGCATCTTACCTAACCTTTCAGAACTGGCACCAAGTTTTCACCCAACGTCGTCTACACAGATCTCTTCACTCCGTGAGATATTAACCATGCTTTGTTACACATGTATTTTTCCCAAGAAAGTTCATATCCTCTCAAGAGAATGAATTTTGTCCCTTACTACTTTTTTATCCCCTACAGTATCTAGGATTGTGCATAGCTCTATAGTACATTACATTATATTACATATTGTTGACATGAATATTTGAATATCAACCAGAAAGATGCATTTCCCAGTAGCTCTGCTTTTCTGGTTAATTTCTGGCTCAATTACAGAGAGTGTAGGTGTTAGTTGCCCAAAGTGGGTTATTATAAGGATAAGAAAGTTATCTCATCCAGAGAGAGGAAGGAAGAATACAGCTGGTCCATTCAGCCAGGAAATTCTCAGAAAAGGAGTCTCTCCATTTCTCAGCAGTTCCATGGTCCTCCACCTTTCTCTGTGTGTTTGTCACTTTTCCTCTCTGCCTACATGTGTCTCCACTGGATTCAATGTAGCCAAGAGGTCTGAGTGTTTTAGATGCAATACCCATTACCACTCTCAGTGTCTCTGTTCAAATGTTTGTGAGAGGAACCGATTGGTCATGAGCCAGCAAGCTGATTGGTTGGCATTGGGTCAGGTGTTCAGCTCTGCTCAACCATCTATGGCAAACACGATGATAGAATAGAGCAAAACATGGCCTTCTAGACCTACCCTTTCAGCATGAATTATGGGAATAAGTCCTTAGAAAACAGGCCCGTGAGCACAGTAAACACTGAAATATGCCACCAGATACAAACAAAGATGAAATGTCAGCACAATGGATAAAGTATATGAACTGAACAGAACTCTCCAAGTACAGACAAGAAATACAATTAGACAAGAAATACAATTGCTTGGATTTACAAAATATTAGTCCTGGGAGAGAAGAAGGTAAAAGAATATTGGTAAACATGCCATGCCCTACCATTCCTGTCTTTTTGTAACTGTGGCTGTCTTTCACACATCACCTGCCATCTAAGGTCAAATCTTTCATCAAAGACTCTGATTTTCATGGTTTATAGCTTCCTGACCCCAATTTGTCCCATGAGCTTCTCTCTCCCAGATTAGTAGGATATAGGTAACATGATGTGTTTATTTCCACCACCTTCCCTTTACTTCTCCCCTCAAAATGAAAACCAGGAAAACAGCAAACTGATAACAAGCTATAATGTTCCTTTTTTCTTATTGCAAACTCTCTTACAATCAATATTTCCTGCTGAACTTCTATATGCACAACCCCAGCTTTCTGCTGAATCTGTCTTTGTGGAATAATTTCTAGCACCTGAGAGTTCACATGTTGAAAACTGACTTATCTTTTCTTTTTTCTCCTATCTCTGTTATCTGCATGGCAAAACCAGCTTCTCTCTCTCTCTCTCTTTCTCTCCTCTCTCTTGTCTCTCTCTCCCTTTTTCTTTCTTCATCTTTCTTTCACCCAGTATTCTATCAATGGCCATGTGACTGATTCCACCTACATAAAACCTCCTCTGTGAGTTTACCATTTTCATTGCCATTGGCAGGTCTTGCTTATCTACCAGATTAATGTAGTGAACTACCAATACTAACCAGCCTATAACCTTTCTTGATCCCCCAACCTATGTTCTGTTGCCAGGGTTAGATCCTAAGAAAGGTGTCATCTCGAGCTTTTCCCTGGCTCCCCTGCCCCCCATTCCAAGTGATACCCAAGATCATCAGCCTGGGATTAGAATCTCCCCAAACTTCTTCTTACCTAACATTCCATCTTTGCCTTACGTGCTAGTGGGTTGAGTTGTGTCCCCCCCCCCAAAATATATGTTTAAGTACTACCTTCAGGACTTATAAATCTGACCTTTCTTGGAGATAGGGCCTTTACATGTATAATCAAGTTAAGATGAAGTTATACTTGAGACTGAGCCTTAAATCCAATGACTGGTGTCTTTAGAAGAGAAAAGAAGGTTTGGATACAGAGACATAGAGGAGACCCAGGAAGAAGATTGTGTGATGACAGAGGCAGAGACTGAAGGAATGTAGCTATAAGCCAAGGAAGAAGCAAGTAAGGACCCTCGCCTAGAGTCTTCAGAGGGAGCATGACCCTGCAGACGCCTTGTATGCAAATGTCTAGCCTCCAAAACTGTGAGAGAATTTCTATCATTCCAAGCCACTCACTTTGTAGGAATTTGTTACAGCAGTCCTAAGGAACTACACACATGCACACACCCTACTCTCCAGGCACATTTTCTAAACACAAGCCCACCTGCTACCTCTGTCTGTGTCTTTGAAACCTGGCAAAGAAATTTCTAGTGAGGTACCACGTAAGTTCCTAGCCTCTTGCCCTGTGACCTACAAGAGAGTGAATTTTTCCACATGGTGCTGCTTTTGAAATGAATCCTAGACCTCCACCTTTGGGGATTTTGAATGGTGACAGTGGAAGTCCCTGCATTACTCCCCGTGGCCAAATGTCTGCAAGTTATCATCCTGTTCAGTGAGTAACTGGGTTCATATGTGAATAGGACATCAGGAAAAAAGAGAGCCACGCCAAGGCCCTTTTCCTAGACCCTAATGGGCAAAGTCCATTTGTAACTGGGTGTCAACAGGGAACTAGATAGTTGAACTCCAGCTGAAAAGTGAATGTACTGGGATGGTCCTTCCCTTGTGGGTAACTTATGCCATCCAGTAGAAATAGGAGGCAAGCTGTGAACACAAGCCATATTTGCAATTTTGAAACTTAGTAGACGTGTTATGGATGAAGCTTATCTTCCCGAAATTCACATGCCTTAACCCCCCTACCTTAGACTATGACTCTGGAGATAGGGTATTTCAGGAGATATTTATGTAAAAATGGGGCTGTTAGGGCCCTGATTCAATCTGACTGGTGTTCTTATAAAAAGAGCGAATCTGGGCACACAGAGAGACACCAGGGATGCTTGAGCACAGAGGAATGGCCATATGAGGACACAGGGAAAAGGCGGCCATCTGCAAACCGTGGAGGGAGGTCTCAGGAGAAACCAGACTTGCTGGCACCTAGATCTTGTGAGAAAATAAATCTGTTGTTTAAGCCACCCAGTCTGTGGCATTTTGTTGTGGTGGCCCCTGGCATACTAATATACATTTTGGTAGCAAGAAGGGGAGTACTTCTGTAACAAACACCTGAACACGTGCAAATGGCTGTGGACCTGGCTAATGGGCAGAGGCTGCAAGAGTTTTGAAATGCAGCTAGGAAAAGTCTAGGTTGCCTTGAAGGACTGTTGATGGAAATACAGATGTTAAATGTGCCATGGATGAGACTCGGATGTAAATGTGGAACATGCTATTGGATGCCGGGGGAAAGATCATCTTTGTTATAGAGTGGCAAAGAACTTGGCTGGATTGTGTTCTAGTGCTTTGTGGAAGGTGGAATTTGCAACGAACTTGGATATTTAGCTAAGATTTTTAAGCAAAGTGTTGAAGGCCTGTCCTGGTTTCCTCTCACTGCTTATGGTAAAATATAAGAAGAGAGGGGTATATTGAAGTAGGGTTTGTTTAGCCAAAAGGAACCAGAACCCGAAGGACTGGAAATTCTCAGCCTATCTATATTGCAAAAAATGAGCCTGCGTGTCTTGGAGAGAACACCAAGGATGTGGCTGGGAAATCATTTGATAAAGATTACAGGTATGACGTATGTATGCAGTCAGACATCTCAGCAGAAGTCAGGATTAGAGATGGGGTTATACCGGAAGAAACATTGCCCCTTTGGCCAAAGGGGGACAGAGACGGGCCAAAATGAAGGAAGGTGGGGGGACTTCTGTCATTCTAGGGACAGAACAATAGAGCTATCCAGCTGTGAACACGTGTTATCCTCCAAGAAAAGGGAGGAATGACCCTGAAGGTAATGTAGGCAGAGATTGGCAGGTTGCTCCTACCAGCATAGACCCCAAGGTTCCGGGACCCCAGGGGTGAGGCTGTGTTCTAAGTTTCAGAGAACCACACTGCCCCCCAGGCACCAGACCTCATGGGTGGTACTGCTCTGACCCCTTAATCCCAGACTTCCAGCTTCCACAACTGTGAGAAAATTAATTTATGTTATTGGCATTTTGTTTGCTTGCGGTGTTTTGTCAGGGCAGCCCTCACGAATGAATACATCACAATAAAAAAGGAAAAAGAAATAGCTGAGATTAATTTTAACAATATATTCTTGACCTCATACATCCAAAATTATTATTGTTTTAGCATGTTATCAATATAAACATTATCAGTCAGATTTTTTACATTTTTTAGTGCAAAGTCTTTGAAACCCTTACATCACATACCAATTTGGACTTGTCCCACTTTATTTATTTTTTTTTTTCACGTTTATTTATTTTTGAGACAGAGAGAGACAGAGCATGAACGGGGGAAGGGCAGAGAGAGAGGGAGACAGAATCAGAAGCAGGCTCCAGGCTCTGAGCCATCAGCCCAGAGCCCGACGCGGGGCTCGAACTCACAGACCGCGAGATCGTGACCTGAGCCGAAGTCAGACGCTTAACCGACCGAGCCACCCAGGCGCCCCTGGACTTGTCCCACTTTAAATGTCCAACAGTTGCAGTGGCCACACAATGGCACAGCCAGACACCTCGAAACTACTAATCCACTGCTAATTGTCCCTTCCGTACGTATTTTTGGCAATAGATTTTAAAACTGATTGGTGCCTACCAGTAGACCCCAGGGTTTTTTTCTAGACTTCTGCCTTACCTGGTGAAGGCAGGAACAATTGCTATATATAAAGAACTATCCAAATGTGGAAGTTGGGAGGAAATTGGGAAAGCTGGTAGAACCAATGATCCAGCCAAATTTTGCTTCTGAAAGAATGTGTTCAACTTGAGTGCAAGACCAACAGAAACTGGTCAAAACTGCCCAAAGTGAAAACCTCAAGAATCCATGCTGTCTCTTGTCCCAGGTTCCTGCTGTTCCCCCACCTGGAATACTGTTTTCTTCCCTTTGCTGGCAAATCCATCCACTCCCAGCTCGGATCCAATGTCTTCTGTCCTTTGTCACCACCACCACCCCCAAGCTGCCCCTTAGAGCAAACGGCCTGGGTGTGCCGGCACCGCTCTCAACTCTCAGGATAAAACTGAAGACCCTCCTATGCCCTCTGGGCTCCTGCCTGCTGCTCCAGAGTCAGCAAGAGTCTGTCATTCTGGGAAAAAAAAAAGTCTTTCTCGTGGCCTCCTGTGGCTATCATACCCATCCTACCCTTCCAGGACTGTGGGTCTCAGCTTAGACGGTGCTGCCTCCAGGCAGCTTTCTTGGTCCTCCACACTGGGCTAGTTTCTCCCACTACACAATCCTATTTGCTTCTCCTCCCTCTTTGAGCCTCTCAGCCTATTTCCTGTATCAACAGAATCCATCTGGGATTTCTTTCCCCTTTCCATAGCCCTCCTAACATGGGGTCATATCCAAAAAAATAAGTAAATAAATAAACCCATCCCCCATATAGCCTTGAAAAGGGAAGTTGCAGGAAAGGGTACAAGACACGTCTTCAAATTTTATCTTTCCACCTTTCATTCACAATATTTCCTCCTGGAGCAGGGGCAAAAGGGTCCAGGAGCATCTGGCTCCAGGGGCTCCCAAACAGACCGTGTTTGGCTGCTCACTGCTGAAAAAATCCAAAGGCAGAAAGATGAGCGCTGGTGAACCAAGAAAGGAATTTATTTCAGTGAGGCCAACACAGGGAAGACAGCAGACTAAGTCTCAAAGACTGTCTCCAAAGTGCCAAAAATACTTCCAGGTTTATGTAAGGAAAATGTGGGATAAGGATTGGCAAGCATGTGCAGGTGGACAGTGAAAGTCAAGTTGATCATCACCATGATCTTTATTGTGGGAGGAGTCTTGCTGGCTCAGAAGAGTCTTTATTGCTTGGGGAGGTGGTGGTGGTTTCAGTTCCCATCAGGGGATGCTTTGCCCAAAGGGTCTTTTGCCAGAGTTTAGAGAAAAGTTAGAAAGAAGAACTTAATAAATTAGAAAGTTTGAGGCCCAAATGGAGGTTGTTGAAGCCCTCTTTCACTCCCAGTTTGGAAAGCTGACTCATGACCCTCCACCAAAATTTTCTAAAGAATTCTGCTGTCAAACTCGGTCCTGTTGATCTTTTGAAACTTCTCCTCCATTCCTTTCTCATCCCTACCCTTCACCTCCAAAGACACTGAGCTTGGTCCCTCTGTTTCTTCCATATCTACATTGTCCCAAGCATCCCAGGAAAAGTACAAGGAGTGGAGGGGAGACAGTGATCAACCACTTGTGTGTCATTACCTGTAATTTAATGGTTATATTTTCTAGAAACTTTAAGCTCTACAGGGGCAAGGACCAAGTGTGATGATTTTACCAAAGGAGGCACTGATACATATTACTTGATGTAAGATCCATTCTCTTAGAAAGTATACTCTAGAGTTTTAGTAACTGTAGTCACCATGATGTGCATTGGGTCACCAGGATTTATTCATCTTATAGCTGGAAGTTTGTACCCTTGACCAGTATCTCCCCAATTCCTCCACCTTCCAGCACCTGGTAACTATTCTTCTACTCTCTGTCTCTATGACTTCAACTTTTTTAGATTCCACATATAGGTGAGATCATGCAGTATTTGTCTTTTTCCATCTGGCTTATTTTACTCATCATGCTGTTCTCTGTTCTCCAGGTTCATCCATATTGTTATGTCAGGACTTCCTTCTTTATAAAAACTGAATAATATTCTGTATGTGTGTGTGTATATATAAATATAAATATATACATGTACATATATATGTATATGTAATACATACATATATATATATAATATATATGTGTATATATGTAATATATGCAATGTATATATTTATATATGTGTTTGGCCATATAATATTCTTTGTCCAGTTATCTATCAGCAGACCCTTAGGTTGTTTCCCTACCTTGGCTATTGTAAGTTACACTGCTAAGATAGTGATTTCATTTCTTTTGTGTATATACCCAGAAGTGGGATTGCTGATCTTATGGTAGTTCTCTTCATGTGTTAGTTTATCATCTCTCCGTTAGAGTTTAAGAATCCAGGAGAAAGGATCTCAGGTTAAACTTTGTATCTCTCCATGTACTTAAAATAACTCAATATTCATAGTAGATGCTAAAAAGTAGAATATGCCACCCCAAAACATGCCACTTGGGCATAAGAATGATTTTGAATTGAAGGCAATTGAGAAGAAGCAGATATAAGAAAAGTTCTCTGCCCTCCCCCTATATGACTAAAAGCAAATAGACAAATTCAAATTTGTAAAGATGTCTCCACCCCCCACCAGGATAAACAGAAGTTAATCTCTGGAGACAACCCTAGACCCACATCAGCCCAGAGATGTCAGCAGAGGAATCGACACAGTAAACTTGTAAAAACTAGCCTTAGTTTTTACACCATTAGTTTCACCCATTTCACCATTAGTTTCACCCTTAGTTTTTCACCATTAGTTTCCCCATTTATTTACCTTCCCACAATTTGCCACCCCTAAAAACTAAAAATTCTTTTCCTTTGACCTGATTGAATGTTTTTTTTTTTTTGTTAAGATGCTCTATAAGCCCAAATTTTAACCACCCCTCTGAGTTACTCCTCACTGGGTACTCTCATGGGTTTGTGCTGCACTACACGTGCTAATAAATTTCTGTTTGTTTTTCTTTTGGTGATCTGTCTTGTGTTAGTCCGATATACAGGGCCCCAGCCCATGAACCTAAGATGGGTAGAGAAAAGACTGTTCTTCCTCTCCTACAATGTTCAATAGACTGTCAATAAACAAAAGTTATGAAGATGTTGATTATGATGATTTTTTTATTCTCTCACCCATCTTCATACTACAACTAGAAAGGAACAGAAAAGAAGGGAGAAGGAAAGGACTAGGACTCACAGATGAAAAGGTGGCCATGTGATTCTTGATTTGAATTTCTTCAACACATTCAAGTGACACTTTAACCAAAATCAAAGCCTATCAAATGTGACTGTAGAGAAATCTGAATTATGTGACATTCATACAGTGCCTGCCACTCATATCCTAAAGCCCCCAAACACTTTGCCCCCACTCTACCCATCAAAAAACCAGTGTATTGACTATCTCCCACCTACCAATTATTTTTTTTAATCGGTACACTTTATTTTCTAAAGCTGCTTTATTTAGGTTTATGGAAAATCTGAAGGTAAAGTTCAGACAATTCCCATAGACTCATTCCCCCACCTCAAATTTCCCCTTAGCATCGTGGATTCATGAGTTCTATTTGTTACAAGTAAACAATATCGATACACTTTTATTAAGTGAAATCCACAGTTTACATTAGGGTTAACTCCTTGGCTGTACACTCTATGGGCTTGACAAATACATGAAGTCATGTTCCCACCATGACCGTATCATATCAGTCCTTTCCCCCCAGCTAAGCCCTAGCGATAAATGATCTTTTGGCCATCCCCATAGTTTTTCCTTTTCCAAGGTGTCATAGAGTTGGAATCATACAGTATTATTAGCCTTTTCAGATTAGCTTCCATATTTCCTTGGCAATATACATTCAAGTTTCCCCTGTGTCTTTTTATAGCTTGATAGTTCATTTCTTTTTATTGCTGAATACTACTCCATTGTATGGATATTATGCAATTTGTTTATCCATTCACCTATTGAAAGGCATGCTTTCAAGTTTTGGTAACTGTGAATAAAGCTTCCATAAATATCTGTGTGCAGGTGTTTTCATGGACATAGGTTTTCAGCTCATTTGGATAAATACCGAGGAGCACCAATGTCTGAATCACATGGTAAAACTATATTTAGCTTCGTAAGAAATGCCAAACTGCAACAAAACATTTTTTTCTGGTCGCCTTTATCATGTTACCTCCTCTTTTCGGAACAATGAGGTTTGAGAGTGAATCCAACTGACAGCAGTCTTATTATAGGCACAAAACCAAAGCTTTAGGGAAGAAGGAGGAATACTGGCACGAAAAAAGAAAGTTTCAAGCTTCTTGCTTAGCCAGCTTGTTAAGAGGGAGAGCTTCCTGTTTTCTCCCCTGTGTTACAGACCACACATCGCTGCTCGCCTGTCACAGACAAAAGGCAGCAGCTGCCAGCACTGTGGGGCAGTCCTGAGCACAGCCTGGGGCTTCTGAGTTACAGTGACATGTTAGGTAAAAGGGACTCCTCCAGGGCCAGCCAGAGGGAGACGCGCACAGCGCGGCCCTCTGGACACAGCATGAACAAAAGTAAGAAGGATCCTTCCTCTGTGTCTTGGGTGACATACATGTAACAGACGAGTCGGAGCCCACGTCTGTAAATCATCGCAGCTCAGGGAGCCAGGTGTCACCGTCAATGCCAAAACCCTGAAAGTGAACCAAAGCAGCCGTTTCCGAAATCCCCTTCCCCACACAGTCTCCAGCTAAACCCATGCAGAGCACGTGTCGTTCTCGAGTGAGGAGGTCTGAGCTGCACCCGGATTTGGGGCCACTTGCCACGTAATCTTAGAAACTTCGCTGGCCTCTCCGTCTCCCATCGCCTCCCACCTCCACCGCCGGCGGCCAACCCTAAACGGGAATAGCATCGAAAGCCATGTGAGCCGCTCAGACAAAACACAATTTATAATCTCTTAATCACTACCGGGCTAGACAAGCTTCTTCCAACACAAAGTTCCCACGCATCCTCCGTTCCTTTTATGTCACCCCCACGAAGCCACAAAGTCCCTCCATGGAAACGTTGCAAAACCTCTGTAGTAAAGGGATGGCCACTGGCATGTCTTCGTGGGAGCTTTGGAACAGAAATGCAGTGTAGCGTCTCAGGAAGGCTCCTTCCAAAAGAACGAGATGACATCGCACGTGAAAGGTGTCAGCCAAAAACCGATTTGCAGGCGGCCCCTCTGTGTAGGGTACGTTAGGACTAGAAACCCGCTAGAAACCTGCGGACGGGACCACTGATCTGCAGCGGGTTCCTGGGAAAGCGGAAAGCCTGTCGATTCAGAGGCAAAATGCAAGGACGAGGCAGTTCCGTTTTCTTTTCTCTCACAAAGGAATTGCCCTAAGGGTTTCCCTGAGCTCGTGAGAAACTAAAAAGTTAGTTTGGGGTTTGGGTCAACAGATGATACCAAAAGAAGCCTATCCTTTCTATCAGGTAGGGTTAAAATATGCCCTCCCTCTCTTTTTTAACCTGGGAAGAGTCGCCCTGAATTTAAAAACAGGCTTCCACTTTTTTGTAAGTCACCAAAGGACTTCTTTGGTGGCAGGCCACTTTGCCGCTCTCAGATGGAATCTTTGCGGCAAGCCGGGCAGGCAGGCACATCCACACCACCCCTGGCCCCACACTTTTTTCTTTTTTTTTTGCCTAGAGCAAATATTGAAGTAGAGAGCCTTCAGATGTACTCTGGATTCCATTACAAAGAAAATCATGAATAATGCATCAGCACCTCCAGCTTTTATTTAATCTCAATCAGTGGGAGAAAGAATGCAGTTACTGGGTCCAGCTGTCCTCCTGGCCCGGAGGCTGGGAATAAGGGGGACTGAGGGACCCACGAGACCCACAGGCAGTGTGCGCAGAGCTGTTGGTCGCAACAGCCTAGCTCGAGGCTCTGGACCCTGGATCCAGCTTACCGCGGACTCTCGCCCATCTAGGGGGGCTGCAAACCCCAGTTTGGAGCTGGCCTAGCACATGTCCCCAAGAGTTCTTCCTCTGTCCTTCCTCTGTTTTTATGAAACCATGCATATTCGAATAAAGTGAACAGCCTATCCCACAGAGTAAAAGATTACAATACACAGTCCACCTAGTCTATTAGGATGAGTGGATTCCGTGTCCCACAGGCAAGTCCTTGTTTACTTAGGCACACTGAGCATGACATCGAGGAAAATTGCCACACTGTCCACCGAGGGTGCATCATGATGACGGATAGCTTTTAAATAGAAGACACTACAATGCTTTTTCATTTCTGGGGGGATATCTCGTATATCCATGCTATGAATTTTATGTTAAATGACATGTTAATGTTGGGATATGAGACGGTGAAAATGCCATGCAAAGAAGTTTTCATACATGTGTACACACATATAACTTCACGGTTTAAGTAATGGAAATACGAAGTGTACAAAATCCAACGACTCTTAGTATACATACGGAACCAGAAGTAAATGTGGAAACAGAAGTTTTAGGTAAGATAAGATTTTGAAGATAATCAGGAGTGCAAATTTAGCTGGACTGTTGGGTGGGTATATTATGTCTTTTTCATGGTGACTATTTTTCTAAATATTTTTCATCTTTATTTTTGAGAGAGACAGAGACAGAGACAGAGTGTGAGCAGAGGAGGGACAGATAGAGAGGGAGACACAGAATCCGAAGCAGGTTCCAGGCTCTGAGCTGTCAGCACAGAGCCCGACGCGGGGCTCGAACCCACGAACCGCGAGATCATGCCCTGAGCTGAAGTCAGATGCTTAACTGACTGAGCCACCTGACTATTTTCCATGTTTGGTGGCACCAAATACTTGCCACACACTCCTGCACATACGTGCAATTATTTTCTGCTCAGTTGGGGTCTGGTTCTTTACACTCTGATCACCAGCTGAAGTGCTTGAGTTTCTTTAAGGACCAAAACAAAAGCTTAGCACTTTGAGAGTTGTTTTATTTTTACAACCTTGGCAAAGCAAGTGTCATTGATTAAATGTCTGAATTCCAGGAGAGAGAGAGAGAGAGATAAACTTGGCAAATTCTGGCTTCCCGAGGATGCTGGACTGGCCCCAACTAAAGTAGAGATTCCAAGTGATGCTTTTTATTTTAATGCATGCTAATAGATGTCCTGTGGCTTGTCACTGGGTCTCCAGGGGGGAAAAATTGTGTGGGGTGGAGGGGATAAGGGTAAAACGTGTATGTAGATGGATAAGGCGAGGTGGGCGGGAGAGAGCATCTCGAAGTCAGGAATCTGAGCAGCTGCCCCATTCGTTATTATCTCTGCTGACAAGCAACATTTGCCCACATCAGTACTTAATAACTACTGTCCTAGTCTGTCCCAGAGTTGCAATTCACATCCTTCATTAGCTTTGTTTAAAAATAACGGGCCCAAGTTCCATGTTAGCCCCAGATCACTTTTGGATGCTTTCACTGTTTTGACATCAGTATGAGCAGCTGGATCCAAGGAGATCCAGGCCCTGTATAGTTTCAAATGCAGTCCACACTTGGTTTGGATTAATTTATTAACCTACAAAATCCCTTGGGGAGGGGGGAGCTAGCGGGGAAACACCTGAATTCTTTTGTTTTAACGTGTCAGCATCGTTATTCATAAGAACTGCCAAGCGCCCCATCTCCCTAGCCAGCAAAGGCAAGTATGTTTTTAAGTGTTTGGAAATAACGGACAGTATATGTGTTTTAAATGCACTGCGTGCAAACACACGGGCACGCGTGCACACACACTTGCCCATCATTGTTCACCACCACCGGTGTGTCCAGAGGCTAGGAATTCCGCTTCTCTCTGACCGCAAAACTCATCCGAGTTGGAACCCGCTTTTAAGGAAGACAGATAGCTAGGGAGTGAGGGTTTCATCGTGCTCTTTGAGTGCCCTCACCCCTGCCCCCACATCTTTGGGGAAAAAGTGTTAGTGTCAGTTTTATGAGATGCCGAAACCTTCCTAGTACATATTCTGCCCACATTTTTTTTTCAGGAAGGCTTTTGGAAACGTTTAATAACAAAAGTGATGTGGCTGCGACCCTTAGTTAATAAAGACCTCTTCCTGTGGCAGATGTGAAGCCTTGATAATAAACCCCTAGCCATCTTTTCACGCATCATCTCTTCACCCATCATCAAAGTGCCCAAGTGCTTGCTTTAATCTTCCGCTTCACCAAAAACTCAACCTGCTCCCTCCAACCACCAAAAGACCAAATTGTTATATTTCTAGCAACAATCCCTCTCCTCGGGAATCCATAATTTTCAGCTTATGGTAAATCTTCAATAATTTAGATTTCCTGGGGGAAAGGCAATATTAAATTAGAAGGTAATTACATAGCTTTTGACATAAAGGTCTTGTTATTATTGTTACCTAAGTGCATTCTTTGTTTGGAGAAAGGTTAACCGTATGTGTATCAAGTCAGTTCCTAACAAATTTCCTTCCACAAAAAAGATGAGATGCACTTAGAGTAGCTATGTGATACAAAGAGATTCTTCTAAGAGGTGGAGAAACCATGTAAGCTGAACATTTCCTGGAAGTGTGCTTGACTGTGTTTTCCAAGCTTTAGTCCTTGCCCAGGTGATTAAAGCTATGTGTGAGTGGCTTAGGAAATGACAGTATTTTTATGGCAGAGTGAAAAATGGGTCAGAAAGCAAGCTTTTCCCATTGTGGTTTTTTTTTCTTTTTCAGCATCCCCCCTCCCATTCTCAAAAATAAATAAAATGACATTTTTATTACTAATGATGTACAAAATTGATACTTAGAGACATTGAAAAGAACACAGCCATATTTTCAACCAGAATGGATTCTCAAAGGAAAAACTAAAAAAGAAAACCATGCTTCTGTCTCCTCCCCATCTCCTCATTCAACAATAGTTGGTCAAACAACAGTGATGTGTTGCCTTCAGGATAGAAACCTAACTTGCATGTTGGAGCTTGAAGGACATTAAGTTTCATAGTGTGTAAGTAATAAGTTGGTGGCCGGTTCTCTCTTGTGACACAGGGTGCCCCGTTCAGGAAGGGACTTTGAACGCTCCTTTATGCCAACTGAACTGCTCTGTACAGAAATCTCCACATGGAGGCAGACGTCGAAGTCGAGAGTCAGAACGACGCGCAAAGGTCATCGTGGCTAACCAGGGCCATGGCATTGCACCCACCAGCCACCTGCCAGTCTCTGCCATCAGAGTCTAGATGAATGGTTTCCCCCTGGAGCAGTGCCTGGTGCATTCTGTGCAGCTAGAAGGGTCAGTCCCCAGGCCAGCTGACTCGTTTTGTGAGTTAAGCCGGGAGACAGATTTCAACTCAATATAAGGAAAACGTTTTTGGAAGAGTCAGCTGTCAAAGGTGACAGTGGTGCTTGGAAGGCAGTGAGGGCTCATTAGAAAGGGTGTTCAGGCACAGTGTGCCCTACCTTCTGTCAGGCACTTTCAGAGAAGGTTTGACACTGGCCTCTGCCATGGGGTGTCTCTACGGTTAAGTCTTTTCCCATCCCGGATGGTCAGGAATTCATCATTCAAACACCAGTCTTGAGGCTTCTGAACTTGGAATTGAGGCATGGGGGCCCTGTACAGCAATGGAAATGGAAACAGCTATTTTGACAGTTCTCAAACTTAAATACGGGGGGGGGGGCAAAGTTGGGGACCCTCTCTCAGAAAATAAATAATTGTCACGGATGCAATTTTCTCCCTTTTACCCCCTTTTACCCATTTTGGGTATGTTGCATCATACCCAATTTCCTTTTCATGCCAATATTTCAGAAATCCTTGGTGACTAAGCCACATCCTCCCTTCTAAGAGTAGTTCAAAAGGTCCCAGACAAGACCTAAGAGGAGGTAGGAATGGTCTGTGGTGTGTGTGTGTGTGTGTGTGTGTGTGTGTGTAGATGTGCAAAAATGTGTGTATTTTTTCAAACCTGCTTTGCAAAGTCAAAAAGTACTCCTAATGTGCACATGTGTTGGACCAGTCCTGCCCTCTATGGAGATGCTTCCCACCTCCCAGAGGAGCAAGGCAGGGTCTGGCCGTCAAGGTGGGCATCTGCAACAGTGGGTGCCCATCTACCCTCTCACTTTCACCAGAAATAAAGAACTGGAAAAACTTGAGCCCCAAATAGTATTTCACCAGATACTGAACCCAAAGGTCCTTTACTTTCTGCTATGGAACTCAAAAGGCAGTGTGGTCACCTAGAAAGATCATGGTTTGGGGACTTCATCACTCATGAGTTCAAAGCCAGGTCAGCCACCTCGTAGCTGTGAAACTTTGGCAAACCCAGTCGGGGCGAATGCACACCAGCTTCCTCATCCGCAGACTGGGGACAGTACCTCCTACGCCTCGTGTCGATGTGAGGCTTAACGAGTTAACCTGTAAGAAAGCTCGGCGTCTGGCTCCTGGAAGTACACGGATTCAGGTGGTTCGATTTGAAAACAGTTCTCCAAACCTTCTGTCTGGATGTCAGAGCAACACAGACAAACGGGCATGCACTTGAGGAGGGAGGTACACTTCCTTGACAAGCTCAGTTGCCTATCAGTGGCCCCTCACAGACTTCCAGAAGCCTGCTT
Organism: Herpailurus yagouaroundi; assembly: GCF_014898765.1. Lineage (NCBI taxonomy): Eukaryota > Metazoa > Chordata > Mammalia > Carnivora > Felidae > Herpailurus > Herpailurus yagouaroundi. The sequence goes on along the minus strand of NW_024412403.1, from coordinate 9,999,113 downwards.
GCCTTCCCTGAACCTGTTCTTGAACTGGCCTCACTCAGGCTTTTCCATGTTTTGGACAAAGCAGTCAACTTGGTCCAGTTGATAATTAAGATAGTCTGCATTTTTGCCAACATCAAGCTGTGGGATTCATCTGAGGCACTCTCCTTAGGCAAACTGACGAAATGAACCATTTCCTAGATAATTCAAGCACAAATGGAACGGAAAATTCAAAATACCTCTGCTCCCAGCTATCTGATCATTTCAGGCAAAAGGTACACTTGAGCCTGAATCACATCAAGTATAACTCCTGCTTCACTTTGCGTGGGTACAGGGGGCTCACGCCTTCCTGTGTCACTAAGGAAAGTAGGAAACGCAAAAGAGGAGAAAAACGTGACTCCAAAGAAGCATTTCCTCGTCGATGCAACACTGAACTCAAAAGCCAAATGGAGCAGCGTTCCTCAGCTCTCCAGGACACAAGATTTCCTAGAATATTCTGTTAAGTCCCAAACGAGCTACATTCTCCCGAAGAACAAAGGATGCTAGGGGGTCTGCAGAAGGCGGCATCCTTCCAGGAAACGCGGCTTCGGGGAATGATGTCATAATGCTGCAAATATCAACCAGACCATGTGACCTCCTCCCTCCCAGACCACCCTGTCCCCCTCTCTGTCTCCCAGCACGTGGAGAGCAGAAGAGCCAGTTGGGGGAGGAGCGAGGGTGCCTGACAACAGGGAAGGCAAGGAGGAGTAAACCCACCCCTCAGTTGATTTTATGATTGTACTTGGGGAAAAACAACATTGAACCCCTCGAGAGTGTTTTGACGCGTGCATGGTAAGCTCCGTTCGTTTTCCAGGGCAGAAAAAATGCAGGTCCCTCGGGTTCCCAGAAGGGCTGGTTCTGAATTGAACTCTGGGGAAACTTCCTGCAAGTGCCCAGTAAACAGTTTCTCTATGGAGTCACCCAGTGGTGGTCTACTCCCCTCCCCCAGGAGGTGAACGAAGAGTAATGTCTCCACTCCCCCATGTACCAGATGTGTGGCCACAGGAACCCTAGGGCATCTACCTAAGTCTTGCTTTTCACATGTGCAAAGGGGACCATAAAGCCTGCCTCAGGGCACAGCTGCCACCCGATGACGTGGGTGGCCTTGGCCTCCAGAGGATGTTAGACGCAAGCCAGTCTTCATTTAGGGGACTTGTTTTTCCAAGATCAGCTTTATCATTCTCTTTGCTGACATTACCCCCTACCCCACTCCACCCACCCCATTCTGAAGATAACAGGCTTCCTTTTTCTGCCCCGTGATGGAAACGCGAGTATACGGGAAATGTATAAAGAAAAAAACAAAAATCCACCCTCTTGTAATCCAAAGGATACATTAGTAAAATTTTCTTCTGGTCTTTTTTTTAACCTTTTTTTTTTTTTTTTAACATTTAGGCTCATATTATTTAGATAACTTTTATTTTCATTTCATTGTATATTATTTTATTATGACTTTTTTTGTCCTGTCGCTGGAACTTTATCTGTAATATTTGCGGCCTGTGTGTACGTGTGTGATTATAAACATAACACACACAGCCTAGAATCTAGCCATAACCTCATTGTTTTACGAGAAGAAAAGGAGCACGTAGAATGCCCAAACCAACCCATGGCCGAGAGGAAGGTCCAGTCCCCAGCATGGGAACAATTGTAAATTTCAGATGGTGAAAACCTTTCTGGATTAAGCCATATGGCAAGTGTATTAAGGGTTACATAAACAGCCACTAGAGGAGGTCCAGGATTTGATTCTCTTTCCTGCCCGTGCTCTGGATGATGTATGAATCGGACTCAGAAGTCACTGACCCCCAGCTATAAGATGAGGGGGAATTCTTGAAGAGCCATGCAGACCCGCAGAAAGCCTGGGATGCTGTTAAAATGTAGCGCTCCTGCCAGATTCATAGCAGATACGACTTTTATGCATTTATTGAAAGGTATAATTGTGTTTAAGAAAAACAAAAGGAAAGGAAAGAACATGACTTGACAAGGGTTAGATGTCTTTTGAATAGAGGCCTTATTAACAGCCAGTGGGAGAAAATGCTCAGACTTTGGAAAATAATAATCCCCTATAATCAAATTATTTAAAAGTAACTACTGAGAAAAGTTGGTGGATGTTTCGTTGTATTTTTCTATGTACATCTTAATAAAATTTGAATCATGGACACACATTTGAGTGAAATTTGAATCCAAAGCTTATACAAGTCTACATTCTGCTTTTTATTTCACTATAGATCAAGCATTTTCACATGTGACTGAAATTTCTTCCAAACTCCATTATAATGACTGTAAAATATTCCATCGTGTGTCTGGAGCAGAATTTACATCATGCTCATGGCGGTTGGACGGCTTTCCAAATGTTGCACGCTTACAAATATCTCAGTAATGAATGTCTGTGTTGAAAACTTTGCTTAGAGTTTCTTGTACTTCCAAGGAGGAGATACCTCATGGTGACTTCTGAATAAAAGGTGTGAGTTTTGTTTTAAGGCTCTTGCCAATGGACGTTTCAGAAAGATCCTTCCACTTACACCCCCCTGAGCAATGGCTGAGGGCATCCACATTATCACACCCTTGGCTAAAACTGGCTTAGCTATGACTGATCTTTGCCAGTGCTGTGCAAAATGCCAGTATGATTTTAATTTGCATTTATTTGATTTTATTTCCTTGATTTTGATTTACAGTTGCATGGGAAACACTTTATTTGCACTTGGTTATTTCCATTTGTATTTCTCCTGTGACTTGTCTTCATATCTCTTGCTAATCTGGCTATTGGGGTTTTTATGTCTTTCTTACTGAGTCGTGAGAGTTTTCCTAATCAGATGATTGCTGACCACAAGTTGCTTCATCTCATTTGATGCAAATATAGCTTCTAATTTGTCTGCCTAACAATGTTGTTTATGGTGTTTGTGACACTCAAATATCTCTGATATTTTATTGCTATATATCTACTTTTTGGTAACTTGTAAAATTAGTTTATGCTTAGAAAAGTCTTGCCTAATATTTGACAGATATTTGCCTCTTGTTCCTCACACCATTTTTAAAATGGTTTATAGAGGGCTTAGAGAAATACCGAGTTCAGGAATTGTCAGAAGTTTAGAAACCAGAATTTCAAAAGTCGGTTGACCATTAGTCACTGAAGCAATGTTGGCAAGCTGGCTGTTGCCAATTGAATTTTAGAAGCATGGAACTGTCACCCTCAGAAGATGAGCTCATACAATGTCGTCGGTGGCTTAACTGGTTCTGTTGATCATTCTGTGACCAAACAATTGCCAGTCCTCTCCCCTCTGGAATTTGTAATACAGAAAAATTTTATTCTCAATATCTATCCATCTCTTTCTCTTCCACATCTGTCTCCCTTTCTTTCCTCTCTCCTATATCACTCTTCATTTCTCTTTTGTGCTCATGTACATAACGTCTTCCATATCTATCCATCTATCCAACTTTCCTGTCAGCCTTCTGGTCAATGGATCTATATCTTACCATCTTCTAGTGATATGTGTCTCTTTACTATCTGTGAATCCGTCTTCTCTATCCATCCATTCATCGATTCATTATTTCATCTCTTTACACTCCCCCAATTGTCTAAAAAAGGTGTCTGGAATTTTATAATATCAACTCAAGTGTGTACAGTGATGATTCCATATCTTTCTATTTCGAACCTGGTTTTCAGATGACCTTTTGCCATGTTCGGCTTTCTTGCAAATCTTATTAGTTTTCTTCTTTCAGGGCTACCTACTTGCAAATCTTATTAGTTTTCTTCTTTCAGGGCTACCTGCATCTCAATCCTGAATCTTATCCCTCTTCTCTGACCTAAAGACAAAGCATGAATTGATGGCCTTGTCCCCTACCCCACAGACTTAAGTTCAGTGGTCACTTGGTCTCCTGTGGCTACCCTTCACTGAGAGCCATTCTTTACCTATTCAGGAGTCTGATCATCTGAAAATGCCAATATTCCTGAATGTTTTGGTTCAGTTTGTTTGTCATTCCCTAACACCATACATGAAGATCACAACTTTTGAATAGGCAGTTTCTGAGATGTTTTCCGTCCCAGGCCCTTTCTATGGCTAGTCACATCACAGGTGCCACACACACCAACTTTTCACATCTGCCTTAAGCACTCTTACGGTACCAGGAACTGCAGTCCTGGAACATTTAACATTTAGAGGTGATGAGAAGGGATTGTCTCTGTAAGGGATATACCTATCCAGGACATCTCAACATGCAGTTCCTGGGGTGCCTGGGTGGCTCAGTTGGTTAAGCTTCTGACTCTTAATTTCGGCTCAGGTCACAATCTCACAGTTTGTGAGATTGAGCCCAGCATCGGGCCCTGAGCTGACAGTGGGATCCTGCTTAGGATTTTCTCCCTCTCCCTCTCCTTGCTCCCCACTGTTCTCTCAGAATAAATATACACACTTAACAAAAAAGCACTTTCTGATTAGGACCAGCTGGATCTCCATTTCTGCCTCGTGAAGGTCCTGAGACCCTGCAGGAGATACTGGCTGTGACTGTGGAAGGAGTTCTCACCTTTATGATGTGATGACGTTCTTTACAGACATAAAGGTGGAAGTTCCTTATTAGATCTGGCAAACAGTTACACAGTCCTAGTTTGGGGCCTTGCTTAAATCTTTTTACACATATCTCTTTATTAATTAGTAATATTTGAACGTGCCTGGAGAAGGATGCATATATGACACTGGTATCAATCCTAGAAGGAAAATGTCATTTGTGAAAGCTGGATGTCCCATCAATATAGACGGACCCTAGGATTTTTATTCATTTTCCTACTGCTGAACCTCTGGTTTCTCCATATATTTTCTCTACAAAGGACATCTTTATAGATGAATCCTTGCCTACATTATAGATTATGTCCTAAGAACATATTTTTAAATCTCTAATCAGTGAGACAAAGAAATGGACATTTTCAGATTCTTAAAATATACCGAACCGCTTTTGAGAAGCTCTTTGCAATTAAAGGGCTTACCAACAGTTTTTCGGAGTGCTTATATTTAATTTCTGATAATATTATTGGATTTTTTTTTCTGGTAATATAAAGTTGAAAAACAAGAGGTGACCAGCACATTTAAAGAGACGAAGGAATGGGATGGGCAGAAGAGTAAACCGTGCAGAATGCATGCCCTTGAGAAGCGTACACTCCAGTGGGAAAGGCTTGGCACAGCAGGTGCCTTGTGGAAGGTAAAGACAGCAGCTAAAGTCCACAGATGGCTGGGACTGTCCTCCCTGGGCTGTTCTCCCTGGGACCTTGGCGTCTGAGCTGAGGCCAGGGGAGGGAGCAGTCTTATCTAAAAGAAGAGTTTCTGGGTGCGGGTGTGCCCCGGTGGCTCAGTTGGTTAAGCTTCCATCTTCTGCTCAGGTCACCATCTCACGGTTTGTGAGTTTGAGCCCCGTGTCAGGCTTGTTTCTTTCTCTCTCAAAAATAAACATTTAAAAAAATTATTTAAAGGAATATCTTCTCAGGCAGAAGAAAGGTGGTGTGCAATACACACTGAGGCCCGCACAAATTGTGAACTTGAGAAACGGAAAACTTGAGATAAAGAGGTGCCCTTGAGACCCAAGGGCAGAGGCAGGGCCACACAGAGATTTGTGGAGAATTCAGATTTGAATTATCATCAGCCCCTTTTAGAGAGTCTTGGTAAGCAGAGTAAGCGTGGTCTAATGGATTTTCCTGTATGTTCTCTGGTCTAGACTAAGGGAGATCACATTTATAAAAATGACCCTACTTGCTGAGGAGAAAACAGACCATGAGGGGCAGGAATGGAGGCAGGGAAATGTGCTGGGGTCGTCACATGGCTCAAGAAAGTAATACAGGGCAGTGAAGATGGTGAGAAAAATCCACCAGATCTGAGATACAAATCAATGATGAGCCATTTCTTGGTGTATTTCCCATGCAATATTTGGGACATATTTATGCTTATATTTTTTTGTTGTTTATCTGAAGTTAAAATTTAACTGGTGTCCTGTATTTTGATTTGCTGTGTCTGAGACCCTGACATGAGACATTTCAATCATTTTAGTGGAGGAGATTTCGGTTAAGAAAACTGAGACAGAGCATTTGGTGTGGTAGGAAGAAAACGAGGTGTGATGCTTAATTTTGTGTCAGCTGGCTGGGCAACGGTACCCAGATAATAGTCAAACATTATTCCAGAAGTTTCTGTGAGGTTGCTTTTGGATGAGATTAACATGAAATTGATGAACTTTGAGTAAAGCGAATTGTTCTCTATGATGTGGGTGGGCCTCATTAAGTGTAGGCTTGAGTAGAATAAGGACTGATCCTCCTTCCTCCCTCCCCCCAGCAAGGAGTTCTGCACCAAAGGATCTTTGGACTTGACCTGCAGCATTGGCTCTTCTCTAGGCCTCCAGCCTGCCAGCCCCCCTGCAGATTCTGTACTGACCCCTTGTATAATCACATGAGCCAATTCCTTAAAGTAACTCCTCTCTCTCCCCCTCCCTCCCTTTCTCTCTCTTTACACACACACACACACACACACACACACACACACACACACACACATTTTATTGGTTTGTTTCTCTAATAATATACCACGGGTATGTGGTATCCCAGGACCACAGAGGAGAAAGGTTTAAAGCAACAAAAAATTGACTTGGCAAAGGTGGCGTATTGGCCACTTTGACATAAGCCATGATATAAAAGAACATGGTATCTTATCATTTTATTTGTGTTTATTTGATCACTTGTGAGATTTTTTCATAATTATTAACCATTGCTGAGTTTTTTATAACTGCAGCTTTGCAGGAATGTGGCAAGGCCTCTCTTTTCTGACCCAAATGTCTACGATTTAATTTTGGCAGATGCTTTTGGCGCCCTGTTTAGCAAATAAATGTAGTGCCAGGTAGCAGTCGATGCTGTGATGAAAAGCGAGATAAGCAGACAGAAAGGGGACAGGCAAGGGCTGTTATTGAGGAAAGGGTGGTCTCTGGGGAGACAACATCTGAGCAGAGACCTAAATAAAGCAGATGAAAGAGAGAGGACACTATCTGGGGGAAGATCAGTGAAGCCAGAGAACAGCCATGCAAAGGCCCTGAGGCAGGAGCATGCAGTATTCTTGCCTGGGACAGGTAGCGAATTACAATGAAAAGAGCTTAGAATTGTGGTAAATTCTTGTCCCAACCCTGCCATTAACCGGCGGCTTCAAGTGGAACAATTCCCTTCTCATCTTTCAGTGTCAGTTTCTGAATCTGAAGAACAATGGGAGTGGAGGAGTGGCTCTTAGGTCCTGGCCCGCTCTCACACCTTATAATTCCAGGGATAGAGGAGCACTGTAATTGTCACTTTTTTCCCTCAGCAGGGTCTCATTTTCCATGATTGCAGTTTTACGTGTCAGCCTCTACTTGCCCACTATGCTTAGGCTTTCAAACGGGTGGAGAAATATTTTCTTGAGAGGTTGAACTTTGGAAAACAACGTGCTGTGATGTGGGACGCTTGGTCTGAGAGGAAGAATGGAAGGCCTGCTCTCCTCCCCACGTGCTGGAGTCTGGCATGCGTTTGTACACATTCTGCGAAGGGCAGGGCCTGGCAAGACACCGTTTTTCCCCAGAGAAACGAGTAGACTATGAGAAAAAACCAGAGCCTTGTAATTTATGGCTCTGTGTTAACAGTGAGGGGAGTCAACACGCGAAGCCATCTCTGTCCTGATAAGAAGTTGCTTTGGAGACAGACCTTCGTGAAGCATAGACATAACAGCGCATAGATGGAGACCCCATTCTCCTTTGTCTTTGGGCAATTAAGAGCTGGTGGAGGAAAAACAAATGCCCGAGTTCTTTTTAATGACTGCTACGTGAAATAAAAGAACACATTTGCTTTATTCTGTTGTAGAATTTGCCAACATACTGAATTTTTTCATTTTGCCCCGTCTGAAAAAATAAAGAAAATTGGCATCCAGTGAAGCCTTCCCACAACTCTTTTTTGTTTGTTTGTTTTCAGGACAAAGAAGAGACTTCAGCATGGAGAACAACACGAAAATGGTAAATGAATGAAAAAAAGCATTCATGTCTGCCTTATGGCCCCCGGCGGGATGGACAGAATCTTACATGGGAGGGAACGTTCTCTTACTTCCTCTGAGCTAAAAGGTGGGAAAACTCTGAAATTATCTTCCTAGAAAACCTGGATCTTCTGGCCAGGGGGAAGGAAATGACCTTTTCAGGCTTGCTCCAGTCTGTTTACAGGCCTAAGGTCAAGACTGGAAGGGCTGGTGGATTCTCAGTGTCTCCCCTGAAACTGTGGGAAGGTGTTCCAAGGATTGAAATTTGCATGCAAAGCAATAGATATTCAAACCCATGCAGCCCCCCTCCATGTAACAGAGAAGATAAAAGCTGTTTCCTTTCAAAGCTTCAGGTTAAAGATGGAAGAATCAGCCAACATGTAATCGTATAGCGGAGCACTCAGAAAGGCGAGGAGGGAAGTCAATGATATCCAAATATCAATCTGCACTTAGGAAAAAAAAAATTAACCCCTGAAAAACTACTTTGAAAAACCCAAGGAATGTCTCTGTCTAAGGCTCTCAAAGGAGCGGGCAGTGGGGGAGTTGGGGGGTAGGGTGGGCGTGGGGAGTGGATTCTGACTCCAGGGAACATTTGTCAGTGTCTGGAGACATTTGGGTCATCACGGCTGGGAACGGGAGAGGTGCTGCTGGCATCCGGTGGGCAGAGGGTACCAGGGATGCTGTTGAAGGACGTATCATGGGCAGGACTGTCCCCACAACAAAGAAGATCCATCCCCAAAGGTCAAGAGTGCCCAGGCTGCGAATTCTCGTCTAAGGATTCCATGCTGGCACTTAGACAGTTCATCTACTCAGGATGTTTCCCTGGCTCATCTTGAGTATTCCCAGGGAACTCCTACCCCAACCTCAAAGTGAAGCCCCAGGGCTTTTCCATGTTCAGTTTAGTGCTGGTAACTGCTTGGCCCAGTCTGTTAATTACGAAAGCCATACACCAAAGAAGGCCGGCCGAGAGAATAATCCCTGTCCGGGCTAATTGATTCCCCCAAGAACCTCCTATCTGCTGTCTTTGCGGTCAAGGAGAGCCGATTTATGAGGGAGTTAAAACCTATCTGTGTCCTTCTTTGTAAATAAATTGTTTAGAGTTCTCAGATTTCTATCTAAATAGTTACAAACTTTATCAGGCCCTGCTGTAGTGTTGTTCAAAATAGGATCCTGCAATTATCACTCAATTGCCGCCTTGGAAATGAGACAGTCAGGCGCCGCTGGCACAGCCCCAGGACAGCATTCTGCTCCGAGATACCTATCGGGGAGAGTCTTCAACTTGATGCTTCCAACAGGGCACAGGACATTCTTTGTAATACACTTCTGTGTGTCCTGGGAGGGTTGACGAGATGAACTGACTGCTTTGTGTTTGTAACAGCTTCTTGAAAAGGAAGGAGCTGTGTGTGGGCTTGCCTCCCTGGCTCTGCATGTCAGCTGCAGACCACAGACAGCACCACCCCCTGCTGTCCCGCATCCTTGGAGACTTGACGTGGTACCATTTGGTCAGCCTGGGACACCTCGCCCAACGGAGCCTTTTGTAAGGAACCATTTACTAGGTCTTCCAGTTACTTTGGTCTATTCAAGCAGGGGAAACACAGAGCTATACTTCAATTTACCATCAACATCCCCTAACAATGTCAGGCCATGCCTGGCCAGTGTTTCTCTTTTATCCCATTATCACTACCAGCCGCGTTGAGGATGCGTGGGCTTCACTAAATCTCCACATCTGATCTATTTGTCATGAACAGTAGCCACTATTAAAAAACACCTAAGAGCTTGAAAATTTTGTTCCACTTATGTTTTAAGTTTACATTTTTATGGGTCTTTGTAGGATTAAGAAGAAAATTAAAATGATCTGCTGATAATCACTTAATATTTGCATACACTTTTCTATGAATGCATTTATTTATAAGATTGATTTATACAACATACACTTTCTAAACTTGCTATTTTTGATTATACTGAAAGCAAATTTTCATATGATTCCATACCTTTTTATTATATCATTTTATGAATGCATAATATCCTATTGTAAGTATGTAGGTTATCCAATTTATGGAAACTATTTTGTCGACTATTGAGGCTATTTTTAATGTATCTCTAATAGAAACTTCTGCAGAGCTCAAAATGGTCCAAACACCTAAATGTGAGACCTGAAACCATAAAAATCTCAGAAGAGAGCACAGACAGTAATTTCTCCAGCATTGGACATGGCAACATTTTTCTAGATATGTCTCTTCTGAGGCAAGGGAAATAAAAGCAAAAATAAGCCATTGGGACTACATCAAAATAAAAAAGCTTCTGCACAGCAAAGGAAACAAGCAACAAAATTAAAAGACGATCTACTGAATGGGAGAAGATATTTGCAAATGACATCTCTGATAAAGGTTAGTATCCAAAATATATAGAGCACTTATACAACTCAATAACAAAAAAACAAACCAATTAAAAATGGGCAGAAGACATGAACAGACATTTTTCTAAGGAAGACATCCAGATGGCCAACACACATGAAAAGATGTTCAACATCACTCATCATCAAGGAAATACAAATTGAAACCACAAGTGAGGTATCCTATTGCCTCACACCTGTCTGAATGGCTAAAATCAAAAACACCAGAAAAGAAAATGCGGCAGAATACACATACTGCTAATTCTCCATTTCATTTACTTTTTTTTTTTTTTTGATGCATTCATATTGTTAAATGTTAGGACTTCTGCCTTTTTTGTCAAAATGCACTAGCACACTGATAAACAATCATTTGTCAAGTGAAAAATTTCTCTGTAGATTAAATAAAGCAAATAACAGATTTTTTTTTTTTTGCAATGGAGATTTTGCTACTTAGCTGAAAGCAATGTCTTCCTAAATGCTACTCTAAAAAGTTGTATATAGTGACTTTCCCTCCCACCAAACAGAGGAAGCTCCCAGAGAAGCCTTGCCCTTCTACGGGGGTCTCTTTATGTCTTACATTAACTCCGATTGCCCACATGGACTAGAATTCCCACAGGGTGTGCCTGTACTAGTCACTGGAGGGACCATGTAAAATACTGTTCCTGGTGTGTTTCAATCAGTTCCGTGAATTTCTTCCACGATGCCCCAGATTCCATGTTGTCTTCACGTATCGACATTCAATGTTTCCCCAAAACTTAAAAACTGATACTGGCTTTCCAAGTGGGAACCTCCCCAGGAGAGATCCTCCTCCTTCCTGAACTTTCTTTCCTCAGTTGCCTACAGGCAAATAACTCTTAAAGGTTTGCCCCAAGAGGAGCCACGTCAGACCAGTCTCCCCCGACACCATACCCCAGTTTTTTCATTCTGAAAATCACTTGAGAAAGTACAACAGCCAATGTACATGTGATTTATTATTGCTCAGTGCCCTTTCTATTTCTAGATATTCATCAAATTCCATTCAAATATGAGGTTTAGCAATATTATAACTAGATGGCTACAGCTTTCCAATGCATCACAAAGAGCCTCTGGGTGATGGTTGTACATAATGTGATTGAGTTATTTTGCTTGTCATTGTGTTACTTGTGCACCACAGTGAAACATATTTAGCTGCCTATTAAATATTCCTGGATGTTTCCAGTGATTGTGACAACACAAGCCAAAACAGTTGGGGTTTTAAATCATATTGGGTGTAATCATTAACATGATAGCCTGTCTTGCCATTTGCAATTATGTCCTCTGAAAAGCTGTGAGTTTTCAGTACACACATTGGTTTTCCTGGGGTGTGAGTCACATAGAAGGGGAAATACTTCTTCAGTGAGCTTGCTCACTGACATCAGGAGTGGCAGAAAACTCCACAGGTTTCTGTATCCAAGTCTCTGTACTCAATACTGGGCACCCACAGAGCGCCTCCAGCCTCTCATCCCAAGAAACCAGAAGTACCACACAAGTAGGGAAGCAGCCGGGGCTTAGAAACAGAGATAGGGATGTGATTGTTATCTCTTATTGTATACGGATTACATTATCCTTCATGCCATCTTCCCTGGAGGGGAGAGGGGTCAACAGAAGAAGAGCCCATTACAGTAGTCAGTTTTGATCTTTCTGTTCATCTCTGTGCGTTTTGGTTTTTTAACCTATAAAAAGTATATTTGTGGGGGCGCCTGGGTGGCGCAGTCGGTTAAGCGTCCAACTTCAGCCAGGTCACGATCTCGCGGTCCGGGAGTTTGAGCCCCGCGTCGGGCTCTGGGCTGATGGCTCAGAGCCTGGAGCCTGTTTCCGATTCTATGTCTCCCTCTCTCTCTGCCCCTCCCCCGTTCATGCTCTGTCTCCCTCTGTCCCAAAAATAAATAAACGTTGAAAAAAAAAATTTTTTTTAATTAAAAAAAAAAAAAAAGGATATTTGTGGGGCACCCGGGTAACTCAGTCAGTTAAATGTCTGACTCCTGATATTGACTCAGCTCACGATCTCACTGTCGGGATCAAGACCCACATCGGCCCTGTGATGAGCATGGAGCCTGGTTAAGATTCTCTCTCTCCCTCTGCCCCTTCCCTCCTCTCCCTCTCTCTCTCTCTCAAGGAAAAAAAAATGTATATTTGTTAGAGAAGGGAATCAAAGTTATGAGGATTCTGGTTCAGCAATGACACCTGAATTATCCATCCACCAGCAGATTTATTGAGCACCCTGCTAACGTTTTAAGCCTCCTTGGTACCTGTGTCATAGAAGAGGTTGGAGGGTCAAAGATCTGCAGACACAACTCTTACCTTTGAGGCTATCATTGCTAAGAGATTGAGTCCACTGCGTAAGTAGATTATCAATCAACATGGAATTGATCATTATGAAATTAGAAGAAAGGACACCCCACACGGATGTGCTATGTGTAGATGGTAGGGCATCAGACTTGAGACAGATGTGAGGGTGAGTTGCCCATGGATGTAAACTCAAAAGGAAAGAAACCACCCCCAAATTATTTAATCCCCTTTTTTTTTTTTACAAAGTTATTGTCTCTTTCACTCCATAGAGTATCACAGCAAGCAGAACATTAATATAGGCAGTAGGAATGTTAACAGATTTAAAATTCAACATGTTTCATCCAGACAGTCAATATTCTTCGTATATAAAGTTAAGGGTTGCAAAAGAATTGTGCAAGCGGCTTGGGAGTTGCCGGGAACCAGGATATGGATATTAATATAATTGTGTCTTCGGTGCATAAATACCTTTTAGAAAAAGGATGCCAGAGGAAAAAAACTAAAAAACCTACCAAAATATTTTCCCAGTCCTTTCCTAACTTTAAGGAAAATCTATATTTGGGGCCAATCCTTAGAAAATAAGCCTTTTTTTTTTCATTAAAATATAAATATTTGACCTCAGATAGTGCTATGGGCTGAGTTCTGTGCCATGACATTCATATATTGGAGTCCTAACCCCCAGTAACTTAGAATGTCACTGTATTTGGAGATGGGGCTTTTTAAGAGGGGATTAAGGTAAAATGAGGCCATCGAACGGACTCTAATTCAATATGACTGATGTCCAAAGAAGAGATTAGGACACAGATACATGCAGAGGGATGACCATGTGAAGACACAGCCAGAAGGCAATCATCTACATGCCAAAGAGAGAAGCCTCAAGGAATCAACCCTGATGACACCTTGATCTTGGATATCCAGCCTCCAGAACTGTGAGATGATTAATGTCTGTTGTTTAAACTCCTCAGTCTGCGGTGTTATGGCAGTGAACAAATACAAGTAGTGTTTCAAGAAGAAATATGGAACATCTCCAGCACAAAAAACGTCAAGCTGGAGGGAAAAAAATGAACCCTGAGGTTTGGATCCATGGAAGGGTGTCTGTAATATAGGTATAGGGAAGGGACATGACCTTCCTTTGTGGGAAGTTGCCCTGATGCTCATATTAAAGAGAGGGTCCTGTGCCCTAAAAGCTGAAGGCAGACAAGGGAAAGGTTAATAAGAAAGCAATAAAGCAGTAAAGTGTCTAGGTCCAAGGGCACAGTTTGCTCCATGAATCACATCCTAGACTTAGAGTCCCAAGACGCAGATTTCTATGGCTGGGACTCAGCATGTATGTGATATGAGAGAGAAAATGAGACTTTGGAGAGCAGCACCTGGGGACATCAGCTGGGTGACTGAGCCAGGAGGCTGAAGGGATAGCAGATTTGTCTTGGTGTCATCAAACATCAACTAAGGGCCTTTCCACCCCACAAACCAAAAGGGCCAAATAGTGATGGGACCTGGAAACAAGAGAGAAGGAGCTGTCTGTGGGAAGCTGAGAGGTAGAGTTAAGTTTCAAGTGCTTTGATTCGGACTTGAGACAAGATTCTTCATGACTCCCTCGGTGGGGTCTGTGTCGTTCCTCTTAGACCTACCGACCAAGAGAAACAATTGTGTGACCTGGAATATGTATAGTCCAAGGGCATTTTATTCAAAGTTTCTTTTCCAGCGGCATTTCCAAAACATTAAAAATAAAATTAAAATAAAAAGGGGCGCCTGGGTGGCTTAGTCGGTTAAGCATCCAACCTCGGCTCAGGTCATGAGCTCACAGTTTGCGGGTTTGAGCCCCATGTCGAGCTCTGTCCTGATAGCTCAGAGCCTGGAGCCTGCTTCGGATTCTGTGCCTCCCCCTCTCTCTGCCCCTCTCCCACTTGTGCACTCTCTCTCTCTCTCTTTCTCTCTCTCTCTCACTATCCGAGGGATACAGGTATGCTGTTTTGAAGGGGCACATGCACCCCAATGTTTATAGCTGCACTATCGACAATAGCCAAAGTATGGAAAGAGCCCAAATGTCCATAGATGGACGAATGGATAAAGAAGATGTGGTATATATATACAGTGGAGTATTACTCGGCAATCAAAAAGAATGAAATCTTGCCATTTGCGACTATGTGGATGGAACTGGAGGGTATTATGCTAAGCGAAATCAGTCAGTCAGAGAAAGACAAATATATGACTTCACTCATATGAGGACTTCAAGAGACAAATCAGATGAATATAAGGGAAGGGAAGCAAAAATAATATAAAAACTGGGAGGGGACAAAACATAAGAGACTCTTAAATATGGAGAACAAACAGTTACTGGAGGGGTTGTGGGAGGGGGGATGGGCTAAATGGGTCAGGGGCATTAAGGAATCTACGCTTGAAATCATGGTTGTACTATATGCTAACTAACTTGGATATAAATTAAAAAAATAAATCAAATTTAAAAAAATTTTTAAACATTAAAAAAATTTTAAAAATGAACATAAAAAATAAAGTAAAAAAAATTAAGTGGCATTTCTGGAACAGGGAAAATAATGCAAGAAAGTGGAGGGTAGAGGGTCCTGGTCTTCAGAGACATGTCCTTTCTTGTCCTTGGGCAGAGATGGCAGAGAACCAAAGAGATCTTCCAATGGCATTGGCATGGTGACATCCTAATCCAGGCTGCTTATAGCGCTCTGTGGATGTATGGAAGCAGGGGACAATAAAAAGGCTCCAAGAACAGGCATCTAGTGAGTGTTAGATGCCCTAGAGGAAGAGAAAGGCTGGTATTTCTACAGAACCTTCCCTGAGTCCCTAGCTCTCCCACCTAGCATCCAGTAGAACATAGCACAACACGACGGCCCTTGAGAAGCAGCATTTGGTGACGAAGGAAAATGACAAGAGTCTACTGTGACATTGGGAAAGGATCTCTCCCAGTGGGCATGGTGCGAAGGACAGGGGAGGTGCCGGGAAGCAGTCTTGGGGACATCATATTCTTTCCTGTATCAAAACATCCTACCTTTGCTTTTTGGAGGGTGATAAAAATGCAACCAAGGGCTCAAAGGAAAACACCTCTCTCTTTTAAAATCCAAGAACTGCTCATGTCTGAGTGTTGGGGAGATTATAATCACATCACTTTCTCCACATTTCATTTGATAACAGATTTGGCGTGATCATAGAGAAGCCCAATCTTTTGAGTCCTATAGACCTTTAGACGCGTGAGGCAGGCAGGAACCACATGAGTCCCCATCCCAGCCTGTTCAAAGCATCAAGCCCTTTATTCTAGGCTGAGACTGGACCAGTGCTATGAGCTTACGCATTTGCTCCAAAACATTCATTCCTTATGGTTTTGCAAATTCCTTGTCTATGAATGCTCGTGTCCAAAATGCCCCTTTCTTTTTCAGTGCTTTTACATGCAGGAGCAGTCAGAAGGATAAGGTATTAACCAGTGTGGAGAGAGAGAGAGAGAGAGAGAGAGAGAGAGAGAGATCTCACACATATGGAGAGAGAGAGATCTATCTAGATCTATCTATCTCTGTATGTATATGTATCTTAGAGAGAGAGAGAGAGAGAGAGACAAACAGAGAGACAGAAAGAGGGAAAGAGAGAGGGAGAGAAGCAGAGAGAGAAAGAGAAACAGAGAGAGGGGAAAAAGAGAGGAGATTGGGAGAGAAGGAGAGAAAACGAGAGAGTGAAAGAGATCTCTATCTATATAGAGAGAGAGAGAGGGAGAGACAGAGATAGACGCAGGAGAGAAAAAGAGAGGGTGAGAAACAGAGAGACAGACAGAGACAGAGACAGAGAGACAGAGCTAAAGAGACAAACAGAAAGACAGAGAGGGACAGAGACAGACGGAGAGGGAAAAAGAAAAAGAGAGAGAGAGGTCTGGAGCTCGGGCTCTAATTTGAGGCAGGAGCAGGGACCTTGAGGCTGCCGCTCCGGTCCTCTTGTTCGGGTTGAGTGCCTCCTGTCAGGATGTGCAGGCTGCCGTCCCCCTGGAGGGCGGCGAGCTCTGCTCAGGACTCAGCCCGTCATCTCATCCTCCCACTTGGGCTCATTTACCGAGAGCATCTCGAAAAGCCAGTCATGGGGAAAGGGGAAACGCAGAGTGACAACCCCAACACACAGAAAGTTCTCTGCCGCCCCCGGCTTGTCAGCTTCACAAACAAGGAGGGGGGGGAACACGCTTTTTCCTGCTGGTTAACAGCAAGCGCCGCTCAGCGGAGAGGGGCTGCGGGTCTGCACTGCGAGAGAGAGAGAGAGAGAGAGAGAGAGAGAGAGAGAGAGAGAGAGGCTCTCCTGCAGGTACAGGCGATGTGGGTTAAGTGGGTCTCCAGGGGTCCCCTGCTCCCAGCAAAGGCCAGACCACAACAATCAGTGGGTTAGTTATTTACCATAACTGTATACAAAACCACAAGCATCTAGAGTTCCCTCAGATACGTCCGAGACATTGTATATCTCTTTATTAAAGCCTGTCAGGGTTGCTACTGCGCAGCTCGCCTTGAATCCCAGCTAAACCCCGGGCTGCCTGAGTGAAGAACCAAAGCAGTCTGTCGCACAAAACACCCACAAACCAACAGGAGCCAGCATTTTCCTCTCCAGGCCACCTCTCCTTTCACTTTTTTTTTTTTTAAGTTTATTTACTTAGAAAGTGAGAGAGAGAGAGAGAGAGAGAGCGCCTGGGAGGGGCAGAGAGAGCGCGTGCGACAAAATCCCAAGCAGGCTCCACACCACCAGGGCAGAGCCAAACTCACAAACCATGAGATCATGACCTGAGCCAAAATCTAGAGTCGGACACTTCATCGACTGAGCCACCCAGGCGCCCGCCTTTCACTTTTACTTAGAATTGATTTTTAAGTACACTTGGGTATTCAAGCTTAAAGCGATAGATGGCTGCAAGATATTTTAATCATTCATAAAAAGAGTATTAGCGGTGTGTGTGACTTCTCCGGTCTCCTTCACGTTCACGAACACCGCATGCGTCGTGGCGATCCATCACTATTAATGACGGCAAAGGCGGAACTTAGAGGTTCACTTCTTCCATCCTTTCCAGGCCTTTGGACTAAGATCATGCGTCGGGGCTCTTCTTAACTGATTTACTTATTTTCATTTTGCCCTGTTCCCCAATATTTTGCCTTTTCAAAGCAATTATGCATTCTATCACCTGGATGTCGTTTCAAGTTCTAATGCCCACTGGCCAAGAAAACAAGCCAATCCATGGAATTTCAAGCTTTCAAACAGACTTTTTCTACAAGACAAGTCAGATGGAGAAGTCAGTAGTGACCAAGGCAGTGATGACCGGCAGGATGGAGGGGGTTTGCTTCCTATTCTAAATAACCGTCCAACTTGAAATTTGACTGTGGGCCAACCACCTTGTCCAGGTTTGTGCAGGATTTTCCCAGTTCTAGTACTAAAAGTCTCCTGTCCCAAGAACACCCTCAGTCCTGGGCAAGGCAGCTGCCCACCCTACATGCCAGATTTATTCTTTGGCTCAAGTACACGCTTTTAAGATATCAACAGTAAGGGGCGCCTGGGTGGCTCAGTCAGTTAAGCGTCTGACTCTTGGTTTCAGCTCAGGTCGTGATCTCACGGTTCGTGAGTTTGAGCCCTGCGTCCGGCTCTGCACGGAAAGCAGCACAGAGCCTGCTTACGATTCTCTGTCTCCACCTCTCTCTGTGCCCCTTCCCTCTCACTCTCAAACAAACAAACAAAAAACCAAATAAGCTTTTAAAAAAGATACCAAGAGTAAGACGTAAGAAGACAATCAACCGTGAACTATGTCATGAATGACGTGGAGTGACTGCCCGCTGGGAGAAGACCAGAGAGCCCAGGCCAAGGGTAAGCTGGACATCCACGTGTCACTGCCTCTGTGAGTTTGGAGTAGCTGGAAGCCGTCTCCGCAGCTGCTACTTAGAGCTGCAGGAATGTCTGTCTCCTGGCCACCTTCTTTGGGGCTTTCCCTCCCCTGGAGTGCTCACAGTCTGGTTCAAGAGCAGGACTCTCCCTCCAAAGAAACTGGCAAGACAAAAATGGCCAAGCTGCACTCGACGAAGGTGGAGACTGCCCGGAGAAGAGCACAACTCTGTTCTGTCCCCACCTGCCCTGCTGGGCCCCTGCGCTCCCCCTCTGAGCAGCAGAACAAGGGGAATTTCTGTAGAAACTAGATCATACAGATCATGTGCACAACCCCCCCGGACATCAGGACATCTGAATGCCCTCTGGCCACCCTCCACCCCCGGATCATGATGCCTTTGTCCCCTGAGTAAGGACAGCAGAATGCGTACTCTGCGCATTTCCATTCACTTCCTTGACATCTTTCAGACAAAGGTAGAAAAATGAAAAGGAAAGACGTGAGATAACAGAAGAAATGAGAGAAGTTCTGTCTACATATATATATAAAAAAAAAAAAAAGACATGTCTTCGGGGCGCCTGGGTGGCTCAGTCGGTTGAGCATCCGACTTCAGCTCCGGTCATGATCTCACAGTCTGTGAGTTCGAGCCCCGCATCGGGCTCCGTGCTGACAGTTCAGATCCTGGAGCCTGTTTCGGATGCTGTGTCTCCCTCTCTCTCTGACCCTCCCCCGTTCATGCTCTGTCTCACTCTGTCTCAAAACTAAATAAACGTTAAAAAAATTTTTTTTAAAAAGACACGTCTTGAGATTTCTGTTGGAGGGAAACCCCTTGCCCTGATTTTTAATTGTATATAAAAATACAATTTATGAATTGCCCCTGCTTGCTGAATTTCTCAAGTAGATCAGTGATGAGAAACTTCTGAGATACAGGCTCAGTGCACCTGGCATGTTTATCAGTCATCCACGTCTTGATTTTGGCTCAGGTCATGATGTCAAGGTTCGTGAGATTGACCCCTGCATCAGGCTTTGTACTGACAGAGTGGATCCTGCTTTGGATTCTCTCTCTCCCTCTCACTCTGCCCCTCCCTCTCTCTCCACTCCCCCTCCCAAAAGAAATAAACTTAAAAAAAGATAACAAAATAAAATAATTTTTAAAAATCTCTAAACTTTCTTTAAAAAGTTTAGAAGTTGAAAACTGTCCAATCCTTAGCCCTAGAATGGTATAAAGAGGGTTTAGAAAAAAATCAGAAAGTCTGAGTAATGTAAGAAGGTGTGAAAAGAGACCACATAATCCATCTGAAGGTCTTATGTTTGAAAAGGACTTTGGAGAGGGACCATCCTCCTCTCACTGGGTGAAACATCAGAGGCCCAGAGAGATGAAGAGGACTTACCCAGGGTCACACAGGTAAAAAGGAGCCCAGCCATGCCAGAAACGTGGGTTATTCCTAATCAGCTCCTTCTACAACATGGCGTTGCCTACATATTTAGACCTCGAATTCGAAATTCTAGAATGTGTCACCTAAGTCAAAATGTGAAAAGGGAGAACACATTTCTAATAATTTATCTTAATTCTATTCCAATAAAGAATTCATAAACACCTCTCATGCTGGTCAGCTTCCCTCTGTAACCGGCTCAAGCTGCTGCCACTTCTTGCCCACCTGCTCACCAAGATCCCTGATGCTACTCAACACCAACCCAACACCCATCCTTCCAATCAGTCCTGCAAGGAGACAGCATGATCTTAGTTTACGCACATCTGACCTCTTCCCAGTGATCCTTCTCAAAACCCTGGTCTCCTTGTCTTTAGGATAAAGACCCGAACATGAAGACCTAAAAGGGCCTGGAAAGCCTGGCCCCACCTCAACTCTCCACCTTCCTCTTCTCTCGTGCTAACTTGCCTTCAGCTATGGCCCCAACAAATCCCCCTTATGAACCCTTTCCTTCCCTTAGAATTAGGTAGTTATCACTTCCTGGGAGACTCCTCCACAACTGCTGCTCTACCAGGCCCATACCTTGGCCTCACCCAGTTCTAATGCTACATTACTCATGTGGTCGGTCCTGTAAGTCACATTCATCTCCCTTGTCAGATCCCATGAAGACAGGGTCACATCTGTGTTCGCTCACAGTACCTGGCATATATTAAGTCCTCAATAAATATCTGCTTGGTATACAAATATATGAGTGGTTTCCTTCTAGTTATTTCTGTTTCGCTATTTGTATTTTGTAGCTTATCAAGGACAAGTCTTTTGTGTTTATTAGGATTTTATGAATAGGAACTCTCAGTACTTATTTAAATATTGACTATCAACTGAGATGAAAATACAGAAGATGTGCTAATGACATTTTCAGGTGAAAAAAAAGTTGAGGGAGACACCTGGGTAGCAGAATCACGACTGTAGAAGTCCACAGCAGACTGGAATGACTGAATAAATGTAAGGTCTTAGAGTGGATTTCAAGCAGTCAAGTCCACAGTGTGCACTTGTCCGGTTCTAAAGTCCCAAAGGTAGGCAGGGTCCCTGAATTCAAAAAGCTCACAGCTGGTAGAAATATCAAATGCGGGCATGACCTCATCACAGAACACCATGTGCTCACATCCGCTGTGAAATTACAAGGTCTCTTCAATGGCGCCCTTTTCCCAGGAGAAGACCTGATGATTATGGAGCCACCAGACTTAAGACAATAAATGATGACTTCAGTCCCAGTTCTTGCCCCTGAACAAAACATTTTTTTAAATTGGTATGGGTTATTTAGGAACTTTTAAAAGTGATTCAGTGAAACATTTTATCTCCACATGTGATGACTTCACAAAGAATAACACTACATATACACATCTCTCTTGTGAGCACACTTTTCCCCACAACTAGCTCTACAAGTCTCAGGTCTTTGCTTACCTTAACTGGGGCCTGGCTACCCCTCTCACCGGACAGTCACCAGCATGCCATCTAGTTACTTCCTGGCAGACTTCTCCAGAATTGATGACTTCTCCAGCTACCCATTTAGACACATCTTAGCCCACATCACACCAAGCCACCATTAATGTACCCAACTGTCATCTTGATCGATGAAAATACAAAACCAAAAAAAGACAAACTTTTAAAAGGAGATTATTAATCTCTAATATAAGCAGTAATATAATGCCTGCCTAAAATGCCATCTTTGTTTGAGTTCATTAATATAGCCTCTAATTGGCTGGAGTGAACAGGAGTTTCCAAAGCTGTGCTTTGAACGGTATCATGAACGTTGTTGTAACTTAAGTTTGGGCAGCCCACATCCCTGCAGAAAAAAAAAAAAAGAAGTCAATTTATAGAGATTCTTGCATATTTAATCCTGATCGGGCTCCAAGGTGAAAGAGTTTTGCTCATGCTGCTCTCTCCTTATTATAGATATTCCTCATGGGCTTGAACATGGCTAATTTCCTTTCCTCTGTATCTGTCAAATTGAATAAAATAGGCAAAACCCACCTTGCAAAAAAAAATGATACTAGAAATAGAATCAGAATAGGAAGTTCTGTGATAAATTTATTTAAAACATTAAAAATTGTGTTCCAACTTTCAATACATGGTCTCCCCAGGTAAAGTGGAGGCGATTTGATATGGTGCCGTTAGACTGGCAAAAGGGAGATTGTTTGGCAAATGGTTGAGGAACAGAAGATAGTGTCTTAAGACTCTGAAAACACCAGAAAATATAAGGAAAACCAAACCCAAAACTGTGTTGTGGAACTATCTTGATGTTCATATTGCTTATATATATTTATACACACACACACACACACACACACACACACACACAGTGCCTTCATTATTCAGAATTACGTCTCTTCTCTTCCAACGCCATCCAATTAGATTTCCCTCCTGACAGAAGTTGGTTCCATGTAATAAATTTGTTAAATTCTGTCAACACTCACAAGACAGGACTTGCAAAATCTCACTGAGTACTCCCATTACACCTCGTCCGTTCTCAAGCAGAAAAGAGGACGTCGGCAAAAATGAGAAGACAAAGATCCTCCCCATCAGAAAAAAAAAAAAAAAAAGTAGGTGTTTGAAGAGTCAGAAAGATTAATATTTCCTCCTGTTTTGTGGATCAGCTCACACCCTTGGGGCCTCATTTTCAAACTGCCTAAAAAGAAAAGGATGAAAGGAGCTCACAAACGTGCAGCATAATTAGTCTGGATATACTGCAGCGAGACATTAAAGGTCAATAATTATTGTCGGTGGAGAGTCCCTTGTTAGATATCAAAGCACGGAGGCTACGTGCATGGCCCGGGGTACCTCACAACAGCCACGGGCTCGGGGCGCAGGAGACAGGAGGCATCAGCACCTCGGCTGGTTGCTTCCTGCCAGTGGCCTTTAATGCTCCGTTGAAAATGAACTTCTTTTCGTTTTTAGTGACGGGATTGATTGCTTCCGGCGCAAGATGTGCCTCAAAGCCACTGATACTTCTCAGTGAGTTCTAGATTTGAACTTTGAACTGCAGACTGGAAGTGTGAACTTGATCCAGTGAGTTTGTCCTTTCCCTCCTCCCTGGGTCCCCTGTGGGTTCCTCCACCTCCAAGACGTCGACCACTCCGCATCACCTCACCTCTGTCAGGTATCCCGCATCTCAACTGCCACCTGGACCCTGCTTTCTAGATCCACTTTCTAGAAAGTGGTTCTTGGTGGGGGGAGCAAGAACATATTTTTCTTCTTTATGGCTAGAGCAGGGACGTGCGCACAGTATATAAACTCGTATACAGTACATTAACATTTCGTGGAGATGTGCTGTGGCCTCAATGTTTGTGCCCCCCCCCCCAATTCATCTGTTGAAATCCTAACCCCCAAATGTGGTAAGTATTACGAGGTGGGCCTTTGGGGGGTGATTAGGCTGTGAGGGTGGAGCTCCCATGAATGGAATTAGTGCCCTTATAAAAGAGACCCCAGAGAGCTCCCTGGCCCTCCCACCGTGTGAGAACATAATCGGAAGACAGCCGTCTATGAACTACAAACAGGTCCCTCATGGACCATGTTGGCACCTTGATCTTGGACTTCCAGCCTCCATAACTATAAGTAATAAATGTCTGCTGTCTATAAACCGCCCAGTCTGTGGTGTTTTATTATAGCAGCCAGATGGACTAAGACCAGGGGCAAGATTAGTTTAACAAAAATGTGTGAAAATTCTCCTCAGAGGTACAATAAAAAAAAGAAAAAGAAAAAAAAAAAAAAAACGGTGAAACATGAACCTGGACTAAAAGCTCACTGAGAAAGGGAAGCTGGCCTTTTCTTTAATATTTAAGAAAAATGAGGTAACTTAATTAAATAAAATTTGGAAAAGGAAGGAAAGAGGGCACGCCTCATCATAACCATTCCAGAATTGTTTTCCAACCTTGGCAATCTGCGCACATTTTGCATGGTAATGAGCACCAAACACACGGCCCACGTGCATTTTTACTTTCTAACTTGCATGTTTATCTTTCTCATCTAAGGATTTTCTTGCCACAACACAGTCTCCATAATTCCTGTACAAGAACGATCCGTCTAGGCAAGGAGTAATTCAGTTTCCTTCTCTGAACCTACCTGAGGCCAAGCAAATTCCAAGCAGGGCGCAGAGGCCTCTCAAGATAGCATGATTCTCAAACATGAGTGTTTGTAGGTCCTTTAAGACGGTAAACAGGCAGTAGATGTGAAGGGCTAAACCTTTCAAGGACAGCCTCTGGCTGCTGACCAACACTAGACCCCAGAGAAGGGCCACCGAAGAGCAGGGCCATGCCTCAACTGGGACTTTGGGGTGCAGACAGTGCCCCGAGAGTCTCCTCCCACGTGGTCCGGCATAAGACCCTCCTCCTGAAGTTTCTGACACCAAATGTGAGGGAACAGCTCTCAGATTCACATTGGACAATTTATAAACCCTCTGACCCTTCACTTTTTACACTCTTTTGTTTTGTTCAACTGGTTTTTGCCCAAGAAGCCCCCTGACCTCCTGCAGGTTTGCTCGGCATGAACCTTAACCCCATCTTACTAAATATATTGCACTTGGTTATGCAGTGAAGCCTTGGATTGCGAGTAACTTGTTCTGTGAATGTTCCACAAGATGAGCACACATTTCTAATAAATTTTAACTTGGTAAACAAGCGATATCTTGTAATACGAGTAGTACGTGACGTCCAACGTCACATGATCACAACTGAGCCGATGGTTCTTGAAATCCGCTCTGATACACATGTGCTTTGGATGACAAGCATGTTTCCAGAACAGATTCTACTCGCAAACCAAGACTTTACTGTAATTATAAATGACTGCTCTATGTTTGAGTAAGACTGCTCAGAAATTTATTTTCTTTTTTAATGCTTATTTATTTATTTTGAGAGAGAGAGAGAGCATACACGAGTGAGCATGGGGGGGCAGAAAAGAGAAGGAGAGAAAAAATCTCAAGCAGTCAGCACAGAGCCCACCTAGGGGCTCGAACCCACAAACTACAAGATTATGACCTGAGCCGAAATCAAGAGGCAGACACTTAACCGAATGAGCCACCCAGACACCCCAAGACTTCTCAGAACTTTTGGAAACACATAGTCTCACAAACAGCAGACACCCATTTAGGACATAAACAGTACAAGGCACAAGGTGAGGCTACAGAAGGATTAAACCCACTCATTCCCATTTCAAGGAGCTTGACTGGAAATCATTTAACCATCTCCCATTTTTCTACTGTTCAATACTTGCATTGTGTCCAATTTTATACAAATTATTAGCAGCATCGCAATAAACACAGCTGGACATGAAGAGCTTTGCTATTTCCCTTGATGAAATTCTCAGTGAGCTATGACTTGAGGTGACTATTTATGTGGCTTCTCACGGCCATTGCTGACTGCTGGATTATATATTCATCTTCATGTCTTTCAAAGTAGCTCATATACCTCTTTGTCGCGGTCAGGGACCAAAACACAGAGTTTTCAAAGGACGCGAGTATTGGTGGATGTGCTGAAGACAGCCTTGCTAGTGTTGATGTCACGATTTTTCTGTTTGTGTTGTCTAAGGTTGATATTATAATACATAGTCATTATCAGGAAACAGGGAGTATCGTCTGAAGCATGTGCCCTTTGCTCACTCCCTGGGATAGCTGAGACGTTGGTTTCTGTTTGAGGCAGTAACAGGGGTTCTAAGATTAGGGGACTGCTTTTGGTTTGAAGGACCTTCCAAAGACCCAAACCATTTTGGGTTTATCCTGAAAGTTTAGATCCTTTCTGATCCCCCGGACATGGGTTGGCAGGCTCAAGGTCAGCCTGGGAAGCTCTGGAGCTCTGCAGGGTCAGCTCCAATTCCCAGCAGCTCATGAACGAGCACCCACATTGGAGGGCTTTCCAAGAGAAACCAGTCCAGAATCCACCACAAGCTGACATCTCAGAGCCACCTGGACGCAGAGGCCAGAAACGTTGGCGTTCTGGGCCCGAGATTCTCTGGTGATCTACAGACCAGCCGGCTGCAGAATGATAATGTCTGGAATCCTCACAGGGTACGGCTGTGGTTACAGAAGACTTTATCAGGCTACCTTCCTCTATGGGGAATGGTCTGAATACAATACTAAAAGAGGTTTAAAAATATCTCCACTGGGCTGCCTGGGTGGCTCAGTCGGTTAAGCAGTTTGACTCTTGATTTTGGCTCAGGTCACGATCTCATGATTTCACGAGTTCGAGCCCCATGTCAGGCTCTACGTACTGATTGTGAGGAACCTGCTTGGGATTCTCCCTCTTTCCCCCTCTCTCAAAATAAATAAATGAACTTAAAAAAAACCACTTGAACGGAACCCTAGTATGTTTTCTGTGTGAAATGCAGACAGAAGTACTGTGGCCTCCACTGTGCCCCAGAAAAGCGTAGATTGTGAAGTCGGTCTTGCTCATCTCTGGTTTTATGATGTCATGAAGTAAGAAACTCCAAACCCACCTGATGACAAGGAGCAATCCCCGGCATTATCTGTAGTGACATTGACATTGTGGAGTGTTCCATCTGGGTCTTTAAACTGTAAGAGTGCATCAACACTGGCCAATTGCCTTTAGGTCCTCCGCACAGCAGCTCCAGTGGCTGGGCCGTGGGTGTTTTATCTATGTAAAATATCAACCTGTCGACGGGCATGATCACTGAGCTTGCTTGATTCAGAGGATCAGTTAGATCCTCCCAGTGAATTGTGAAACGACAGTTTGGCTGCATATAAGCCCCCAGGAGGAGCTGATTCCACACGGAGCCTGGTGATTGAGTCCAGGAGGGCAACCTACAGGACCTGAGTCTAATCCAAGGACCTCATACATTGCAGTGGATCCATTTTTTAAAGCTAAGGCTGTACACTTTTTCACAGTGGAAAAAAAAAAAACCCATAAGCAGCTCATTAAACAAAACCGTTATTGTAAAGCCTTCGCCAAACCCTACCAAAGGCCCATCTTGCCCAGCAAATGAAATGATAATGCACGCCAAGCACTTAGCATAGCAAGCGACCCAGTGAAAGTCTGATGGGAACATCCCTTCTCTTCCTGCTTTATCCACAGGGAAAATTAATTCTGGCTTGTGACAGCATTTCCCAAAGCAGATGCTCACAAGCTTATGTAATTAGTCGCATACATGTTTGATTCATTACATCATGTTGTCGCTGCGATGGTTCCATGATATTGATGAAGCAGCATCGCGGACCAACAACGTTCTACTCTAGAGGTGGCAGCCCCAGTTAAAATCGGTTCATTCCACACTTAGGTGTCAGGGTCTACGCAAGGTCCATGTAAAGAATTATTCACGTAAACTGGTTTATGGTTTAAAAAAAGAAGAAGAAGAAGAAGAAAGGAAGGAAGAGAGAAATTTACATTGAAACATTGCCTGACACTCCATCAGAGTGGCGTCTCCCTTAGGCAACAGCAGCTGTCCCGGGCCACCTCTCAGGAAGAGGTCCACCCACGAGGCGTCGCCCATCCTCACCAGAGCTGCAGACAGGAAGCATGTGTTTGACTCAGACACCACCCCAAATGCAGTGCCACTCAAGAGCATTAACTCACCTGCAGGCCCCCCAATTACCTGAAATTACCATCCCCATTAAATTCCAGCCACTGCTATTAAGTATCATTAGGGCTAAATCGGTTCTCTGATCACATCCTGAAGGAGTAGATTTCCCGAATAAGCACCTCCCAATTAAGAGAGGACTCCTGTATCATAAAGCCTAAATGATATTCCCTCAATAGTCACTTAATTACCATATCTGCAAAGCCTCCACCAGACTGAGCACAAATTGTTTGCAAAGCAATGGGATGAATTCAGCAGACAGGCAGCGAGGGGCGTGTGCGCCCAGTTCTGGGTCTCGGTAATGAACTCTTCAACAAACAGGCTGAGCTCCACAGTCGTCCCACTGTTTTAAATCCTCTTTGCGGTAGGTAACGTTTAGTCCTGAGGCATCCTTCATACGGCACTTTCTGAATCAGTGCAAAATATGAACTCAGCTACTGGGCTACTCAATCCGTCTCATTGCTTGACGTGCATCTTAAATCGCTTTCTTCAAGCGGGGTAGTCTTTGGGTGCATCTGGCTCATTTCTACACATAGGCACAGTTCTTATATTTCTCTGGATTTATAGCACTTAGCGCAGTGTCTTGCATAGAGGAAGCACTCAACACTTTTTAGGAGTGATGAAATCATAAAGCTGAATTTGAGATTTTAAAACCTGCAGATTTAAGAAATGTAAAAGCTAAGTCCCTTTCTGGAGCGGTGTTATGCCGAGATGATCCTCAAAATGCCAAGAAGTAAAATGAACTTTCTGGCAAACGTGCAGAAATCTTGTTATGAAATAGCTTATTATAATGCAGACTTAGATTTACACAAGTCTAATAATATCTCCCTAAACAGAATTACTAGTAAAAGCCTCATGTAATACCCCTGGCTTATAGCTCCTGGATATCCCACGGGCAAATCAAACTCCAGTTTCTATACCAGGTCACATTATTTTCCTTTCAAACCTGTGTCTCCTCTGTATTCTGGTCTCTGTTGATGGAGTCATCATTTCCCAGAGTCCCAATGCTAGAAACCTTAGTTCCTAGCATTTCTTCACCTGCTTCTCTTCCTATTTCCTCCTACCTGCCCTCACCTTCCACTGCACCTATCCCCATGCAGGAACACATTGGCCACTCG
This sequence comes from Herpailurus yagouaroundi, assembly GCF_014898765.1. Classification (NCBI taxonomy): domain Eukaryota; kingdom Metazoa; phylum Chordata; class Mammalia; order Carnivora; family Felidae; genus Herpailurus; species Herpailurus yagouaroundi. Next base: position 9,970,416 of record NW_024412403.1, on the reverse strand, counting down.
TTGCTTCCACTGCCACATCAGAACTCCTTTCAAGTGCATCTGGTCTTTTCTATCCCACCACCACCACCGTCACAGTTTGGAACAGGATCATCTTTCCCCCAGACGGTTCCCAACAATCCTGCTTGCCTCCATCATTCCGGTAACCAAGCCATCCTTCCCTCTACAGCCAGGATAATCTTCCTCAATGAAAACAAACAAAGCTACAACAGCCTGATTGCATTACTCTCCTGAACTTAAAAGAGAAAAAAAAAAATCCAAAGCCTGCAAAATAAAAATGCACACTCCTTAATTTGTCATCAAAGCTCTTTACAGTCCTACCCAGACAGGCTCTGAAGTGTGTCTCATCCTGCCAAATGGCACGGCAGCACATTCTCCCCACAAGGCACCCCCATCCTGTTTCTGGAGGTCTTGTCTCCGTATCACCTGTGCAGTGAGCAGACGCCTTTCCCACATCTTTTAATTCCAGGAGGAAACCTTTTGCAGAGATATGTTATAACACAATGTACCATTTCTCTTATTTATGCATATTTTTAATGGGACTTTTGTTGCCTTGTGTGGTTTTTTTCCTGATTGCTCATTCTTAGGCAATGGGAGAACTCTCCAGACCTGACCTTTGATGGCAGACAGGGCGTGCGTGTTACTCTTGGCCCCGCTTCCTGCTTACTCGCCTGCTTGTGAACTGGGCAAGTTCCCTTCTTGAATGTGTAGCAAGAGCTCGGGACTGGTATACACAGCTCCTACCCCAATCCCTCGTCCCCTGGGTTTTCTTGCCTTCTCTTTGTTTAAATCAGATGTATTGAGGTATAATTTATATCCATTACACACATTTTAAATATGAAGTTTGATGTATACTCTCATGAAACCCACAGCCTTGCTAAAATATACAACATTTCCAGCCCCAGAAACTTCCCTTGTGCCTCTTTGCATTAATCCTTCCACGCTGCAACCCAGGCAACCACTGATCCACTTTGCGCCACTTTTGCTTCTTCTAGAATATTCTATAAATGAAGCCATACGGAATGTACCTGAATTTTGTACCGGACTTCCTTCACGCAATATAATGTTTTTGAAATTCATCCATGCCATTGTGTAGTTCATTCATGCCTGGCAGTTCGTTCCTTTTGTTACAGAGTGGTATCTCAATGTATGAACTGTAAAATGCAGTTAAAAATTTTAAATACTTCTTAGGATATAACACCAATATTATTACTGAAAATAAAACCATAAACTGAATTTAAAAATTTTTAAATACTCACTCCTTAGGGTATATCCCCATGGAAAGCATTCACAGTCAAACTTCTATGCTTTCATATGAAACCATTTTTTTGTGTGTGTGATTATCTTTCTTATCCACTTGACATAGAGTTAGGATCATTTGGTTTTGTTTCATGTCCCGATTTGTTAAATTTTGTTTTACTTGTACTGTGTATTATTTAGTTACATAAAACATTTACTCGGTTCCAAAGTCCGATCTCTATGACGAGGCCTATTCAGAAAGGTCTGGGGTCCAGTCTTGTTCCTACTTTTTTTCTATGTCATTCTACTGGTTCTTTTAAAAAATATAAGCCCCTGTGAACTTCTATTGGTATTTCTCCTCCTTTCTTACACGAAATCCTAACTGCGCTCTTCCTCATCCTAATGCTATATTCCGAAGCAGTCTGTCTTCCTCATTTCTTTTCATAACGGCTTCACTGTATAGATGTCCTTCAATGCATTCAACCAGTCAACCCACTGATGGGCATCTGGATTGTTTCCTTCGCTTCAGTCAGTGAAGAGTCTAGTGCAAACAGCATTTCCTACCTTGCAGTATGTTTGGAATTGCTGCCTAAAGGGGTAAATCCACAAGTCCTTTTTCTAGACTGTGCCAACTGTCCTTCTCCGAGTGTTGTGCTGTGTTCCCTCCAGCTGTGTACAAAATGGTACTTCCCATGGCCTCCCCCTCAGAGCCTATTGTCAAGCTTTGCGGTGTTGACCAGACCCGTGGCTGGGAAAGGGTAACTCAGTGTAACTGGAGCTTGCGTTTCAGCCCGTTGTCCTTTTAATTTAGAACCAAGTCATTTTCTTCCCTTGACACCTCCACCCACATCTGCAGATATTTTCTCATTACCTAGAAGCTCCAGCCTCTTTTTGGTGGTAGTAGCTTCCAGCCCCCTCCAGGACTCTTCGCTCCCTCGGCCAGCACCGCACCCTGGGGGAAAGTACACCGTGTGCTTCAAGTTCTTGCTCTCTTCCACGGTGGAACCAAGCTTGCCTCAAAACCAATTATCCTGGGGCGATAGTATCCTGGGATGGAAGCAGTTTGTAAGACAAGAGATGCTACTCTTTGCAACTCTTTCCAGAAATGTGTTTTTCAATAATTACAGATGTCATCGCATCTTTGATTTTCCCTTCCTTGTTCAGAATATGCCGCTATAATGGACTCAACCATGGAAAGTAGTGTTTAGAGCAGGTGATCGTATTCAACCATCTAACACGTCAGCCTTGGCCCTGGATTGGCGCTCTCTGAAGAATGTGAGCAGAGGCTCATCATCCGTCAACCGTGTTCACAAGGACACCTCATGGTCACATTCTGCTTTCAGCCATAGCTCAGATGTGGAGGGACAAAAACAAACAAACAAAAAGATTAAAAAGGAGCCATTGTAAAATGCAGCCACAATTTAATGTCGTGGTGGCAGAATGAGAAAGAGTCATTGTGAATGAGAATTTTGCCAAAGCACTGCAGTGAAATAAAAGTCAACCTCTCCTGCCATCTCTTTCTGGGAAACTCTGTCCACGTGGCATGGATCTCCTCAGGAGGAGGACCGAGTCCTGGAAACTCAGGGAGCTCTCCAGGCACTGACAGGAATTGATCAGGCTGATTAGACCTCCAAGGACCTACCCACAATCCCTCCAATGGGCTGCCACCTTTGTTCATGCTCTGTCTCACACGGTCCTCTGGAGAGGTTTAGGCTCTGGGGCCAAAGCCCTCACCCTTTCCACAAACAGGCTTTGTAATATTTTAGTGTAATTGCACCAAGCATGTTGGGAAATAAAATAGCAGCCCACACCCAGTGGTCTACTTAAGATGTCAGCAAGAAAGGCAAAAATTCACTCCCCGGGTGGCAAAGAGCCATTCCAATGCTCAGAGACTGGGCTCACACATCTTCTAAGAACCAAACAGAAATATCCACAGAGTGCAACGGGGCAGTGCAGATTGTTCAATCCAAACGGACACACTGGTTTCGAGAGCTTGGGGGTCGAAACTCCTGGGTGCTTTGGTTGGAAAGAGTAAAAAAAAGCAAAGGAGGGAACAAGGTCCACATTTAGACCCAGGTTGCCATGCAGAGAAATGCAGTCATAAAAACTCAGAATCAGACAGCGGGTTGGCAGCAAATGACTCTTTTCCCCATTAAGTAGTTTGTGGGCGGAGGCAGATCTCCAAATATTTTGTGGCAGTGCCACTGAGCAAAGAATGGTTTGTACCTCGATTAGTTAATACTAACAGCGACACATTCTCCTCCGTCCTTCCGTGGAGAAATACTTTCACTGAAATGATTTTTGGGTGGATGGGCTGAGGCTCTTTTTTTTTTTTTTTTTTTTTTGGTAAAATTGTCCGGTATGATGAGCTAAACTAAGAAGTACCCACGAACATGGTAATACTGAACAGCCACGTTCTCATTGAGTTGAGGTTTGGCACAAGCCAGCAGGACATTTATGACCCCAGCAGCCATCACCAACCCCCAGAGGCTGTTATCAATGCCAACAATTTGCCTTAACTAGGACATTCCGATAGTGGCTTTTCATAGCGGTAAAGTGGTAACCCCTGTGGTCAGCTCTATTTGGTGTTACAAGTTGTACAAGATAAATACCAGAGGAGCCAGTTAAAATTCCAGCCGTGTGGGCCAATGATACGTGTACCAAAGGATCTCACTGTCGTCAGCACAGGCGGTTAAGAATTACATCACACTGGTATATGCTCAATGACATTTTAAATGTATATAGGATACCTTGACTTTTGTAACCCAAGGAATTACATCACACTGTGACGAGCGTAGTGACCTCAAACCTGTCAGGTACGAAAAGGGGCTTTGTGTGGCGTGACGCCAATGTAGAGAGACAGTAAAACAGAATCTTTCAAACCTTAACATGGGTGCAAATTACTTTGGGGTCTTGTTAAAATGCAAATTCTGGTGCAGTCTGGAGCAGAAATGGAGATTCTTCATTTCTAACAAGCTCCCAGGGCACAGCGCTATGTTAGGGGATAGCTGGTCCATTGGGACATCCTTTCAGTAGGAAGACAAAAAAATATCAACATAGAACTGGATGACATTAATTATTGTTCTCCATTCAAAGTGGTCACAGGAACCTGCATTCCAAAATTGGAGCTATGACTCAAAATCATCTTTGACATTGTTCTTTAGAGTTGCTTTAGAGACAATTGTGTAACGTATTCTAAAATCAGTTCTAGTATTTTGAAGTTAACCTTTGCTTTTCTTTTTTTTTTTTAATTCAAGTTAGTTACATGCAGTGTAGTCTTGGTTTCAGGAGTAGAACCCAGTGATTCATCACTTACATATAATACCCAGTGCTCATCCCAACAAGTGCCCTCCTTAATGTCCATCACCCATTTAGCCCATCCTCCTACCTACCGCCCCTCCAGCAGCCCTCAGTTTGTTCTCCATAATTAAGAGTCTTTTATGGTTTCTCTCCTTCTCTGTTTTTATCTTATTTTTCCTTCCCTTCCCCTATGTTCATCTGTTGTGTTATATCCAAAATCTATAAAGAACTTATCAAACTTAACCTTTGCTTTTGACTGAGGATAACAATGCCCCCATTGGCTCATTCAGTTCATCCATCAGTCTTGCCACCAACAGATCCATGAACTCAAAAGATGGGCCCAAGTCGACAGGCAAGGAAACAGATTCCAAAGCTGTTTGATAAGTGTGGAGGACTGACAGCTGTCCTGAAGGGTCCTATAATTATTTGAAAACTAAGATCATATTTGTTTACTCAAAATTAACCTGGGCCATTAGCTCTTCTCTGTAAAGCAATAACAGCTGCAACAGTAAACTTAGTGCTTAAATGTGTTAAAATTCACTTAGCCACTGGCAGTAAACATGTACCACACATATGCACGTACACACGTATTCACACAGCAAGATTCCCCATCACGTCTGGGCAGCATCTGGGAACTTTGCGGTGCAAGTTCAACGTAACACCAGTGAAATAATAATAATGATTATGGGAACGCCTGGGTGGCTCGGTCGGTTAAGCGTCCAACTTCAGCTCAGGTCATGATTTTGTGGTTTGTGAATTCGAGCTCCCCATCGGGCTCTGTGTTGACAGCTCAGAGCCTGGAGCCTGCTTTGGACTCTGTGTCTTCCTCTCTCTCTGCCCTCCCCTATTGCACTCTGTCTGTCTCTGTCTTTCAATAACAAATAAACGTTAAAAAATTTTTTTAGATAATGATTGTACTTTATATTGAGTGTTCTATGTACGTTTACATGTTATGTTGGATTTAGTATGTGTCTGGCACAGTTGTAAGAGCCTTTTTACATATATGAACTCATGTGATGCTCCCAAGAACTCGACGAGAGACTCATCCCTATGTTGCCGTTGAGGGAACTGAAGTAGAGAGTCATGATGAAGAGGGTGGTCCCACCCAGCTAGTGAGAAATCAGAGCCCGTGCTCTCAATCACCCTGTCCTCCTGCCCTTGATGCTGTTGTCATTATGATTAGGCAAGCTCGAAACAGAAGGGTGGAAGCCAATGTCCACCATGACTTACATAAAACATGGCATCTCTAATATCCGTGTCCTCCCTCCACAGCTGTCTGAGCATGGTGATCCCACCGCCGCAGTGAGCAGAGCCTGGCCGTGGCATGCAGGAATCCAGAAGGGAGCACGGAATTTTACTTAAAAGAGACATTCTGGGCGCCTGGGTGGCTCAGTCAGTTGAGCATCCGACTTTGGCTCAGGTCATGATCTCACGGTCCGTGGGTTCCAGCCCCGCGTCGGGCTTTGTGCTGATGGCTCAGAGCCTGGAACCTGTTTCAGATTCTGTGTCTCCCTCTCTCTCTGACCCTCCCCCGTTCATGCTCTGTCTCTCTGTGTCTCAAAAATAAATAAACGTTAAAAAAAAATTAAAAAAAAAATAAAAGAGAGATTCTGACACATTTGGGTTGACATTCTTTGAAAAGCCCTTGCTGTAAGGGCCATGTCATGTACCATTTATTTGTGTATCAACAAAGAATTGCTGCATAGAGTAGCTTAGAAAAGTTTATGAAACCTCTATATTGGAAATGGCCACAAAGTGTTAGGACCAGTTGCAGAGAAAGAAGTTTTATCAGGTTCCTTAAATGACATGATCTGTACTGGAACTGCTAAGAGAAGCCAGGAGCTCTGACAGTGAGTGAAGAAAGTTTCAGGGTGCCTGGGGCTCAGTTGATTAAGCGTCCAACTCTTGATTTCTGCTCAGGTCACGATCTCACAGTTCGTGGGTTTGAGCCCTGCATGGAGTTCTGTGCTGACAGTGTGGAGCCTGCTTGGATTTCTCTCTCCCTCTCTCTCTCTATGTCCTCTGCCTGCTTGTGTGCTCTCTCTCTCTCTCTCTCTCTCTCTCTCTCTCTCTCTCCAAATGAATACGTGAACTTTAAAAAAAAAAAAAGAAATATTTCAGATAGTCCTCTTAAAAAAGATGCTCAGCCTGGCACCCTGGATATGGCTACCGGTGAGGTACCTACACATTTTGTTTCGTGGAAGGAATGATGGGCCTGATATTGTCAGAGATTTCTTTTGGAAGAAAAGATGATGTTTGATAAGTGTGGATCAATTTATCTTGATGTGCAAGAGGAACGTTTCATAGAATGTTGCCTATGTCGATCAAAAAATTATAATAGCGGGGCGCCTGGGTGGCTCAGTCAGTTAAGCGTCCGACTTTGGCTCAGGTCATGATCTCGCGGTTTGTGAGTTCGAGCCCCGCGTCGGGCTCTGTGCTGACAGCTCGGAGCCTGGAGCCTGCTTCGGATGCTGTGTCTCTCTATCTCTCGGGCCCTCCCCTGCTCATGCTCTGTGTCTCTCTGTCTCTCAATAATAAATAAATGTTAAAAAAATTATATATAAAAAATTATAATAGCAAATACTTAGATGGTACATTCTGTGTATGTGTATTACTATGTTAATCTTCCTCCTGACCCTATGTCATAGGTACTATCATTATTCCCTTTTTTCAAATGTGTAAACTGGGGAAAAGGGGTTGTATGATTTGACCCAGGGGTGGTGTGGCAAGTAAGCAGTGGGGACAGAACTGAGGTCTAAGCAATCTGTCTCCAGCGCCCCCTGCCCCGCGTTCCTGAGCACTGGCCACACTGACTCCCCACAAAAAAAGTTCCCCTCCTCATCTGGCCCCAAGGGGCCTTTGCACAGCTTTCCCCTCTCTTCCTGCGACACAAATGTTCTTCCTCTTGACCTCCAAGGAGTGCCTGTTTGCACTTCTTTAGGGTTTAGTGTTGCCAGATAAAATGTGGAATAAAAGAGCTCATGGGACGTACTTACACTAAACTATTATTTGTTGTTTCCCTGAAATTCAAATTTCATTGTGAGTTGTTTGCAAAGAATGTCACTCAAAGAGGCAGGGGCATTGTCCATGAGGTTTAGCACTCTATTTGCAAAGCCTAGAACAGTGCCCATGAGTGACACACAAGTGATAACGATGCGTGGGAAGAATGAACGAATGTGTTACCTGCTGTAAGGACCTCTGTCTTGGTGTGTGAGGGATCCTTTGTTTCCTTCAGTGAACACAGAAAAGTTGACCAGAAGATATACCATAAGGCATTGCCTTTTCCATGCTTTGTGTGAATACCTTTGGAACCAAGCACCCTGTCCTAATTTTTTTTTAATTTTTTTTAACGTTTATTTATTTTTGAGACAGAGAGAGACAGAACATGAATGGGGGAGGGTCAGAGAGAGAGAGGGAGACACGGAATCTGAAACAGGCTCCAGGCTCTGAGCTGTCAGCACAGAGCCCGACGCGGGGCTTGAACTCACGAACTGGAAGATCATGACCTGAGCTGAAGTCGGATGCTTAACCGACCGAGCCACCCAGGCGCCCCATAATTTTTTAATACAAAGGTAATGACTTCCTATTGCTTAATAGTTTTTCATATTGTAAAATTTTTTAAAGAAATCAGCTGGTTTCCTTGCAGCCAAATGGCAATTTAGTGCATGTCTCTGAAAATAAAGAACATCATTTGCCCAGCATACCAGACAGATGCCGTCAAACACCTAAACACGTCACTCTGTGACTCGCTCTGGAAGGTGCCATGATGAACTCAGTGACAGTCAGTCTCTCAGTGACTGCCCATTTTTATAGAGTAGCCCTCAGTTTGGGTAAAGAAAATAGTAAACAACTATCTCACGAACTCCTTTTTTGAAGACTGACTTTTAGAGCAGTGTCTTAGGTTTACAAGAAAATCGAGAAGAAGGTCTGATTTCTCGCAAACCTCTGTCCCCACATGTGGGTAGCTTTCCTCAAGATCAACATCACTCACTAAAATGTACATTTACACCATGGATAAATCTACACTGACACGTCATAAAGTTACAATGTGGCTACATACTCCACATACTCCCCTTCCAAGCTCTTATTTCCTAACCTCCTTTTTTATAATCCAACCTTGAAGTGTTGGAAAAACATGCACTTATCAACCGAGGCTTTTTTTTCCCCCAAGACCACTCTCACGGTGAAAAAAAAAATCAATAATATATAGCCACTTTATTTTCCCACAAATCCCTCTTCTCTCCCGGTATCTTATCAACTTTCCACAAACTTGATGAACATTTTCCATTAAAAACTTTTAAAGTGAGAAAAATTGACGATGGCTACTTTAAATGAGAATCCTAGTGTGAAAACCACTGGTTCTTTATCAGAAAACCCTAAAATGTAATCCAATGCAAAACAAACTGATTTTAATATTTCATACTGAAAACAGTGCACTTCCTCATAAGATGCTACTTTTAAAAATAGGCAGGAGGGAAAGGCGATTTACTCTGAGGCCCAATAGGTCACTTCTTATTTTGAGTTGGGGATAGTTTGTGGAACCAATCAGGGGAAACAGAACCCCCGTCTGAAAAATAATTTGAACCCGTGTCCCCAAGTCACTGCTTTACACATTTGGCAATTTTATTTTAAGATATGATCATATCTAAATCTTTGTGCAAACTTCCACCTTTCCGTGAATGGCTATTTTTTCTGAAACCATTGATTAAGGGTGAGCCCCTGTCAGGAAAAGCAACCTCCCTCTCAGAGACGGGCAGCATATAAATCCACGTGGAGAGTGTGATGTGATGCGTGGGGTTTCATTACATCAACTTTACAGTATAATAGCCTTCCCATGTATTGGCTTTGCCATGTAATAGCTCGGTAGCTACCGGCACATTCCTTAACCTCTCTGAACTGTTTCCTCCTCTCTGAAATGTCCATAAAAATAACTATCTCATTGAGTTGTCATGCAGATTAAATGAGATAATGTACAGAAAGTGCTTGTTATAGAACAGGCGCTTAATAAATGTTAGCTTCACCCGTGCACTCCGGCTTTTATATTACTGTGTGATGTGATTAGTGAGCTATATAATACCACATGCGTAAACAGGACTGGTGTGTCCAGTTCTTACCCACAGATTTCAATTCATGTCCAAAATTAGCACTAATACACACAAATGCACCGAGAATAAAGTAACCGATGCACATACCAGAGGTCTCGCACGCTACGCTTTAAAAGCTTTACATTTTTACCTGTAACCTTCCTCTGGCTGCTGCAAACTAAAACATCATCACTAATACCACAACACTGTTTAAGGGGGTGATTTTTCAGGTCAGAGCCCTGTAAATGCCATGAATCAAAATGGATTTTCCAGTCTCTCTGAATGATATCTTCGTCAATCTCCCTCTCCCACTAGGCACCGTTTGGGGGTCTCACCATGCCCTTCTCTCCCTGCACCCCTCCCCTTTGCTCCACAGTCTACCTGGACTGTGGCTGGCAAAGTCCTGGGAATTTCACTCTACCAGAGCATCCCAGGAAACACATCACTAGAGAGCTCCTGCTACAAGCCCAAGCAGACGCACATCTGTTTATAGCCGTTATCTGTTCATTACATCAAGATTATAACGTCATGTGTTTAGGTAACGAAGATACTCATCACTTGGCAATTGCACCGCATTTGTTATTCAGGTTCTCAAAGCTCTGAAAGACAGCAGATGTCTACGATTCCCCAATGAGAGATGATGAGAGATATAAACTATATAAAAGACATGGAAATCACTTCCTTTGGCCCACATGACACTTGCAGCAGCCTAGAGCAAACAGCACCAGAGTTGGAGTCTATAGGCTCAGATGGTACGTTCTGGAACCTCAGATGTGTCGCCTGTAAGATGGGATCATAGAGACTCTCTCCCAGTGTTATTATCGAGAATCAAATAGGGCAAATAGGTTGTTAACTCGATAAAGTGCTATGCATGTCAGTTACTGAGGTTGTCTTTGCTTAGCTAGTAAGACGTGCATGTAAATCATTTCCAGGGATTCTCAGTTTCTATACCTCCATTGCCACGGCTACTGCTGACTTTTACCTGTAACCTTCCTCTGGAGGGTGGCAAACTAAAACATCATCCCTAATACGGCAACAGTGTTTAAGGAGGTGACTTTTCAGATCAGAGCACTGAGGCCCATGTCAACGCCACATGAATCCAAGTCACGTGTGTTGATTCATAGACTAACATTCTATCATTTTAAATGCTGCATTTATAAAATTCAAGTAAGAATTTTGCTATTCTATACTATATATTTTTTCTATAGGGAATATGCTGTTGTTCAATAAATAGCATTATTGGTTTTGACTCTATAAAGAGATCCTAGACTTCGTGACTGAACAAATTTATCATCGATAATTAAACCAGAAATGTGGCTGTTGAATCCTTCATGCACTTCACCTTTATAATAAAATAGAAAAAATCTTCGAGGGAGAGAGAGAGAGAGAGAGAGAGAGAGAGAGAGAGCAGGGGAGGGACAAAGAGACAGAGGGAGAGACAGAATCCCAAGCAGGCTCCATGCCATCAGCATAGAGCCCAACACAGCGCTCAAACCCACGAACCGTGAGATCATGACCTGAGCTGAGATCAAGAGTAATTAGGATGCTTAACCTACTGAGCCATCCATGCGCCCCTTTACCTGACATATTAAGGTACCATTAGTAGTTTGAAGGGTGAAAGATGAGATGCAGAACATATTTGAAATTAAAGTAACTCCTGTCACTGTCTGCCTGAAATATCTCCATGTACACATGACACCTTAGGCACAGGGGATATTTTCAAAAAATGGAATAGTGCCGGGGCACCTGGGTGGCTCAGTCGGTTGAGCATCCGACTTGGGTTCAGGTCACAATCTCATGGTTTGTGGGTTCAAGCCCCACGTCGGGCTCCGTGCTGACAGCTCAGAGCCTGGAGCCTGCTTTGGATTCTGTGTCTCCCTCTCTCTCTGCCCCTCCCCTGCTTGCACTCTGTCTCTCTCTCTCTCTCCCAAAAAATAAATAAACTTAAACAAATCTTTGAAAAAAGGTAATACTGTAAAGATGGGCATTGGAACACAGAAACAGAACAGGTGATCATTAGAAGGACTGACACTTTTATTAAATAGAATTGTCTCAACTTTAGAAACTTTTTTTTTATTAATCTTTTCTTCTTTTAAGTATATTTTTATTTATTTTGAGAGAGAGACAGAGAACAAACATTCTTAAAACTTAACTCCACACCAAGTTAATAAGAAGAAAGAACAACATAGAGCCAATCTTTCAAAATTCATGTTATTAAAGACACAGATAGGGATACCTCTTTGTATATTCAGATTTTGTTTTGAAACGCCAAATGTGATGGTTTTGCAACATATTTCCTGGTGCCAAAACTTCCCACTCAGGGCAGACGGAGGAGGAGCTAACTCAGGAGCTACAAGAAGCAGCTTGAGGGTGAGTCAAGCTGTGGAATTCACCACGTGCATGGAATTGTAAAAGCTTGATCATACCATTCCTATTTTCCAGATGAGAAAACTGAGCCTGGGGGCACAGTGGTTAAAGCCAGAACCCCAGTCTGACTACTTCAAAGCTGATACCCATGTTTCTTTTGTTTGCTTTTATTTAACAAACACTCGATTTAGTGTTACTGTGCCCCTGGCTCTGTTGTACGCGGCTTTGTGCGTATTAACTCATTCAGTTAAGTCTCTCTAAAAGTCTATGAAGTGGGTACTATTATCACCTTGTACTGTTGAGGGAACTTAGGCCAGAGAGCCTCACAAATTGTCTCGGGTTGCCTAGCTGGTAGATGGTTCAGGAGGGTGGGGGGTAAACCCAAGCAAGCTCTGCGGGGAGGAGTGGGAGGGTTGAAGCTCCTACAATTTAATGTTTAAGAAAACTTAGGCAAAATTATAAATACAAACGTGGGTTTGCATGGGGAAAAATCATAATGAACTATTTGAGATCAGAGATTCGGGGCCTTTCTGATGAATTGTCAAAGTCAATTTGCAGAAATGCTTCCTATCTCAGCCTCGCTTCCCACCTCCACTAGAACATTCCGTAGTTGCCTGCACTCTGGCACTCTCCGCAGCCCATGGGAGCTTCGTCTTCCCAGGGACTCCAGATTTTCTAAGGGTTCAGTTAGCTGGTGGAGGGTGGGGGAGGCTGGTCTGCGTGCTGCTCCCTACCCACACCCCACCCCAAGGGTTCCCTCTACATTTTAACTCAGCAGCTATGCACGTTCGGTTCTTGGACTTCACCTCACGCTTCGACTTTCCCTATTCTGACTCAGTGATCCTGGCCATGACCAGGTCATTTGTTGTCAGACTTTGAGGCCACTGCGGCTGGGGTCATTTTCCTCCCCTGGTTTCCCAGATCGGTGTTTTGTGATCGCAGGCTGTGACTCATGGGCAAAAACTGACAGAATTTGAGGGAGAGAGAGAAGGAAAGCCACAGTCCTAGGTGAAGATTTAATATCCTTCTCTCAGTAAATGATAGAACTAAACCAGACCAAACCGAAAGCAAAAACAAAAAAGTAAAAATCAGTATCAGGAAGTTTTAAATGACATTGTCAAACAGTTTGACGTATCTGACCTCAGTAATAAATACTAAACTTTAGAACAGACATTCTTTCAGTTATACGTGAAATAGTCACAAGAGATCAGTAAACTTCTGAGACTATATTGTCAGCTGAAGGTGAAACGAAGTTAAAAGCAATTGCACTAAGATATCTAGAAAAACTCCAAATATTTGGATATTTAACACACTGCCAAAAAACTTACAGATCAGAAAGAAGTCAAATATCAGGAAATATTTGAAGGACTTACTGCCCTCAGTTACCACAAAATAAATATATTTCCCATCACATGGGTAGATGTGGAGAGAAAATAGAGGTTTTTAGCTTTCTTTTTTTTTTTTTTTTTACATCTATACCATATCCTGTGAACAATTAACCCTTCAGTCACTGAGTTAGTAACTTCCAGCTAATGCACATCTCTTGGGATTTTAAAAGACTTAGCGGAAAGCATAAAGCCTCATATTTAGAAAAAACATAGAACATGCAAAATATAAAAATAGGAAGAGGAGAGTGAGGCCAGTTTCACATAGTAACTTCTGAACTGGCTTCTGTATCCACTCTATTTCTTACCATAGCGTTTAAGTAACCACTGTGAACCCAACTGCATTCACAGCTGAGAATTTAAAATCTGCATATGCAATCTGCCACTGTTGCACTCTCTTCTGCCGAAGCCAGGAGCTCACTCACATAATTGTCCCATTGCCCCACAGTGGGGTACCAAGGAGAGGTGGGCAGGAGGGTCTAACGGACGATGGCGGTGTCTGAGTTATCTGGCAATGCCGGCTGCACTGGTAGCTCCTTTTGCCCAGTAGGAAGGGCTAAGCATAGTCTTAACTTCACATGGGCCTCCAGGTGCGAACAGCCCTGGACAACCGATATTCTCTGCACAGGCATATGATCCCTGTGAGCACTGGCATTTAAGCTCAGTCTGCTTTCCTTCCTATGCTTGTGAGTGGCTTTTTGGCATGATCTATAGGAAAAAAGAACAACAGGGAAAGAAGACAGAAGAAAAGAAGGAAGGAAGGAAGGAAGGAAGGAAGGAAGGAAGGAAGGAAGGAAAGAAAGAGAAGGAAAGAAAGAAAGAGAAAGAAAGAAAGAGAAAGAGAAAGAAAGAAAGAAAGAAAGAAAGAAAGAAAGAAAGAAAGAAAGAAAGAAAGAAAAGGGAGAAGAAGGAAGGGAGGGAGGGAGGGAGGGAGGGAGGAAAGGAGAGGAATTGTATGTTTATACAATTGGGCTTATAATTCCCATCCAGGAAATACGTTTAGAGTCCACTGCAGACTTCCACAGGCACCATATGTGGCCAGATTTATTTTTCTCGTAAGTCTAACATGGTGTTTTGGCATTTTTCTTTGTCCACTGTATTGAATAACTATTACTGATTCGTACACTGCGCTCATCACAGGACCTCTGGGTGCATTAGCTGTGAGACACACACGGTTAGCTGATTTCCATGGTGTGACCTAAGATCCAATTTTCCCTTTATGGCTAATTCCAGTGTTTCGGACAAATACCATAAGAATAACTCATTTCTGGAGGAGACGGATTTGCGGAAAGATTTGGGTTTGGGAACTAATCAGGGCTCCAGGGTTCTGGCTCCTTTGCTCCCATCCAAGGCTAAATTCATGTGATGTGAAGGGATGGATCCAGATACCTTCAAAAGTGGGGTCCCAAACCAGTGAGTCATATTATCTGTGTTTATTTAGAATTTTACTTTTATTGACGATCATCACCATTCCTGTGCTATTTCCTTGCACCAGATTGCTTTCAGTGTCATACTGCTTATGTTTACAAGGGTCCTGCAAGGTCAGGAAGTGAGGCAGAGAGAGTTAAGCAAGACTCTAGGGACACCTCTGGGTGGCTCAGTCGGTTAAGCGTCTGACTTCGGCTCAGATCATGATCTCACAGTTCGTGGGTTCAAGCCCCATGTTGGGCTCTGGGCTGACAGCCCCGAGCCTGGAGCCTGCTTCAGATTTTGTCTCCTCTCTCTCTCTCTCTCTGTCTGTCTGCTCTCCTCCACTAGCATGTTCTATTTCTCTCTCTCAAAAATAAACATTAAAAAAAATCTTTTTTTTAAAGAAGGGCTCTATCTAGGAAGCAAATCCTCCAGTTTCCAAGAAACAGTTTCCATCCCGGTGGGCCCACCATACCAGCATCTCTCACACACTCTGGCTTTTATAGGACTGGGAATGCCTCCTCCTATTTTAGGTGCTTCCATTACTCTCTCTAAAGACCGTGCAGCCTCATCCTCAATACCCCTGCTGCCGAGTCACGTGGAGCAGCGTTACTACAAAGCATGAGTGCTATTAAACATTTTTTAAATGTTTATTTACTTGTGTGTGAGAGAGAGAGGGGCAGAGCACGAGTGGGGCAAGGGAGGGGCAGATAGAGAGAGGGAGACACAGAATCCGAAGCAGGCTCCAGGCTCTGAGCCATCAGCACAGAACCCGATGCAGGGCTTGAACCCACAAACCATGAGATCGTGACCTGAGCCAAAGTCGGACGCTTAACCAACTGAGCCACCCAGGTGCCCGTAGAGCATGAGCATTATTAATGGACAAACAGGAAGAACGACCTTCAATTTTGGAGCATTTTCTCAAAAAACACTAGACTTGAGTGTGTTCCGAACCATATAGGTCAGTGGTTTTTGTGATGTCGTAGCAGTAGTTTAAAAGCGAGCACAGTGGCATTATATTATGTCATATCGTATCATATTAAAATTCATTCTTCCGAGCACTGGCTATTTTTCCTCATCAGGTGCTAGGGCGGATGTCTCTACCTTTGAGGCAGGAATAGAGGTGCCCACAACACAACCCAAAAAGGATCTCTGTCGTTTATGCCAAAGTCAAATATTTACGACACTTGGTCTTAACACGTTTTTATTAGGAGTACAGTCTGGACTGCACACATCTGTCTTCTGGACATCTTCACTGTAGTTATGTAATTCCAAGGAAATTAACAACACGTACCATATCCGCCCCCACTCAGGGAGAAACCACCCTGTGGTGGCTAAGCAACAAGACACAGTAGCAATTGGGAACAGTCTGATTGTATCAAAAGCAAAAAATTAAGATCCTTAAGCAATGATTTTGACATTTTTGGAAAGCAGTGCTGGACCATCTTTAAGTTTCCAAAAATTCAAAGACCGTCTATAATATTTCCTTGACAGTGTCTCATATCACATCTTCCCCGCGTCTACCTCCAAAGGCTGACCCTCACTGCAGTGCAAACCACACAAGAACAAGAACCTGTCTGGTGTGCCCACTGCTGGACCCTCAGCACCCGGACCGGCATGTGACACAGCAGTGACCACACAGGGAAGAACCTGCTGATTACCTGTGTCCACTGCTGGAGGGGGCTAGAAGGTTCTCCATGCAGATCCATTCCATGATCTGTCCTCAGATCATGGAGAAGAAAGAGAAAAGGAGAAGAAAGAGAAAAAGAAGAGAGGAGGAGGAAAGGGGAAGAGGAAGAGGAAGAAGAGAGAAAGCGGGGGCGGGGAGGGGGGAGACAAGAAGAAGAGGGGAAGAGAAGGACACGAGGAGGAGGTGAGTGACCTAAGGGGGGACTGGACCATGCCCTAAGCTGCCATTACACCAAAACATTTGAGTCAAGAGTTCCAAAATCAGGGGTGCCTGGGTGGCTCAGTTGGGGGAGCTGATTTGGTTGATTTCAGCTCAGGTCATGATTTCATGGTTCTTGGGATCGAGCCCCACTTTGGGCTCTGTGCTGACAGCAAGAAGCCTGCTTGGGATTCTCTCTCTCTCTCCCTCTGCCCCTCCCCACTCGTGTGTACACTCTCTCTCTCTCAAAATAAATAAATAAACTAAAAAAATAGAGTTTGAAAATCATGTAGTCAGACGATAAACTCCACTTAAGTATTTTCTACCCAGTATTTTAACACCACACAGTCTACACCTTAGACAAGCTGAAGATTTTAACCAGACTTCTGCTGCCAAGGCTTCCAATACTGTATTCCATAGGCACAGAAGTGCCTGCTCTTCCCTGCTCTGTTTACAACAAATCTCTAGCCAATGACAGCAAAGTCCAGCCTCATGTGGTCATGTTGGTCTCATGCCAGCCTTGCCTCTGCATCCGTAGTGATCACTGTCTAAGGTGATGCCTCTATGGAATGTCACACCCAGTGCCGGCACTGCCACAGAAGCAGTCAGGCTCCCTCAACCCATGGCACCTTGCTAATGGCCCTGGAGAAGCTGTGCAGAAGGGAAGGGAGGTCCTCACTCAGGCAACCATCTCAGCTTGGGGTCTACAGCTGGATTCTCTTCCAATAGGGTGGATTTACCAATCTTTCCTTCCTCCATGCAAATCTTCCCACAGGCCCCCACATCTCCAGGGCCAACGGGAACTTGGGCAGAAACCACGAATTGCAAGGAGCCCTGACCTTGACCTCCCATGGGACACACATCAATATTTATCTTAAGGGTAAAGACCCATCCATTTATTTTTTTAAAAAAAAATTTTTTTAACGTTTATTTATTTTTGAGACAGGGAGAGACAGCATGAACGGGAGAGGGTCAGAGAGAGAGGGAGACACAGAATCTGAAACAGGCTCCAGGCTCTGAGCTGTCAGCACAGAGCCCGACGCGACGCTCGAACTCACGAACCACGAGATCATGACCTGAGCCGAAGTCGGATGCTTAACCGACTGAGCCACCCAGGCGCCCCAAGGTCCATCCATTTAAAACTAAGACACAGTGCAAAGACTCAACTTGCCGAAAGAACACAACGGTACTTTCACTGCCTAACTTTACAAACACCTATTTCCCAGGAAGAGAGTTCTAGACTTAAAATAAATGAATAAATACAAGGTTCTGACCCCTCTGTGCATACCCAAGACACATTTCTTGATGATACACATTCATAAATTTACTGAGAACTTGGCAGCTGTAGTCAGTGGCATTGTCCCTTAGTATAGTAACTGTGGTTTTGTTCTAGTTCCTTAAAAAAAACAAAAAACCATTTTTAACATATCTTCCATTTTTTTTTAAATATATTTTCTCATTCCTGCCATTCAAATCATTTAAAATGCTTCCTCAAGATCTACATCAATAGTGTTGAAAAAAATGAATGGGAACAGGAATGAACCTTAATGGAATAGAGTTCCGGCTCTGAAGATGCTACGAATCCATGCTTCATTTTTAAAATTTAACCCCTCCTCTTCCAAACCTGCCTCTGGAGGCCTGATGTGTGCTGAGTGACCCCAGATCTCCAAGGTCCTGCTAGAATTCAGATCGGCGGTCTTCTGACTGTCTGTCTGCAAGTGTCATCCTTGAAGATTTGTGGCATTTATACTTTCTCTTGTAAGGATCACTTTTTTCCATAGCAGGCAGACCCAAAATAAACTAAACCTAAAATAAAGCAGACAGGCCCCTCAAGTAAGCTATTTTTTGCACTGTATGGTCCATGTGAAGAAATCCTCCGTTTGTCTGTATTCTGATTTTTCAAAACTTTAAATCTGTAAATAAGTGCATGTGTTGCTTTAGGAGAGGGTAAATATTTTGCCTAAAAAACAAACAAACAAACAAACAAACAAACAAAAAAAAAAAAAACCCAAACCCCAGCCTAAACTTTCATGTTTTCTTTTGGGTCCTCTTCGATTCACTTCTCCGCCTCTAAGGATGAAGTGGCGGGGAGTTAATCAACTCTGAAGGTTTCATGACTGTTTGGGCGTGGGGCTCGCCCCGAAGCTGTTCCCCATAAACGGCATCTTTAAAACCATGTGCAAATAGCAGATTAGCGGCCGCAAAAGACTGTTCAGCAGCATCAATAAAACCTCAGCAGCAGGCACAGGGAGTCAATGGTCAGAGGGTCCCAGGAGGTCTCCCACACAGGATGCGCATCTTGTTACAGAATTCCTCAATGCCTTTTTGCTGTCTCCCTAATGACCAGTTAAATGGGCTCCCTCGAGGATGCTTGAGTCAGCGCCAGCTTGAAACTGCTGAAGAAACATCCTCTTTTACTGGAAATGATTTCCATCAAACTGCCTTGTGCCATATTTAGACTCACAGCTTAGTAACACCCAGCAGAAGGGGCTACGTTTGCAGGGCCGGTGCCCCGTGCTGTGAGAAAAGAGCTTGCTGTTGTCTGGCCCCCGTGACCGCAGGCAGCACGCTGCAGCCAGCCAGACAGAATCGCTTCGCTGTCTCTGGAGAGCCAGGCTCCCTGGTGCTGGGGTCACAAATCCCAGACATGAGCGGGGAGGCCACGGTCCCAGGCCACCCGCATCTGCCTGGTAGAGAATGTCAAAACCCAGCGATCTGCTCACCTGAGCTCAACAAGGCAGATGGCAAGCAAAAGTCTCTTCGCCCCCTTTTGAATTTAAATCACAGAAAAAGGTCACAGAAAAATGAATGGGTATAGTTCTGCTAAAAAGCCGAATCACGAAATTAGAGAACTTTAAAAAGCATATTATACATACGTACACAAATACATAATGTAATATAACTATTTAAGTGCAATTATGTAATACTCTCCCCAGTTTTTCCCTTGGCTTCTCTCTTCTCTGTCTTCTGGCTCCTCTCGTATCAGCCCACCTGCCCACATGAACTCCTACTCATAACATAGCTTGTGTTCTTTTTCTTCTTTATACTCATATAATTGTGGACAGACTCACAGACAGGCGTATAGATAGATCATTTCTGCCATCGCTTTCTACAAAAATGAGATTCTAGTTATAAGCACTTCTCTGCATTTTGTGCTTCTCTCTCGACAGAATTTAGGAAAATGCCTCCAGACAAGCCCTACAGGTCCAGCTCTTGGCTCTGACAGCATTTGGTGCATTCCAGAACATGCAAGCCTCCTCTCATTCTTCCAGTCGCTCCCCTCTGGGTGGGTGAAACCCCTTGAAACACTGTCCTGCTCTTTTTCCATGACTTGCCACTGGAAATCAGAACACAGAATGCTTGCTCAAGTCTTCAATTTATTTCCTTTAACAGAGAACAAGAAAGCTGCTCCCATGATCCTTAGCACAGGCCTGTCTCCTATTCAGTGCAGAAGGCAGTGCTTTTTCAAAGCCTAGGTTTTGTTATTATTCAGGTGTCGTGAGGGGACAGATCAGGAGACCGCTGCTATTGAAGAGACAGTTGGTTACTCATGGTTCCCAAGAGGAGAGGGCACACCATCCCCAAGGTGGGAGAGAAACTTGGGCAAGGGCCTCTATGGTGGTTTTCACTGGAGGGAACCAGCAAGACAGGGTACGCAAGGCAAGCCAGTTTAGGATTGGCTATTATGAGTAAGTTCAATGGGCTCCAGGTTACAGGGGTGTCTAAAGTGGTCTGGTATCTGGTCCTGGAGTGATTAGGGAAGGGTAACACCGGCCCCCAGTATAGGAGCTCTGGAGAGACCAAAAATGGAAGCGCCTGGAGGTATGGGTTTCAGGTCAGTTGGTTTGCAAGCGAAAAGTGCCCCCTCAGGGAAGTTGATTGTCATCACTAGGAATTAGCTAGCCCTGGGAAGGGCAGTGCCACATCAACCACCGCGGCCTGTTTGCCAAAACATCAAGAATACAGAACATAAGAAAACATCGTAAACGCAAATGCCTAGCACACTCAAACGATATTTGGTAACTGACAGGCACATTAATCAAGGAAATGCAGCACATTCGGCCTCCTGCCCAGAAACACAGCTCCACAGATTCAGCCAGGTTGTTGCACAGGGCCTTGGGTTCGGAGGAGTGCATAGGAGTTCATCTGAGGGGTGGGTGGGGAAGGGTACTTCTAGTAGCTAAGCAAAGCCAAGCAGAGCTGGAACTGGGGCAAGGAGAATGACCACAGCCACTGTTTGGTCTACACAGCCTGATGTCTTATCTAGAGACACCCAGCTGGCCTCAACTGCCTTGCTTATTTGGGCAATTGCTGAAGGTCCTGGAACTGAAGATCCGTCCGGAGTTGCATCAACTCTCTTCTCCAAAAGTAAGGGGTCTTCCCCTTGAGTCGCAGTTGAGGAACCTCGGGCTTAGGAAACCCAGATCTTTATAGAGGTCCACAAGGAAACTGGCCCAAACCTTTGCTTCCTTCAGAGACGCTATCTCTATCATCCAAGGACGGGAACTCTATGAACGTCCTCAAAAAGATAGTCCAGAAAGAAGGACAGTTAGTATTCTTCCCATGAGACATCCGAGACTTGAGAGACGGAGACCTGTGGTGAATTGTGACCCCAAGAGCAATCATGCCCTGCCAGGAATTGTCCCAAGTGCACCATCTTATTAACTACCTCAGCCACTCTGGGTGGCATCAGCCTTCGCATCCTGTGGATTCAGAAATGCATGTACGCTTCAGCTTCAGCATCAACAACACAAAACTAAAAAGTGACCCCCAAAATGGGTTCAGATTTGATTCCAGTGCTTGTGTCCCTTTGATGACATCACGCTGTTGAGAGGCGCCAGAAATGGGAAAAGATCATCTCATTCCTGGCACATGACTGAGAACTGGCAGCAGAGAAATCCAGGGTGGGGATCCAGAGAGCTAAAAACTGGGTTCAGCACTGAGGGAAGGAGACAGTAAGATACTCTGCTCATCTACCACCCACCACTGCCCCAGCACGCTCTGGAAGATGCTACTCTCACACAGCATAAATAATGACTCCGTTTTCTGTTAAGATATTCCACCTGCTGAGATAATGTGGCAATTGGATAGCTTTGGCTATCAGTCTTTTGAGTTCTTACCCCTTGTTGGACACTGTTCCAAGTGCTGGTGGTAAGGGACCACAGAGTGTATGTGCTCTCAAAGTGAGCATGTGACCACAATGGAAAACAAACTCTATCCCTAAGGAGCTTGGCCATTTTCTTGTGGGTGGAGACATCTGGTTGTCCGGAAGATGTATATGTTCCAAATACGTGGGTAGGAGTTTTGCCAAAAACAAGGTGATATTTACTGCGCACTTCCTCAACATCACCTACCGAAAAAATAACTTTGGAAGGTTCTGTCTAGGTAGTCAGGTGTTAGGTTCATCTAGAGGTAATCCCGGACGTCATAAAACAAATCTCAAACTGACTTAAAGCCTCATAGGCAACTGATGTCCTGCATGAAGGTTTCAGTCCCACTCAGAGCAGCAGGACAACCATAGAATAACTGTGCTTACCTGACAGGGTAGAAAAATACTTTGAAGTTGACAGGTTGAAGGATTGTAAATATAGACAGTTAGGATGTTTAGCCTGTGTTTCTCCATTCCAGAAATATTTATTTGCAGTCCACCAGGGTCCAGGTCGGCATTGCCTCCTCCTGTATCTTGGACATTTTCCATTTCCAGAACTTCAAAACAGAACTTCAAATGTTTTAACTTCGGGCTTCCTTTTTTAAAACCTTTGTATGGGGGCGCCTGTGTGGCTCAGTCAGGTAAACATCTGACTTCGGCTCAGGTCATGATCTCATGGCTTGTGAGTTTGAGCCCCGCATCGGGCTCTGTGCTGACAGCGCAGAGCCTGGAACCTGCTTTGGATTCTGTGTCTTCCTCTCTCTCTCATGCTCTCTCTCTCTCTCTCTCTCTCTCTCTCTGTCTGTCTCAAAAATAAACATTAAAAAAAGTTTTAATAAAATCCTTTGTATGTTTTTGATATTTAACAAAGAATAATTACTAATATTGGCTATGATAATCTTCAAGAATCTAGAAATTTTTATCACGTCTATCTAATCTGGGAAACAATGATTTATTTAATGAATGTACTGTCTTTATGTTTTGTGTCAATGGGACCTAAACTACATGCAATTAAGTTTTAAATTAACCTAATAGATAAGAACCACTTAAAGCTTCCTCTTCCCTCACTCATCCTCTGAAAAAAAAAACAACTTGAGATTCTGCCCAAGGGTGGTAAGTAGAGTGTATTCTCAACTTTCCACACTGCAGGGCTAAGCAGCCATGGGATGCTAGGCATATTTGGATTTAAGGATATATTGACAGATCCTCACACTGTCCCTCCTCTCCACCAAACGATAAAAGTCAAATACATTCTTTTGTGCTTTTTGGGCACCTAGGTGGCTCAGTCGGTTGAGCATCTGACTTCAGATCAGGTCACGATCTCACAGTTTGTGAGTTCGAGCCCCGCGTCGAGCTTGCCGCTATTGGCACATACAACGCCCACTTCACATCTTCTGTTCCCTCTGTCTCTGTCCTTCCCCGGCTCGCTCGCTCACTCTCTCTCTCTCTCTCTCTCTCTCTCTCAGAAATAAATAAAACATTTAAAAAATTTAAAAAAAATTTTTTTTCGTCTTTCCAATTACCAAGTATGTGTGAATTGAAGTGCTTCCATCCATGTCTGGATTCATTCTAACCTCAACCCCATACCTGATCCCCTCTCGGGTCCAGAAGAATTTAATGTCCTATTTGTATCATGGGGCAAGACAGGGTGTTGTTACGGGTTGGACTGTGTCCTCTTCCCAAACTCACATACTGAAGTCCTAACCCCAGTTACCTCGGAATATGATCTGGAAGTAAGATCATTACAGATATCATTAGTTAAGATAGGGTCATTAGGGTGGCCCTTAATTCAACGGGACCAGTGTCCCTGTAAAAAAAAAGGGGGGGGAGAGGGAGGGAGGTGGAATGTGAACACAGACACACTCACACATACACAGAGGGAGAGTACCATGTAAAGATGAAGGCAAAGATCAGAGTGATGGGTCTATAAATGAGGGAGCCCCAAAGAGTGCCTCCAAACCCCTAGATGCCAGGAGAGGACGGAACAGATCCCTCCCACAAGCCTCTGAAGGAAACAACCTGCCACCACTTTGACCTCAAACTTCTAGTCTCCAGAACCGAAGCCATAAATTTCTACAGTTTAAACCACCCTGTTGTGGTGCTTAGTTATGGCAGCCCTAGAAAATTAATGTGTCTTCATATCTCACAGAGAGAAAGTGAACGGGAAAATACATACTACTTATGTCCAGGGTCCACTGCCGGGTCAATGCAGCATGTACCAGATGCCGAGCGGGGAGAGGGAATATTGCTGGCCCTTCCATGCAGGTGAGTCCCCCAAAATTTGTGGCCCAGGTTGAGACTGAGACACTCCCGTGGCTATGTATAAGTGTCCACAAGCTACCAATCAAATTAACAAACTGTTAAATAATGTTTTATCCTTCTACCTTGACAACTCTACCCTCACACTAACGAAATAAGAAAATATGCGAAGCCGTGGTTTTTGTTTGATTAAATGCCAGCAAAATACAGTAATTAACATTGTTAGGCAATAGTTAACATTTTAGTGTTCTCATGGGTCAGCATTTTTAGCACAGTAATAAAATTGAAATGTAGGTAATTGATTAAATATTACAAATTTATCCCTTAAAAATTTTTTTTACTTTCATTTCAAATGTCATTATAAGCAAAATTATCACTTAATTTGCACTCTATCGACCATAAGCCAACTGAGACAGTAGAGTTTTTAAAAATTTTCAATTTCAAAGAAAACCTTTGCTCTGTTTAGGCAGCAGTGAGTGAAATCATCAATAACAGTTTTAAGGCAGGTCTTAAATTTGTAAACAACACATGAATTTTGCATATCGTGTTCAAATAGAAAATATCACAAAATATTTTAACTGCACCCTATAGATCACGAAAATATATTGGGATTTTCACCACTTCTTGAAGCAGCATCTAAGTAGTATGTAAATATCTAAGAATATATGAAAAATCAATGTCATGCTTCATACGTGTTACATCAAACCTGGATGTATAAAAATTCAGGAATAATTGCAAGCGTTTTTTTTTTAAGTTTATTTATTTATTTTGAGAGAGAGAGAGAGAGAGAGAGAGAGCAAATGTGCAAGTGGGGGAGGGGCAGAGAGAGAGGGAAAGAGAATCCCAAGCAGGCTCCACACTGTCAGCACAGAGCCTGATATGGGGCCCAAACTCACAAAACTGTGAGATCATAACCTGAGCCGAAACCAAGAGTTGGACACTTAACTGACTGAGCCATCCAGGTGCCCCAATTCCAAGTGTTTAATGTTGCAAAATATTTCTCAGCTACTATGAGCAACTGTTCAGAACACTGATGCCTCAGTATCCCTAAAACCGCACATTAGAACATAAAGAGAAGCAAGAGTAGCAAAGTTTGGAACTATTGGAAAGTGATCCTTCATTTTGTGAGAATACGTTGTCACCAGCATATCTAAGAGAAGGACGGACAAGTTCCTTAATGCGTCCTTTCTCTAGGTGTCTCCCCAAAGCCGAGCCCATCCCCAGCAACAGCAGCAGGACCCATGTAGGGTTGACAGATAAATTACAGCATACTCAGGACGTACTTCTACTAAAAAGAAGTATTCATTGTGTATCTGAAATTCACATTTATCTTGGTGTCCCAGAGTTTGATTTGCCATAACAGACCCATACTCCTTCATGGCAGTTGGGCCCGGCGATCTCTCATTTAAGCACCCAAGAAGACGAGATGTGGAGGGGTGTTTCCCTGGCACCTGAATGGTGTCAGTCACTATAGCAGATGTTCCAATGACTTGAGGCACCCTTGCCCGTGCCAAACACGGGATCCCTGAAGACAGGGGTGCCCATCTGTTTGTTAAGGCAGGTTCTCTTTCTGCCACATGGGAAACAATCATGCACACACTTCTTACCGGCCCTCAATAAGTCAACTCCATTCTTCTCCCATTTATTGTTCTATTCGTAATTATCGACTGTGCCCACACCAGGAGCCACACGCTCACCCAGGCACAGAGGAAGTGGGGAGGAAGGAGGTAAGGTATTACACCAACAACTAAGAGAGAAGCCTACCGCACAGTCAACTGCAGTCTCTCGGGAGAGACAGGGCACACCCCTAATAGCAAGAACATGGGCCAGAGGTGGCGCCCGTGGAGGTCAGAGGTCGCTTCAGAAAGAAGCAGTCTCTAATTCACCTCAGATGCAGACAGGCTTAATAGAGAGAGAAGCAAACACAGGAGTTTGAATGTCACATGTGAAAACATGCTAGAAAACAGTGTCATGAGGCAAAACTCATACATCCTAGAAATAAAATTTGAAAAATCCTATGAAATTGTTTTTTTTCTTTAATAGTAGAGAAATTGGCCATAATTATCCTGTAAAGAAACCCACTAGCACTAGCCAAGGAGCAGATTAGTCCCTCTCCGGGGAGCGGAAGTTGAGGCCACGATGTTTTCCTAGCATCAGACAAGGCACCGGACAAACCCCTAGCACTTCTGGTTAGGGACGCCCTGCAGCGTCCCCCAAGCCATGCTGCACATGGCGTATTGCGCCTTTGGCTATTGAACTGAAAACAAAGACCCCTTTTTGTGGTTCTAGCAATCTCTAGGAGATATTTTTCCTGGAAATTTTAAGACTTATTTCTCACATCACCTCCATCTAAATTGATGATACCTCTGACCTTCTCATCTAATTACACTAGTATTTTGTCCCTTTTTCTATTAAATGGTTCCATTACATAACCCATTATGGGATTATGAGCCTACTCTAGGATTTCTCTTCTCTTCCACAGTGAGAACAGGATTCTTTTTTTTTTTTTTTTTTAGAGAGAGAGAGACAGCATGAGCAGGGGTGAGGGGTAGAGGGAGTAGGGAGGGTGGGAGAGAGAGACAGAGAGAGAGAGAGAGAGAGAGAGAGAGAGAGAATCTTAAGCAGGCTCCACACTCAGCACAGAACCCAACACTGGGTTAATCCCATGTTAATCCCATGACCCTCGATCATGACCTGAGCCAAAATCAAGAGTCAAGAGTTGGACTCTTCACCAACTGAGCCACCCAGGCACCCCAGGACAGGACTCTGAAACATTGAATGCACATATGATGACTGTAGTAGTTAATACATAACTTGTTCTGTTACCTAGGACTTTCAAAACCCTTACTTGACAAATGCTCTTACTAACACTGGAGTAGAAGACACAGACAACCAAAATTCTGCCAAAATGGTGTGTGCCCTCACTTACAGAGAAATGTGTAGACTGGGTCACAAGACAAAGACAAAATGGAGAGAACTGAAAAGCAGGACATAAAGCGACAATGTTCCAGAGGCGAAAAAAGGGGAATGAAAACCTGAGTGAACAACAGGAAGTGAAGGAAAGAGCCTGAAGGGCCCCCTTCAAGACACCAGGTGTAAAAAGATGTGGGGAGCTGCCGCGGGCAGCCCAGATCAGCCCTCCTCCTGACTTTTGAATCAGAAAAGTCTCCGTGTCAAACAACATGCTCCTAATGTGTTATGAATTTCTATAGGGACCTGGTTAAAGGTAGAAATTAAGTAAGTAGACAGATATTTATGAGACCATCATTAGGAAGACCTGTACTTCCTTACTAGGGAGTCGTATAAGTGAATTCTCTACTGTAACAACTAGCAAATTAACGTGGCATGGACTTTCCACTGGTTCCTGCCCCACGGTATTTGCCACATTTTGAGTTCTAAACCACTCTTTTCATTTTATTTCCTCCTGCCTGATATTCGGCTTTCATCTAGCCTATTGGGAACAGTTGCTATATTTGTGATTATTATGCAGGAGTTATAAAACAGAATTCTACAGCAGCATGCACCAGTGATACGCACAGATTACTAAATCAAGGCAGGGAATTCAACAAGAAAAATTAACTCACTGTGTTACCTATTATCATGGAGCGAGGTTGACTTTAGTGAAGACTTCTTCATCGAGGGCAGTAGGGCCAGTAATGATATGCCTAAACCATATTAATAGCAACTGCACTGCTAATTTCATTAGCATTTGCATTATCATTATATATTAATTACTACAGTCAAGCCACCAAAGACTCGTATCCGAATCTGACAGCACCAATTCCCCGGATGCCTTTTGTGGTTGCTGAATGATTACTGTTCAACAGTTTGCTGCCCTTGACAAATACAGAGCAACATAGGCTTCCCCGCTTTGATAAGGCCGAGAGCACACACATCGTTGAAGCCAAACCAACAAGTCCTCCAACACTTTGGGAGAACACTGCACAGAAGAATGAAGGAACGAATGATAGAACACCAGGCACATTGGTGCAGAGTTCCATCTTGGCTCCAGGTGGAAGGTTTTTGCTCAAATACAAAACAGTCTTCAATTACTGACATTTCGCGTGGTTTTCTCTGACGATGTGTGCTATTTGAAAAAAAAAAAGTCAGTGGTCAACCAAGTGCGGAAAACACGGGGGTAAACAGAAACGTGGATCTTACTGCAGACTTTCTCAGAGGCTTTAATATGGTACATCTTGTGACTCCATGAGAGGGGGATAGAGTTTGCAGAGTTTCCTAAAATCTATTTGACCATCTAATCTCTTTTCTCACTGCATATCCCTTAGAATTATTAATCCCAGGAATGCACTTTTGAAAAAGCAGAAGTAGTAGAATAGAATTGAAGCCAGAGAGTGAGGTTTCCTTAAAAGTAGAGACTAGAGAAGAAAGAAAGAAAGAAAGAAAGAAAGAAAGAAAGAAAGAAAGAAAG